>NW_026652291.1:32961560-33313692 GCF_009828535.3 Hylobates moloch | reverse complement strand
CCTTTCCTTTCCTTTCCTTTCCTTTCCTTTCCTTTCCTTTCCTTTCCCCTTCCTTCCTTCCTTCCTTCCTTCCTTGCTTCTTTCCTTTCTTTTTTAAATGGAGTCTCGCTCTGTCACCAGGCTGGAGTGCAGTGGCATGATCTTGGCTCACTGCAAGCTCTGCCTCCCGGGTTCAAGTGATTCTCCTGCCTCAGCCTCCTGAGTAGCTGGGGCTACAGGTGCCCACGACCACGCCTGGCTAATTTTTGTATTTTTAGTAGAGACAGAGCTTCACCATGTTGGCCAGGCTGGTCTCAATCTCTTGACCTTGTGATCTACCCACCTCTGCCTCCCGAATTGCTGGGATTACAGGCGTGAGCCACCGCACCCAGCCAGCACCATGTTTTCTTTGAAGTGTTGTTCAGGGGTCTCTTGCATCAGAATGTCCTGAACTACTTGTTAGGAATGCTGTCTCCTGATCCTACCCTCCAATTCTGATTCAGTAAGTCTGGACTGAGCCTTGGAAATCTGCATTTTATTTAGCATAATATCCTGGGGGCTTGGGGGCTCCCCAAAGTTTGAAAACCACCGCTAAGGGCTATTACGTTTCTTCAGGCAGACCTATTTTTCTGTTTTCATTTTATGTCATACAAAGTAGGAGTTTAAGAATTTATTTTTGGTGAAACTAGAACACTGTCTTCAAATTAATAAGAGCCTTGTTGTGTATGTAGGAGAGATATTCTCTTCAAAATCCCTCCACGAAATTGATCTCAAAAAGACTGGCTGAGTGAAATGCTAAACAGATCTGTCCTGTATCTCGCTGCCACCTGTCAAAATTGCTGACCTTACACTTATGTATTCAAATGCTTCCTGGAAGTCAAAACATATTTTCAAAAGTTTCTAGTGGAAAAGAACTAAGCCTGTCGCTTGGTTTTAAAAGGTGGAAATTGAGATAAGACAGAATGGTTGAGATTAATTTCACATCACAAGAATAGAGGTGAGAAGAGAATAGCAATTTCCATAACTTCTATCATTTATCTTTTAGGTTGAGGATATTGTGAAATAATCCTTCCCTTCCCAACCAACATGAAGATGACTGATACACCTATCATACTGAAGGATTCCTACTGTGTCGGAGATTACATTATATTAATTCCTTATAGAAATATAAACAGTATAACCTTCAAAAAACTGGGAATTGTTAAATTATACATTAGATTTTGGGGGCCATTGCTTGGGAGGTTTTGTTTTGTTTTGTTTTTCCTTCTTTCATAACAGTTCCCTCAATTAGCTATACCAGAGGCATCTTTGGCTGCAAAGGTGGAGGAATCACTGTGCTTGAAGATGACAGTTCTACACCTTGGCCTGACGATTTTGAGATTCTTGCTTCTAAAATAAGATGGAACCTGAAAGATGGGATGATTCTAGCATACTAAGTATTTGACTTTAATTGGAATCATTGAACGTCCCTTGATTTTTTTTTCTCATTGGTACTGGATTCTGTTGTCTTTACTGATGGAAATTTCTTTTCCTTCCATTCTTGGTTCATGACAAACCACCAACAGTCCATGCATGGTCTTCTTTCATTTTACTTGTATTTGAAATGAAAACCTGTGAGTGCAATGCCTAATCTAAGAATCAGAACAGTATTCTCTTCTACCTCTATCTCTGTAATTCTCCTTTATCTTACTCCTTCGCCTCCCCATCCCTCTGCCGCCAGAGGTAACCACCACTCTGAACATTGTTTATCATTCTCTTGTTTCACCCCTACGTATCTACTTGTATGCTTAAGCATATACATTGTTGCATTTTGCCTGGCTTTGAACTTTATGAAGAGGTATCATCCCTGGCTTATATGGTCTCTTGAGACTTGCTTTTTCACTCAGCCTTATATTCCTAAGATTCATCCGTGCTGTCATTGCTATGTAGTATTTTTATTTGTGCTTATGCTGTAGTTTTTCTATAAATGTTAGCATAGATTATACTATGATTTATCAATATTCATGTCATTGGGCATTCAGGGTGTTTCCTGTTTTTGTATCTATGAGCAGAGCTCATACCATTTCTAGCCCACACTAACAAAAGTTAGTGTGGGCTAGAAGTGGTGCTTGACATTTGTTTTATTCTTATAACTGTGTATCTCAAACTTTAGTGTGCATAAGAAACGCCTGGGAAGCATTTTGTTTTGTTTTACAATGCGGACTTTGATTCAGTAAGTCTCGGTGTGAGCCGCCGGGCATCTGTGTTCTAACAAAGTGATTATGATGTAGGTGGTTCTAGAATCACCTTTGTATAAAAACTGCCTCATAATAATCCTACCGTATAAGCAGTATTCTCATTTACAGATGGGGGGATGGGAAGCCCAGAGAAGTTAAGAAGCCTGCCCCGTGTCACCGAGCTCCCTAGGGGACTAGCCTTTGCTCTGTAAGCTCTCAGCCTTGCTCGTAGTATGCCTCCAACAAGGCTCCCAGAATTTAGGAAAGTCTGCTTTGAAACATGTATTGTCTTCTCTATACTTACATTCTTTCTTAATCTGCCATGACTTTCTCTCCTCATCAAAAAACAGCCTTTAATCTCCTACCTAAATCCATCTCATTCCTATGAGTCTTCAGGTGCGTTACATTCTGAACATGGTCCCGTGAGAGAATTTCTTATTAAAAATTGAGCTTGCAAAAAATCAAATGTGTTATATTTTTGTTCTTATTTCACCCTAAAACAATGACTTTAGTTGACAATCACTTTTATGCAACCTTAATAATTATTTCTAAACTCACGTACAAGTGGATGGAAGTATTTCTGTGCACATTTAGAAAACTTATATTCATTGCATGTTTCCCTCCCCTGCCACCCCACTGAGTGAGGACTTTACTATGAAATCTGGGCCTTTGGCCTATGTATTTTTAATCATGTTCATATTGTACTGTATCTGCAACCATCTGTAATACAGCTGCATATGTTTACATGAAACACAATATACTTTTAATTCCATTTGTGAGCAGATGGTAGCTTGTCAAGGAAATATTTGACCATGTTTATGTCTGTATTTGGCCACAAAAACCTCATAATTACTTTCATTAATTACATATCCTTTTCATGTTACCTGTAATAAATGCCAAGGTATCATATGTGTTGGCCTTGTGAGATATATTTTTGTATGTAAAGACAGTCCTCTTAAGAATGTTTGCAGCCTGGAGCAGTGGCTCACACTTGTAATCTCAGCACTTTGGGAGGCCAAGGCAGGCGGATCACTTGAGGTCAGGAGTTCAAGACCAGCCTAGGCAACATGGTGAAACCCCGTCTCTACTAAAAATACAAAAATTAGCTGGGCGTGGTGGCAGGTGCCTGTAATCCCAGCTTCTTGGGAGGCTGAGGGAGGTGAATCGCTTGAACCCGGGAGGCGGAGGTTGCAGTGAGCTAAGATTGTACCATTGCACTCTAGCCTGAGTGACAGAGCGAGACTCTATCTAAAAAAAAAAAAAAAAAAAAAAAGTTTGCTTCTGTAGGCACATTTATGTCTACCTATGATGTCAAGGGTGTATTCCAGTTTGTATCTGTAGCTGCTGCAAGAAGGGTGTCATGGGATCTATGGTTACACTCTTACTCTTCCCATCTGGGTATTTCTGAGTGTATTTGCTCCAGGAGAGCCACTGGTTCTGCTGGCTACATGCAAAGTGTATCTATCTATCTGTTAATGCGTTTCCCATGATGGTACTCACTGCTGAGATACTTCTAGGAAGTTTTGCTTTCCTATCACCTCCTGTAAGTGCTTTCCTTTAAGTGTTCTCATTTTAAGTCATTATTAAACTAGCAGACTTGATTGCAGTGAATTTTTCTTAAATAACTTAATTGCAGGGCCTTTTGCAGGTCATTTTGTGCTCCTACTTACTGCTCAGAGGTGGTACAAAGTCAGCAGCTCAAGAGACAGACCTGCCACCCATGATCTCTCCTCCAAGTTCTCAGGATGTTCAGAAAGTTAAAATTTCACTCTGTCGAGTTTCCATCTGGCTTGGCAATCAATGCCGGATTAGCTCCAAATACTCTTTCCAAGTAAGTCTCTTGAAGGATGTGCTAGCCTCTGTTTTGAGTTCTACTTCAGGATCACACCATCTCTGCATGCAAGAATGACATATCTGAGTGACTGCCACTAAACCCACATGGTGGAAGTGTTTGCTTATCCTGCTATTTGATTCTGGCTATCATATTGTCAGTTTATGCGGTTTTTTTTTTTTCCTTGTCTTCTTCCATGTAAGTATTTCCAGAGCAGAGGCATTGGCTTGCAGAAGGTGTGCCTGCAATCAGTCCAGCTTCACCAGATGTGCTGAGGCTTCAACAAGGGTTTTTAAAACTTGTGCTGGAATACTCATCTTCCAAAAAATCTTTAAGTTGATGCAATATAATAGCTGCCAATTGAGCACACATTTTGAGGTAGTTTTCTTTAATGAAAGAAAGAAAGATGAGTATATGCTCATCCACACTCTCTTTCCAGTGTTAAATATTTTAAGACAGCTGGTTAGAGTTGAGGGTGCCTTTTTTTGGTCATAAAATGATGACAGAACTCTAAAATCACGTGGTTATTTATCAGCATTAAAAACATTCTTTTATATCCATTAATTAATTTATTCTTTATAACAGCTTCTGTGGAATAGGTATGTAAAGGGTTTTTTGGTTTTTTGTCTACTGTTATTTAAGAGTATCATAAAACCTGAGAAAAACATAATTCGTGGTCATCTAGTCTAATCCCGTCATTTTGCAGATAAAGAAATTGAAGTTCAGAGAGATTAAGTCACTCACTTATGGACCTATAGCTAGTGAATGGCCCTGAAATTGTTTCCCAGTCATGGCTGGAGGCACAACTTTGTCTGAGACCTGACTGATACTTTTGACTATGTGACGTTGTGTCAATTATCTAACACTTCTGGACCTCAGTTTCTTTACCCGTATTATGGATTATGGTGAATATTATATTAGACTACATCCAAGAATGCTATTAACCCAGTGCCTACCATCAAATAAGTATTTAATTTATGTTAGCCACTTCACAGCTGCACTTATTTTTATTTTTATTTTTTTTGAGACAGAGTCTCACTCTGTTGCCCATGATGGAGTACAGTGGTGTGATCTTGGCTCACTGCAACCTCTACCTCTTGGGCTCAACCGATTCTTGTGCCTCAGCCTCCCAAGTAGCCGGGACTATAGGTGCCACCATGCCTGGATAATTTTTGTATTTTTAGTAGAGATGAGGTTTTGCCATGTTGGCCAGGCTGGTCCTGAACTCCTGATCTCAAGTGATCCACCTGCCTCAGCCTCCCACGGTGCTGGGATTACAGGCGTGAGCCACCGCGCCCTCCTGCTGTACTTATTTTCAATACTCTTTTCTCAGGGATCTTGATAACCAGAGCAGAATGGCAGTTTTTCAGCTTTTACAATGCCTTTGTTTAGAAGTCTTGTATGTGTATATCTGCTCCATCATTTAAAAGTTCTCCTAATGCAATTTGGAAGGGTTTAATATGGAAGAAGAGCAGGGACTTTGGGAGGGAGTCTAATGATAGCTTGTCACATATTAGTTCTTTTAGAAGCTGAATTAGGTAGTTTTTGCCTTACTGGTGTGCTCTCATTTAACTGTGAGCTATCCTGGCACTTCAAACAGGTACCATATGGTACCTGTTTTGTGTTTTAAACCTGGTGCTGTTTAGAACACATGCTTCAGAGAGTGGTCTGTGTTTCGCTGCCACCTAGTTAAGGCATGTGTTACCTCTTGTTGTGGATGGAATGCCTGTGAGCCCTAGGTACCTATGTTGAAGCCCTAACCCCCAGTGTGATGGTATTTGGAGATGAGGCGTTTGGGAGGTGGGTAAGGTTAGATTAGATCATGATGGTGGGACCCTCTTGATGGGATTCATGGCCTTATAATAAGAGGCCATGTGAACACAGAGAAAAGGCCATGTAAGGACTCGGCAGAAAGGTGGCCATCTGCAAGCCAGGACGGGAGGCCTGCCTAGAAGCCAGACACTGTCCGATCTTGATCTTGGACTTTCCAGGCTTGAGAACTGGGTTCTGTTGTTTAAGCCACTCAGTCGATGATATTTTGTTATGGCAGCTGGGCTGGAACAGACTGAGAGACCTATGCTGGAGTGTGTGTTGTTCAATGATTTACTTCCTTGTTTGCCTACATTATACACTTTCACTATGTCTCCACGATGGAAGAGGCATGACTGTTCAGATGCATCGAGGTTTGTCTCTACCTACCAAGGTCCTGTTCCATGAGGGGATGTCGGGCCAGGGACTCAAACAGGAGCAGTCATCCAACTCCTTTCTATTAGGTCTTTGGTGATTTAAAATCTCATATGAATCAAGAGCTGGTAGAGTGCTAATGTTGACAGGTTTTTATAGAACATAAAAGCTCTGTAATACAGTTATTTTGTATGTTATATAAATAATTTCCCTGCAAGTATTTATTCATTTACTCTTCATTTACGTAATTGCTTATAAACTTTTTTTAATATATTCCTGTCCCCTGTGCCACCCCTCCCACTTTTTTTTTTTTTTTTTTTTTTGCCTTGGTTCATATGCTTTTATGTAACCTGAGCTATAAAAGACTAGAATACTGCAGATATTCTATCTGCCATATCTGTCGCTTTCTTATGACGGGTACTTAGTCTATCATATACAAATTTCTGTATAGTTACCAATGTCTTTTTAGCTATTTATTAATCTTATCTTGTTTCTTTGGCTTCCGAATCACTTTGCTGAAGTTGAAATCATCTGAGGTCAGAGCCAGTTTTTATTTAAATAGATTGAATGCAGCTAAACCTGGATTATAGCCAAGAAAGATCTTACACCAAGTGCCTACAAAATTAGAAGCATTGCCAAGGACACATCAGCGGAGTGTTTTGCTTACTGAAGTCTTATTCTGAAATAAATTTTAGGCCCTGGTGATGGGAGCTTTTCGTTGTTATTGGTAGAACTCATAAAAAATGTAATGTAGTTTAATTTTACTTTTAATTTTTTTTAGCATGAACTTTCTCCTTCATTTCTTCTTTCCAGAGATTTTTGGGTCTATCCATTGGTTGCCATCTATGTGTTCAAACATGTGACTAGGTGGAAGAGAGGTAAACAGGAGTATATTCACCTGTTATCATGGAAAAGTTATTATTCAAGACCTGTGAGGGGAATGTGGCAGTCCAAAAGACTGCAAATATTCTGGCAGCATTGTGGGATTGCACTTTCCCTCCTCCTCTGAAGGTAGATGGGAGCCATGTGTCTTGCTGTGGCTAATGAACTGTGAGCAAAGTGTTGGAAGTTTTAAGAGCCAGTGCATGATTCATCATGTTCCCATCCCATTGCCACAGTGATTGTGAAAGCAAGTGTTGAGATGGACCCTCTGTTTTCTGGGTCCTTAATTGACTGTGGTAAGACAAATTATTGCCAACCTGTACTAGACATAGATCTTTAGCAGTATCCTTTGGTTGGGATTTTGTTGGGATAAGGGTCTGTGATTCGGCATACTCAGTGTAACCTAACCTATTCTGATTGTTATAGGGAATCAGAGAAGTGTCCTTACACTCAGGGAGCTTATGATTTAATATAGTTGAGAAGATGTGTTTGAATAATGAAGAAGGAACCAGATGCTTAACTGTACTCTTTATTTAGCCACATTACTGAACAAGAGACAAGCTGATTATAGCATAATATTGAGATTTTGAGTATATTCCTGAGACCCTGGTTTCAACTGGGAAAAGTAACTTTTTCTTTTCCTTGAGACATTCAGATCACAATTGATCAAAACACCTATACAAGGAATTAAACTTGCTACAAATTAGCCACTATGCATGATACCTTTAAAAAAGACCAATTATGAGTTATCTCTTATTGTTCTTTTTATATTAAAAATCTGCATAGGAAATGGAATGAGAATATTTATAACAGTACAGATTTGCTTTGATGGTGTCAATCAAAATTGTTCTTTATTTTTTAGTATGTGAGGACGAAACATACTCATGGCTAATATTGGTGAAATTGCTAATTCATTCATTCCTTGTTTGGTGATTCATTCCACAAACATTTATTGGGCATTTGGTATAAACCAGGCATAGCTCTCAATGCTGCTGGTACAGCAAGAAACAAGACAGAGCCTCTGACTTTGTGTCTTACATTTTAGTGAGAGAATTGGGTAATAAGCAAACAAAGAAAGGTACAGTGTGGTATCAGTGATGAGAGTTATAAAGACAAAGCACAGAAATGAGACAGACAGTGCAAGGTGCATGATTTCACATAGAGTGGTCAGGAAAGGCTGCTTTCAGAAGGTGACATTTGAACAAGAAATTGAAGAAAGCAGGGAGAAAAGCCATGTGGCTGCCCTGAGGAAGAATCCTTCAAGTGGCATAAATAGCCATTTCAAAGACCCTGAGGCAGGAATGTATTAGGATGTTTGAAGAACAGCAAAGGGACCAGTGTGGCTGGAAGAAGGGTGAGCAAGTGAGGAGAGATGGGTAGGAGATGAAGCCAGAGACGTGGTCAAGAGTCACAGAACCAGGGCCTGCCCTGCATCTGATGAGAAGCCATTGGGATTTTGAATGTGAGAGAACCATGACCTGCTTTATGTTGGAAACTGATGTAGTCTGTGGAGGGCAGGAGAACAAACAGACCAGCAAGGAGACTTTTGCGTGAATCCAAATGGGAGATGATGGGGTTTGGACACAGTTAGCAACTGTGGTGGTTGTGAGATGTGTTGAGTTCAGGATATCGTTTGAAAATATTGCTATTAGGACTTTGTGATTTGTTGTGGACTTTGGCCTGAGCATCTGATTGACTGATGATGCTATTTTCTCAGATGAGGAGAATGTTCAAGATGCTGTTACCTATTCAAGAGAAGGTGGCCATTGCATATTGCATATGTGAGCCTGGACTTCAGGGGAAAGGTTAGGACTGGAGATATGAGGTTGGTCATTCAATGGATAGGTGGATTTGAATCCATGAGATTGGATGAGATTTTTTTTTTTTTTTGAGACATAGTCTTGCTCTGTCATCCAGGCTAGAGTACAGTGGCACGATCTCAACTCACTACAACCTCTGCCTCCCAGGTTCAAGCAATTCCTCGGAGTAGCTGGGATTTACAGATGTGCATCACCATGCCCAGCTAATTTCTGTATTTTTAGCAGAGACAGTGTTTCGGCATGTTGGCCAGGCTGGTCCCGAACTTCTGGCCTCAAGTGATCTGCCTGCCTTGGCCTCCAAAGTGCTGAGATTACAGGCGTGAGCCACCATGCCTGGCCTGGATGAAATTCTTAAGGAAAGGAGTGTACCGAGAGGAGAAAAGATGTTGAAGAACTGCATCTGGGGTGCTCCCAACAGTTAGAGGTTGAAGAGCTGAAGAGGAACCAGTGAAGGGGACTGAAAAAGAGCAGCCATTGAGGAGAGAGGACAGTCAGACAAGTGAAGTGATCCACAGCTACATGAAGACAGTGCCAAGGAGGAAGGAGAAATGAGACATGAAAATACTACTGAGAGGTTGAGGGCCTGGGCTGAGACTGGAACACAGGATATAGCAGCATGGAGATCATGGTGACATTGACAATATCATGTCATTGATTGGGTGGGGACACAAGCTTGATTGAAGCTGGTTCAAGTGAGAATAAGAGATGAGGAAATAAAGATAGAATATATATTTCTTGAGACATTTTTGCTATAGGATGAGAGGTAAAGGAGGATAGCTATTTAGGATGTGAAGTCAGAAAAATTTAATTTTTTAAAGATGGGAGTTATATTACACTTGAAAGCTGATCATTATTTAGTAGAGATAAAGAAATTGACAGAAGGATCTCCTTAAGTAGGCAAGAGGGGATGGGACCTAGTGTAAGTGGTGGGTTGGCTGCTGCATTAGGTGGAGTTAAGGCATTGCATGTTCTAGATTTGTACAGACATATAGGTGAATGCACACACTTATGGGAAGATGCTATGATTATCATCTGCCTGCCTTTGTTTTCTAAGAAAAATAAGAATCAAGATCATCAGATGGGTGTGAGGAAGGGGTCATTTCTAGGAGTAGGAGTATAAGTTAGCCAAGAAAGTGTAATAAGATTGCTGAGCAGAACTGAAAGCACGTTGAGATTACTATCATATCTTTAAAGCAAAATCAGCCAGTGTAGTTCTTTATTTTTCTCTAGATTGTGTCATTTGCCGTGGTGTAGGGAAAGAGTCTAAGGATTCTTTGGTAGGTAATCATGGTCATAGTTTTGCCATCTGAATAATGTGGAAGTGGAGATGGGCAGGCATGGACTGGGGCACATGCAAGGGAGCAATTTTTGGGGGTGCCAAAGGCCAGGCTGGAAGAGGTGAAGGAGGAAGGGGTGATTTTTGGGTGGTGCCCTAGACCAGACTGAAGGAGGTAAAGGAGGAGGGTGAAGACATAAAGTGGGGAATGGACCATGGAGAGGTGGTCAAGTCAATGGATCCAGAGGACACTGATGCCAAATTGTTGAGAGGCATGAGAAGGAATGAGCTGGAAATTCCTTTGAAGTAAAAAGTTGACAGCTTTCCTCAAGCTTAATCTCAAAAGAGACATTTAAAAATTACTTACTTTTGCTGCATGGTTGGGGAAAAATGTATTTTTCAAGCATGACTTCAACTCATTTTGTACCAGGGCATTCACACTGATATTCTTGGGTAAGTCATTAAAATTAGTCAACTATTTCTGTGTCTTCACCCATAAAAGGAGACGTGTGAGAAAGCAGAACTGAATACTTAGTGATTGTTAGATTCCACTGCTTTGTTGCAGTTTAATGAGCAGGCTAGGATTGCAGTGCTGTCATTTTAGTTGGGCCGTCAAGCCTCGAATAAGGAGATAAAACTGGAAGATAAAGTCTTAGTAGGTACAACAAAAGAAGCTTTGGAGAGATCATTGGATAGATGTCATCTATTTGGTTCCTAAATAATAACACACAAAGAAATCTCTCTACTGTTTATCATGTGTACTTATCTTGAGAAGCATCAGTGATAAAAAAAAAAAACCAACTTGCTTCGAAAACATAAAAATGATGAAGTGTGGCAATGGTATCATGTGGCAACGGTGAAATGTGTTCACCCATGTAAATATAATGTCACAAATGAATCTTGTCATTATATTTTGTGGTATTTTGGAGGTTACTGGCCAGAAATGTTATAATAGTCAGATTCATTTCATATTTATTTAAAATCTACAGTGTTTTCACGTACATTGTGTTTTTACGGGAAATTCTACCAGTGATTAACATATATTGTCTAGAAGCAGAGCCATCTGAATCGAAACTCAAATATAATTGCCACTTTTATTAAATATACAACTGGCAGACTTTGAAAATGTTATCTCAGCATCTAGCATTGGCTTCATTTTGGTTTCTCATTTTCCTATTTTATTTTGCTCAATTTAGCGGGGGACAGTGGGGAACAGGGTTACAAATTGCATTTTTTCCTGCATTATTGGTTTTTGTCAAGTGGTTTACAGGTCAAAGTTTGTGGATCTGCCGGAGGCTTTATCCCAAAACTATAGGCAACAGCTATTTCTTGAAATAATTTTAGATAGATTTCTACGTTAATTTATGTTTTGGGGTATATGATGCACAATCCCTTAAGTCTTAATGTGACTGTTGGTTTAAGATGGCAGAATTAGGATCAGGTTCACTCATTGTTTATTATAATTTACCCATGCTTGACTACCCAGTATAATGTCTTCCCTTTACAATGATCTTTTTCTATTGCCATATTCTTCTTGTCCTTAAAAACAACAATAGCAGATCGTCAAAAGTCATCAGGGTTAATAAAAGATGTTTCTTTATTTTCAAATATTTAACAAAGCTTCTCCTTAACCCAGAGGGTTTTCAGAGGACTAAAGAGTGGAAGTCATTTGTACATGAATTGGCTTTTGAAAGTGGCCCTCATTATTAAACCATGTCTCTGCCTGTTGATTGATGTTAACTATCTGCTTATGGTCTGAGATCAGTGTCTACTGCAAATGTTTGGGAAGGTATCTTCTTTCTGTAGAGATGAAACTTAAATATCTTCTATAAAATATGCCTCGATTTCAGAAGTACCAATTGTAGCAATGCCTGATGTGACCACTTTATTACTGCCTTAGAAGTACTTTTGTGGTTTGACTGTGGGGAGGGAATGGGTCACTGGAGATTTTGCTATCTCTCCAGGTTTCATGCTTTGGGAATCAAAGGTAGGTAACAGTTTGGAAAAACTCTGTAGGGGCTAAAGCATTTTCTAAAGGTTTTTACGTCTATATATAGCTCTGTATGTTACTGCTTCAAGTCCAGCAACTAGCAATTTTAGTTTCACTGAAATTGTGTTTTCTTTAAATACACAAGATAATAGAATTGCAACTGGAATTTACATGTTATATATAAAGATATATTTTATTTAATCTTGTCAGAAGTTTTTTTTTTTTTTTTTTGGTGCTTTTAAGCTATTTTGGCATCTTTCTCTTTTCAAAGAGTGGCATCTCCAAGGAATAGCTCTGCCTGGAAGGTGTTCGTGGCTGTCCACTTAAAAGCTGAAATTAGGTCAGTGTTATTTTGTCTTGAGATAACAAAGATAAGACCCCAAGGGAGTAATGACTTGGGATTTCATTTAAGTACTTAATTTACAGGAAAAAAAACAGTTTCCGATACTGAATAATTATTACACTACTGAATAATTATATATATTTCCTTCTCCCAGTGTTCTTATACTTTAGAGGCAATTTTTTTTTTTTTTTGTAAAGACCACAAAAGGTCTGATTAGTCAAAGAATGAAAGAAATGCACTGTGGCTCCAAAACCTCTGGGACAGATGTATTTTGGAATTTAAGATTTTTTTGCTGAGATGATGGTTTCCAGCTTCATCCGTGTCCCTGCAAAGGACATGAACTCATTCTTTTTTATGGCTGCATAGTTTTCCATGGTGTATATGTGCCACATTTTCTTTATCCAGTCTATGATTCATGGGCATTTGGGTTGGTTCCAAGTCTTCGCTATTGTAAATAGTGCTGCAATAAACATATGTGTGCATATGTCTTTATAGCAGCATGATTTATAATCCTTTGGGTACATAGCTAGTAATGCATCATTCCCAGCAAACTAACACAGGAACGGAAAACCAAATGCTGCATGTTCTCACTCATAAGTAGGAGTTGAACAATGAGAACACATGGATGCAGGGAGGGGAACATCACACACCAAGGCCTGTCAGGGAGGTGGAGGGCAAGGGGAGAGAGAGCATTAGGAAAAATACCTAATGCATGTGGGGCTTAAAACCTAGATAATGGGTTGATAGGTGCAGCAAAATGCCCTGGCACACGTATACCTATGTAACAAACCTGCACGTTCTGCACATGTATCCCAGAACTATTAAAGTAACATTTAAAACAGATTTTTTGGAGTTTAGAAAAATAATACATTTAGATTTAGCAAGGTTTAGTGCAGCACTTTTTAATCACACACACTAATATTTCTGTAGTGAAACTGAATATTCACACTGAGATAAAGACTATGAATAACTTCACATCAGTTCAGGTAAGGTTTTGCCTCCTATTAAGTTTTGATAACAAACTTTTAAAACTTAAAAAAACAAAATAAAAAAAGTTTATTTTCAAAATTTTTGAAGTTTGCGCTTACAGCTAGAGTGTAGGTCTGGCCTTGCTTTTCTTTAGATTATATTTCCCTTATTAGTCTTTTAAACACATTAAATCTATGTTTACCAACGCTGTAATAGTTTGCCATTGTGAGGATGGTCCAGAGGCCAGCACCATCAGCATCCCTTGGGAACTGGCTAGACATGCAGAATCACAGGTGCTACCACAGAGCTGCTGCATCACAATCTGCATTTTGATAGAATCCCCAGGTGATTCATGCGTGCATTAAAGATCAAGAAGCATTGCTGTAGTATTATATTGGCTGTAATTTAGATTCCAAGTCTTAAAGGGAAATGCTGATGGGGGGATACTTTAGTTGTTTAAATCCTGGGAAAGTGAGCCCAGATTACACTAATATCATTTATTTAATTATGTATGTATGTATTTTTATTTTTTTTGAGACAAAGTCTGACTGTATCACCCAGGCTGGAGTGCAGTGGTACAATCTTGGCTCACTGCAACCTCTGCCTTGTGGGCTCAAGCCATCCTCCCACCTCAGCCTCCAGAGTAGCTGGGACTACAGGCATGCACCACCACACCTAGCTAATTTTTGTATTTTTTGCAGAGATGGGGTTTCGCCGTGTTGGCCAGGCTGGTCTTGAACTCGTGAGCTCAAGCCGTCCGTCCGCCTCAGCCTCCCAAAGTGATTACAGGCGTGAGCCACTGCATCTGGCCGAATATCAGCTCTTTTAAATTTTTTTATTCAATATTTCCTCTGTCTCTCCCTCCCACTCTTCCTATTTTTTTTTTTTTTTTTTTTGAGACAGAGTCTCGCTTTGTCGCCCAGGCTGGAGTGGACTGCAGTGGCGCAATATTGGCTCACTGCAACCTCTGCCTCCCAGGTTCAAGCAATTCTCTGCCTCAGCCTCCTGAGTAGCTGGGATTATGAGCGCCCGCCACCACGCCCGGCTAATTTTTGTATTTTTAGTAGAGATGGGATTTCACCATCTTGGCTAGGCTGGTCTTGAACTCCCCACCTGTTGATATACCTGCCTTAGCCTCCCAAAGTGCTGGGATTACACGTGTGAGCCGCTGCGCCCGGCCCACTCTTCTTTTCTCTCCTCCTTTTCTTCTTTCTTTCTTTTTAAAAATAAGTCTCATAATACTTGACTTTAAATGGATCATTTAGTCTATTTATTTACATTTATTATATTCTTGATATATTTGGAATTCTTCTCTTTTGTACTTTCTGTTTATTCTACTTTTGTTTCTTTCTCTTTTATTTTATTTATTTTTTTGAGATGGAGTCTTGGTCTGTCACTCAGGCTGGAGTGCTGTGGAGCAATCTTGGCTCACTGCAACCTCTGGCCTCCTGGCTTCAAGTGATTCTCCCACCTGAGCCTCCGAGTAGCTGAGATTACAGGTGCATGCCACCACACCTGGCTAATTTTTTGTATGTTTAGTAGAGATGGGGTTTCACCATGTTGGCCAGGCTGGTTTTGAACTCCTAATGTCAAATGATCCACCTGCCTCAGCCTCCCAAAGTGCTAGGATTATAGGCGTGAGCCACTGCGCCTGGCTCTTTTTCTTTTAGGTTGATTTTTTTTCTCATCCTATTCCTTCCTCTGCTAGTTTGTTATATACCCTATTTCTCTCTTCTAGCAGTAATCCTAGAAATTTTAGCATGCATACTTTATTTATAAAAGTCTAAATTCAGTCAATATCTTTTCTTCCTCCTAAACAATAGCTCAGAATGTTTTAACTCCCGTTTTCCTCTCTTATGCTGTATATTATTCTTGTTGTGTGTTTATTCTATTGTTAAAAATTATTAATCATCGATGATTTTTTAAAATTTATTTTTTTCAAGACAGGCTCACATTCTATAAGCCAGGCTGGAGCACAGTGGTGCAGTCACAATGATTGCAGCCTCGACCTCCCTGGGCTCAGATGATCCTCCTACCTCAGCCTCCAGAGTAACTGGGACTACAGGCACACACCACCATGCCCAGCTAATTTTTGTATTTTTAGTAGAGATAGGGTTTTACCATGTTGGCCGGTCTGGTCTTGAACTCCTGGGCTCCAGCAATCTGCCCACCTTGGCCTCCCAAAGTACTGGGATTACAGGCGTGAGCCACTGCGCCCAGCCAATCACATATGATTTTGTTGTTTAATAGTGGATATTTGTCTACATTTATTCACACATTTGCCA
Organism: Hylobates moloch; assembly: GCF_009828535.3. Classification (NCBI taxonomy): domain Eukaryota; kingdom Metazoa; phylum Chordata; class Mammalia; order Primates; family Hylobatidae; genus Hylobates; species Hylobates moloch. The sequence goes on along the minus strand of NW_026652291.1, from coordinate 33,297,917 downwards.
CATTCGTTGCTTACTACCCATTTTTGCATTTTAGACCTTCTACTTGGAATCACCTTCTTCAACTTGGATTCTTTAGACCTTCCTTAACTGAGAGTCTCTTCATGGCAAACTGTCTTGGATTTTGTCTAAAAATGTCTTTATTTTGCCCTTATTCTAAACTGTTACTAAACTATACATTTTGTTTTTTGTTTATATTTCAGTATTTTTTATTTCTAGTATCTGAAGTATTGTCAGTATCTAAAGTATTAGTGTGTCTGATTTGCTGACTGTCATTCATTTTGCTTTATTTCTCTCTCACTCTCTCTCTGTGTGTGTGTGTGTGTGTGTGTGTGTGTGTGTGTGTGTGTGTGTGTGTGTAAGGGAGAGAATTTGCTAATTAGTTGATAAATTTTCCACTGTGAGCTGCTCATTTTTCTTATAGCTTTGTTATGAGGATTCTTCCAGGTCTGAGTTATAGAAGGATTCTCTTAGAAAGTATTTAAGGTTACTTCTGCTATGTGCCTGGGTTATTACCAACCATGACTCTTCACATTAAATTTTTTGCTTCAGGGTTTTGGGAGTCTTAAGAGTTGTATGAACTTGCACTGCAAACTAATATGAGTTTTGACTTACTATAGTCAATTCTCAGGTTTGATTTTTTTCTTCTTCTTCCATCCACGGCCAAGATGTGAGACAGGCAAGTTTCCTTGCACTCCAGGAATGTAGCTTGACTTACTGTTCCTGGTGTTGGTGGTGCTGCTGCTGGAGAGGAGATCCTCTTAGCCATCCTATCTTTGGCAGGCCCTGGGCTTTGTTTCACCCTGAACCCTGAACCCTGAATCCTGTGGGCAGGGCTTCTGCTAGCCCATGTGGCTCCACTCTAAATAGATGCAGGCACTCAGCTTGTTAAAGGGAGCACTGGCTGGATTTCAGCAAGCTTCCTGTTTGTTATGGTTCTGCCTGGTAGGCCTTAAACCTAGGCTCAAGTACTCTGGAGTTAAACAAGTGGCCTAAGGCAAAAGCCAGCTTCAGTGCTTAACTTACTGCACAGGGATTGTATGTATGTATGCATGTGTATGAATATATGTTATGTGTACATATGTATGTTTTGTGTGTGTGTATTTCACCGTTGAGTGTTAATTACTCCCTTGTTACAACTCATTGATGCATTTAAATAAAACATTTAAAATATTTTATTCATCTCCTCTCATGGTTTTCAGCAAAAATGTAGGTCACGGTAAATTACCAGATATACTGGACCAGCTGGATGTGGTCTCCTTTGATTTTTTTTTTTTTAGTTTTACCACCTATGTATGTATCAATAAACAATGTATTATTTAGTGCTTCCTTATTTTTAAACATTATGTGAATTGAATAACTTTATGTAATCTTTTGCAATTTGGTTTTCCTCAACATTTCTATATGGAGTATGGTTCATTCATATTTACTTTATACCAATATATGAATTTCTTTAGCTATTCAACACGATTTGTTTAACTATTCAGATTCCACTGTTGATGGACTTTTGGATTCTTTCCACTTTTTGCTATTGGAGTTTTCCAGTTTTGCTGCTAAGAACACTGTCGTACATGTCTTCTGGTGCATTGTCCAGGATTTTCTCTAGAATATATTCCTGGGGGGTAGAATTGATGATTCATTGAGTAAGCATGTGTTCTACCCTACTAGGTAATTACAAATGGTTTTCCAAAGTAGTTGTAACAAATTATGCTTCCATTAGCGGTACACATGAGTTTCTGTGGCTCCACGTCCTTACCAATTCTTAGTATTGTCAGGTTTCTTAATTCTTGCCTATTAGGTGGGTGGACTTAATACTTCTTAGTTTAGTTGTTATAACTTGTTTCTTAGAATTAACATATCTGTGTACATATTCGTAGTCATACATGTTTGTCTTGTCATTTAGGTACTTATGCAATACTCTAGTAGACTCAATAGAAATTAGCCATAGCAACATATATATTACAGTCTTCATATTGCTACATTTGAAAATAATCATAATTATTTGCATAAATATGAACAGAATATATAGAATTAAATGTTTTCATGATGTCTTGTATTATCTTTCATGTTTCATAGAAATCTCTGTGTTATAGGCCACATCAACTGCTTTTGCATTGTTCTGACTTACAGGAATTGCAGATTTATTGTTCTCAGTGCCATATTTAAGTTCCTTCTCTGTAAAATCAGGTGTAATACTTGTTGTAAATTTTTTTTAACCTTAGTAATACAAATTTAAAAAGCAGAAATTTCTTTTGCAGCTTCCTGTGTTTCAGGCCCAGTGCTAAGCACATGGCAAGCATTGTCTCATTTAATTCTCTCCCCCATCCTTGGGGCAGGTGCTGTTGTTAAGCCCCTTTCATGGAGGAGTGAACTAAAGCACGGAGAGGTTAAGGGTCTTGATCAAGGTCCCACAGTCTTACTCTCAATAGACCTTCTCCTTTTCTAATCTAAAACCCCCATTTTATTTTGGGAAGTGGATGTAGGACTGGGAAGCTTGTTTGTGTGTGTGGTTTTTTTTTTTTTTTTTTTTTTTTTAGATGGAGTCTCGCTGTGTCGCCAGGCTGGAGTTCAGTGGGACGATCTCGGCTCACTGCAACTCCGCCTCTTGGGTTCGAGCAATTCTCCTGCCTCAGCCTTCTGAGTAGCTGGGACTACAGGTGCGTGCCACCGCGCACAGCTAATTTTTTGTATTTTTAGTAGAGATGGGGTATCACTGTGTTAGCCAGGATGGTGTCGATCTCCTGACCTCAGGTGAACCACCTGCCTCGGCCTCCCAAAGTGCTGGGATTATAGGCGTGAGCCACTGCGCTTGGCCATTTGTGTTTTATATTGGGAGGCAGAGAGCACTTAGGGGAAGCAGAAGCTCTGGTCTGAGGAGGCAGTGGTTTACTTATTAGTTCACAGGCCTTTTAGGTAATCACTGGTCCTCCACTTAATTAGCAACCCAATATATGTCTTACAGATAAAGCTAATTTTAAATCAATGCTAATTTTTATGTCAAAATATATTAAGCAGCATCACATTAAAGTCAAAGGTAGTCTTGTAATTATTAGAGCAATATGGTATCGTGCTGTCGTTCTCCAATTTGGCTGCACATTGGACAACCTGAGGAACTTTAAAAAATACTACTGCCTGGGGATCACTCCCATAAGCTCTGATTTATCTGGTCTGGGGCACCAGGAGTTTTAAAATCTCTCCATCTTGGCTAATGTATAGCCAAGCTTGAAGATTACTCGATAATCATTAATTATGTGGGTGCCACATTCTGATTAGTGGGGTTCAAATGCTCCTTCTACCACTCACTAGATGTGTTGCCTTAGGCAAGTTTTGTTAATGTTTCTTTATGTCTTCATCTGTAAAATGGGGATGAACGATAAAAATAGAGTCTATATCTCAGAGCATTGTTATGAGGATTAAAGGGGTACAGTAAATCCTTATTTAACGTTGTCTATAGGTTATTGGAAACTGCAACTTTAGGTGAAACAATGTATAACAAAACCAGTATTACCATAGGTTAATTGATATAAATGAGAATTAAGTTCCTACAGCATATTTTTGGTCCTAAAAGTATCATCAAACTTCTACATAAAGACTAAAACATTTCTAATATTAAACATTGAGAGAAATGTAGGTTATACACACATTTAAGAAAGATTAATTCAATCATTTACCCAATTATTCGACTCCAGAATAGTGGGTGGTCCGAGCCTGTCCTGGCAGCTCAGGGTGCAAGGTGGGACCAGCCAAGGACAGGACACCATCCCATCACAGGCCACACTCACGCTTCTCCACACTCACACTGGGACCGCTTAGACATGCCAGTTCACCTAATGGGCACAGCTTTGGGAAGTGAAGGATGTGAAGAAAATCCATGCAGATGTGAGAACATGCAACCTCCACACAGACAATGGCCTTGGCTGGAATAAATTTTTTTTTCTCACCAATTTTATAATGAAGCATGTTACTGTAGGACCTGCTGTATAATATATATGTATTAATAAAATGCTTGGAATAGTGACTGGCACAAAATCCTTTACTGTGAGCTATTTTAAGTATACTAAGAAAAAATTATTACTACTATTGGATATTCTCTCAAAAGTATCTTGGGGGCTAAGATTTTAAATTAAATCAAATTTTGCATAGTGCTAAGCCCACTTTGGTGTTTTCTTGGCTTTAACTTTTTTCTCCATGGTTTTATTTAAAAGTTATTTCTAATCACCCTGTCAACTTAGCAGATATCTGTTGGAGTCATTTAAGGTGTTTGTTTCCAAAAGACTGCAGAAATTAAACCAAGATATTTGCAGAGGAATGACTGACAGCTTGCAGGTAGACTGGAGAAAGTGCTTCCTACCATAATGGACAGAAAAAATGGTAGTACAAAAGTCAGCATTTCTCATTTATTTTTTTATGAGGCAGGGTCTCACTCTGCCACTCAGACTGGAATGCAGTGGTGTGATCATAGCGCACTGCAGCCTCGAACTTCTAGACTCAAGGGATCTCCTGCCTCAGCTTCCTGAGTAGCTGGGACTATAGGTGCTTGCCACCATACCTAGCTGACTTTTCGTAGGGGTGGGTAGAGACAGGGTCTTGCTCTGTTGCTCAGGCTGGTCTTGAACTCCTGGCCTCAAGCAATTCTCTTGCCTTGACCTCCCAAAATGTTGGGATTACAGGCATGAGCCACCATGCCTGGCCAATTGAGCATTTCTTTAAACTGGAAATTAGCACCTTTATAATAATTTCACATGTACCATTATTGTTGAAAATAGTCAGATTTTCAGAGGAAATCTCTTTTAACCTAAGTTGTGTAACCTTTTGAGGCTGTACCAGTGTAGAGCCTGTTTTTCCCAACATCTACATGCTCAATGCTATTTTTTCAGTTTTCCAGCATCCCCTCACTTGTTTCTATCCTATCTCATATGCAAGAAGGTGTAAATATTTTTGTGCCTTGCTTTTACGTTTTTATTTATCTCTCAAGTGGGCAAGTAAGACAGTCATCAACAGAGGTTGCATTTGGAGATCATATTCTGTTTTTTCTTCAAACTATTTGATCATTTCAGAGAAACTTTATTCTCAGTTCTGATTTGTCTTCAGCTGTCAATATCCCTGACTCCAGCCCTTTATTTAGCTTCCATTCTTACTGATGTGGAAACATGCTTTTAAATGAAATATTTTAGTAAAGTGAAGGATCTTTTTGTAATGCAAATAATGCTTTGTTCAGGATTTTCTTGAGAAATCTGCCCTGTTCTCTAAGCCTTTGCCTCCATACGGGATGTGGCTTTGCCTTTTTTATTGTGTTGAAAGGCATGGACAAATATAGTTTCTGATTATTTTTCTCAGTCTCATTTCTCCAATTAGGCATATTATCATTAGAAAACTCGCCACTTTCCCCATGGTGTTTAAAGGTAAACCAGGACTTGTGACACCATGCTACTCAGCATTTATGAAATATAATTTAATTACTTTGTTTCCATTGTAAAGACGCAGTTTCCTTATTTCCTATATTCATTTATTTATTCATTATTGATATACCCAACAAGATAAGTAAATATGATACTGCCTTGCATTTGACGATTTTATGGCGTGTATATATTTATCATGCCTGAATTATAACTACTAGACTTAAGATGAAGATGGGACCTAAATCAAGCTCTTTTACATTTGTCTTTCCCCTAATCTAGTCTGTCTTTTATTTCCCACAAAATAGAATGGGATACTTTTTATTATACACATGTGACATGTTCACTATAAAAGAGAGGCAGTAAAGGACCAGAGAAAATGACCTGTGATGCCACCACCTAGAGGTAATCACTCTTGTTAACATCTTGTTATTTACTTGTACAGTTTTTTTCTGTGTCCATAGGCTGACATTTTTCCTTGCAGATGTTCTCTCTCTATATTCATACAAAGCTGCTGTTGTTCAAGTCCCACCCCAGCCTCTGGAGGTCCAGGATGAATGCCTCCCTCTTTCTGTCCTGGTAGCTTAGGTTACCTCCAGACGGTGGTGTCAGTGTTGGAAATGGCAGGCTGCTGCAAATATGCTAAAACCTGATCAGTTGTCTCTGTTCGTCTGACCAAAGTCCGTGGGAAGAGCAAGATGCTGGTGATATCCCGAAGCTCTTCTGACACAAGGCTCTGGCTAGCCTTGATACATTCCTCAAATTTTTCCTTCCAATTCTGAAAGCTTTTGTTTTCCAGACAGTGACACCCTCCCAAACTCCTACCTAGACCTTCTCTCTAAGCAGTCCTGGGAGACCACATGTGACTTGACTTTTAACTATCTTTACAGCATTTACATTTTGCTCCTTCTTCTTGTCATGCCATTACTAGAGGGAGGATGGGCCATCCAGAGCAGCGTGCGCCCTCCACAGGCACCTTAGCCTGTTCTTCACTCCACCATGATTGAAAGAGGAGAAAATATTCTGTAGCTGTTCCCTTTCTGTTCTTGGCTTTTTCACTCTTACCTTACAAGTTGTATTTTTCCATTTCTGAATCTCAATTATTTTCATTTCTCCTATTCAGTATAGTTTTGAATAGATAACATTGCATTACATGGATGTCCCTTATTTAATCAACTGTTTGGTATTTATTTTCTGTTTTTCAAACTCTAATGAACACTCTAGTGAATATCCTTTTGTTTGGGATTTATTTCTAGAAGGAAGATTACTGGCTAAAAATATATGTACATTTAACATTCATATACATATCTATACACACTTTTTTTTGAGACAAGGTTTCACTCTGTCACCCAGACTGAAATACAGTGGCATGATCATTGTTCACTGCAGCCTCTACCTCCTGGGCTCAAGCAATCCTCCCACCTAAATCTTCTGAGTAGCTGGGACTATAGACACGTGCCGTCATGCCAGCTGAGTTTAAAATCTCGTTTTGTAGAAACATGGTCTTACTATGTTGCCCAGGCTGGTCTCAAACTCCTTGGGCTCAAGTAATCCTCCCACCTCAGCCTCCCAAAGTATTGGGATTATAGGTGTGAACCACTGGGCGTGGCCTATGTATACATAATTTGGCTATACTGTCTATAAAATTTGGCTATCTATAGTCAAATTATTTTATATACATATATCCAAATATACCTCTAAATTTGGCTATAAATAGCCAAATTATACATATACAGCCAAATTCTATATATATATATATAAATGTTATATATATAGCCAAATTATATAAAGCTGTATATATAGTCACATTATCCTACAGGAAATAATGTAAATGTACCAATTTACATTCCTGTAACAGGGCATTAGAATTCCCTTTCCCCAGAGCCTTGCCAACACTGGTTATTTATAACCCTTTCAAACTTTGTATGAAAGTTGTATGTATTTTAAGATAAATGAAAACTTATATTGATTTGTAATTATTTATTGGTATAATTGAACACCTTTCTATATCTTTATTGTACTAATGTATATGAATTCCATCTTAATAGTTTTGCTAACTTTTCCATTGAGGGATTTCCTACTGATTTGTAACGGCTCTCTATATAGAAAGGATGTTAATTTTTGCCTATTTTACAGTAATAGCACAAATATTCTCTCATGTTTCCTATTAGTCTTTTAACCTTTGTTTAGTTTTTTTTCCTTCCTTCATAAATGCTAAATTGTATGTCATCATATCTTTCAGTCCTTTTCTATATTATTTCTGGCTTTGATGGCATGCATTGAAAGCCCTTTTCCACCCCAGAGTTATCAGCTCATTGGAAAATGATGTTGAAATGTCACTTTTAATATTTACTAAACACTCTTGCATAATTTATTCTATTTTGAAGCCCTTTAATTCTGTTCCTTTAATCTGCCTGTCTTTTTTTTTGTGCCTGTTCCTTACTGTCTTGACTACTGCAGGCGACATACTTACATCTAAAGAACAAGCACACCTATCTGCCCTTTTGCTAAACAAATTTTCAGCCTCTTTTTCAATGATTATTTTTTTCAAATCAATGTTAAACATCATGTAAAGTTTCAAGAAAACCCCTAGGGGTATTAGTATTTAGAGTGCATTAAATTTTTAGCTAATTCGTGGGAGAATTTGAGGCATTATATCTTTTAATTTAAGTTAGAGTACAGGAATTGTCTATCTGTATCCCTCTAAGTACATTCAAATTCTCAAGAATAGTACCAAAATTCTCAGATCTCCTCTACCAGTATTTTTCTCCCACTGATAGCTCTTCAACCCTAAAATGTCTTAGTAGTATAGTTTGGATCTCTATCCCAACCAAATCTCATGTCCCATTGTGGTCCCCACTGTTGGCAGTAGGACCTGGTGGGAGGTGATTAGATCATGGGGCGGTTTCCTATGAATGGCTTAGCACCCTCCGCTTTGTGCTGTTCTCATGATAGTGAGTTCTCATGGGATCTGGTTGTTAAAAAGTGTGTGGCACCTCCCCAAACCCCTTGCTCTTGCACCAGCCATGTAAGGTGAGGATGCTTCCCCTTTGTCTTTTGCCATAATTCTAAGTTTCCTGAGGCCTCTCCAGAAGCAGAAGCCACCATCCTTCCTGTGCAGCCTGCAGAACCATGGGTCAATTAAATCTTTCTTTATAAATTACCCAGTCTCAGGTATTTCTTTTCTTTTTTTCTTTTCTTTCTTTTTTTTTAAAGATGGAGTCTTGCTCTGTCGTCCAGGCTAGAGAGCAGTGGTGCGATCTCAGCTCACTGCAACCTCTGCCTCCCAGGTTCAAGTGATTCTCCTGCCTCAGCTTCCCAAGTAGCTGGGATTACAGCACCCATCACCACGCCTAGCTAATTTTTGTATTTTTAAAATAGAGACAAGGTTTCACTGTATGTTAGCCAGGCTGGTCTCGAATTCCTGACCTCAGGTGACCCACCTGCCTTGGCCTCCCAAAGTGCTGGGATGACAGGCATGAGCCACCACGCCCCGCCAGGTATTTCTTTATAGCAGTGTGAGAATAGCCTAATACACCTAGCCCGATGTTACACTTAGGATCCTCTTCATTATTCTTCTGAATCCAAGTCTCCAACTTTATCTACCCATCACAGTTTTAGCTTATATTTTGATTTTATTTCTTCCATCTTCCCTTATATTTATTATTTTAATATTTCGTTTCTCTTTTCTCCTTCTATACTTGTACTAGATTTATCAGAATCTGTAAATCTCCTTTAACCCTATTAATTAGTTAATTCAATTAAATATATCTATTTTGCCAATGCTCATCTTCCTATTTTTAACAGTCATATATCAAACTGTATTTCTCAACCGATGCACCAAAATTAAAGGACACCTAGATGCCCTCCCTCAGCTAAAGTGTTTACTACTGCATCCAAACCCATGAATTCTCCCTAATTGAGAGAGGATATTTAGAAGGCCTTTGTGCCTTTGTTTTTTCCCCCTATTTCTTCCTTGAAAATTCTGGAGCTTTTTGAAATAATTTAGAGTTTTACTTTTAAGATATTATTAAATTTTTTTCTACAGCATGCCTCTGTTTAAAGAATCAAAGCTTTTTAAACATATCACTAGTCACATATATATTATCTATGTAGATTTAGCTATATTATCATATATTTATTTTTATAAAAATATTGCTCAGCACTATTCTTTTACAGTTTTATTTATCTTAACTGACAAGTAAAAATTGTATATATTTATGTATACAACATGATGCTTTGATATATGTAGTCATTGTGCAATGGCTAAGTCAAGCTAATTAACACATGCATCACCTCATAGACTTACCATTTTTTTGTGAGAACACCTAGTGAGAACACCTAGAATTCACCCACCCAGCAACTTTCAAGTACATTGCTATTAACTGTAGTCACCATGGTGTATAACAGATCTCTTAACTCATTCTTCCTACTTCACTGAAATTTTTTGTCCTTTGCCCAGCATCTCCTCAGTCCCCTTACCTCCTCTAGACTCTGGTAACCACTGTTTGAACTCTCTGTTTCTATGAGTTCAACTTTTTTTATTCTACATGAGTGAGATCATGTGATATTTATCTTTCTGTGCCTGGTTCGTTTTTCACTTAACATTAATGTCCTCCAGGTTGACCATGTTGTCATAAATGACAGATATCCTTCTTTTTTAAGGCTGAGTAGTATTCTGCTGCATACACATACCACATTTCCTTTACCCATTGGTTTGTTTTTGAACACTTAGGTGGATTCCATACTTTGATTATTGTGACTAATGCTACAGTGAACCCAGGAGTGCAGGTAACTCTTCAGCACACTGATTTCAATTCCTTTGGGTATATACTCAGGGATTGGATTGCTGGATCATATGGTGGTTCTGTTTCTCATTTTCTGAAGGACCTTCAGACCAATTCCATAATAGCTGTACTAATGTGCATTTACACCAGCAGTGTACAAAGATTCCCTTTTCTCTATATCCTAGCCACACATTATCTTTCGTCTTTTTGATAACAGCCACTCGAACAGGTGTGAAGTGACATCTCATTGTGGTCTTAATTTGCATTTTCCTGATTAGTGTTGTTATTTTTTTTTTCATATACCTGTTGGCCATTCATATGTCTTATTCTGAGAAATGTCTATTGAGGTCCTTTGCCCATTTTAAAAATTGTTATTTACTTTCTTGCTATTAAGTTGTTTGCATTCCTTATATATTTTGGGTATTAATCCCTATCAGATTATGATTTGCAAATATATTCTCCCATTCTGTAGATTGTCCACTTTGTTGTTTCCTTTGCTGTGCAGAAGCTTTTTAGTTTGATGTAATCCCACTTACCTATTTTTTGCTTTTGTTGCCTGTGCTTTTAGAACCTGATCAAAAAATTATTGCCCAGACCAGTGTCTTGGAGCTTTTCCCCTATGTTTTCTTCTAGTAATTTTACAGTTTCGAATCTTAGGTTTAAGTCTTTAATCCACTTTGAGTTAGTTCTTGTATATGGTATGAGATGAGGGTCCAATTCATTTTTCTGTATGTGGATATCCAGTTTTCCCAACACCATTTATTTAAGAGACAGTCTTTTCCCCATGTGTGTTCTTGGCACCTTTGTAAAAAAATTTATTGACCATAGACCATGTGGATTTATTTCTGGGCTTTCTACTTTGTTCCATTGGCCTATGTGTCTGTTTTTATGGCAGTACCATGCATTTTGATTACTGTAGCTTTGTAGTAGTTTTTGAAATCAGGTACTGTGATGCCTCCACCTTTGTTCTTTTTGCTCAAGATTGCTTGGCTCTTTGGGGTCTTTTGTGGTTCCATATGAATTTTAGGATTGCTCTTTCTATTTCTGTGAAAATATCATTGGAATTTTGATACAGACTTTGAATCTGTAGATTGCTTTAGGTAGTATGGACATTTTACCAATGTTAATTACTCCAATCCATGAGTACAGGATATCTTTCCATACATGTGTGTCTTCAAGTTCATTCATCAATGTCATGTAGTTTTCAGTGTACAGATTTTTCAACTCCTGGTTAAATTTACTCCTAAGTACTTCATCTATTTATTTTTTTGCTATTGTGAATGGGATTGTTTTATTAATTTCTTTTTCAGATAGTTTGTTGTATATGGAAATGTTGCATCAGCACTAATTCTTATATCTTTTATCTTTCCCTTGAGATCTTTTCTGTTTAATTTTTACTTATTTGATTGAGGTGCTTTCTTAGATACCAGTATTGGTATACTTTATTGAGTTTGTTTCTAAATTATCTTTTCCTCCTCAAATATGTACTTCTGCTGTGTGGTCTTGGATTGCAGTTCTCTTTATTCAGATGGTGTAAACACTGTTCTATTGTTATCTGTGGTCAAGCATTGCAGACGAGAAGTCTGATGGTAGACTAATTATTTTTCCTTTTTAACTTACTTCTCTTATCTGAATGGAAGGCTATAGAATTTTTCTCTTTGTCTTTGGAGAAATTTCTCTAGAATATGTCCAGATGTCTTTTTTATTTAGCCTGACTAGAATGTCTGAGCCTTTTTATGCTAAAAATGCAAGTCTATCTTCAACTCAGCAAAAACTTCAAACTGAAAACTGAAGTTTTAAAACCAGTGAGGCTTTCTTCCACTTTTAAATATTATTACCACACCTACTTCTTCTTCTCATAATTTTTGACTTTTTTCCCTAAAAAATGTAGAAAGTACAGAAAATAATGCGGAAAGTTCTCATTTAGCCCAAGCAGAGAGTTAAAAAGATAATCTTTTGTCATACTTGTTTTAGATCTTTTTTAACCATATGGTTATATTTTAAAATGTCTAGAAGACTGGAGTTAAAGTCATTCAGTTATTTCTTAATAGTACTTAGAGAGTTGTTCGTGAATTGGAGGATAATGAAATATGAGACATGCCAGAGCAGCAGAAGGAAATTCTAGGGGCTATTTGGGGTCTTTTGTGGTTCCATATGAATTTTAGGATTTAAAAAAAAATTTCTGTGAAGCATTTCATTGGTATTGTGATAAAGATTAATTGAATCTTTAGATCACTTTGGGTAGTATGGACATTTTGACAATATTCTTCTAATTTGTAAATATGGGGTATCTTCATTTCTTGTATCTTCTTCAATTTATTTCATTCATGTTTTATAGTTTTCATTGTAGAGTTCTTTCATCTCTTTGGTTAAATTCATTCTTAGGTATTTTTTATTTGTAGCTATGGAAAAAAGATTGCTTTCTTTATTTCTTTTTCAGGTAATTCACTACTGGTGTATAGAAACACCTCTGAGTTTTGTATGTTGATTTTGTATCCTGCGACTTTACTGAATTTGTTTATTAAACTATTAGATGATAGTTTAATGATAAATGTTTAAGGTGGCAGATATAATAATTACCCTAATTTGGTAATTACATAATTTATATAAGTATTGAATCATCATGTTTTACCCCATACATACATATAGTTAGTTATTATGTGTCAATTATAAATAAAAAATTATATATGACATTGGTTTTCAAAATTAAAGTAATAATTAAAATTCACAAATGATGGAAAAAAGAACAGAAGTTCTTGGGGGAAATAAGCATATTTCACAGTGTCATGGAAATTGAGTCCTGAATGTCAATATTGTTTCATAAATACTTGTAACATACAATGCAATAGGGATACTACATCGGATGCTTTCGGCTCCAAGTTACAAAAAACCCCAACTCAAATTGGCTTAAAGAGTGAAGGCATTTGCTCATCTCACACAAAAGGCTACCCAGCTTTGCCTCAATCCAAGCCATCATGTAATCACATGGTGGGTACAGAAATTCGATGTGTACTTACACCTGTGTACGTACCTCTAGATGTACCAGTGTCCTCAAGAATGAGAAATGCCATTTGCCTTTTGTGTTTCTTATTTGGAAGTGAGAAAATCTTTTCCAGAGTCTCCCTAGAAAACTTGCCTATAAGGTCTCAGTAGCCACAGTTCACTCATATGCTCATTCTTGTACCAACTGGTGGAAAGAAAGAATAGAATTCATGGGAATTCTATTGAATCTGACATAGATTGATCTGACATAGATCAACGGTTCCCAACTAGGTGGAGGTTTACCCCCAGAAGACATTGAGCCAAGTCTGGAAACATCTTTGATTGTGCTTGCTGGGAATCTCCTACTACTGGTATCTAGTGGGTAGAGGCCACAGACGCTGCTAAGCCTTCTGCAGTGCATGGGATGCTTCCCACAATACAGAATGATCTGATTAAAATGTTAATAGTGTCAAGGTTGAGAAACCTTAACATAGACCAGTTAGGATCTCACCCTTCAGGGCCAAGGAAAGGGCTGTTTTTCACTGAAGCACAGGGCTAAGGAGGGGCTATGTGGATGTCGTGTAGCCCACTGGGAGTGTCCACTGCCATGATGTCCCTCAGATGGAGCTGGTCTTCTGAGCTGCTCAGAAAGGGAAGCTCAAATTTGTGGGTTTTAGGCTACTAAAAATTAACCAACCACATTGGATTTCATGTTTTTCTAATTCATTGCTAGTCTTCTTGCTTGTTAAACTTTCTGCTAAAGATAATTCTAATGAATTTGAGAAGGTATTTATAAAAGAATATCTGTGAGGCTGTGTGTTGCTTGACTGGCAGCCAAAAGAAACGTTGCATGGGGAAAATGGCACTAATTAAATATGATTGCCCATCAGTCTTGTACTTGGGGTCTGGGGTAATCTGGAATACAGGTAGGGAGATCATTCAAGCTTCACAGAGAGGTTCACTAGTACTTATAACTCCAAGCATTGGGAATTGAGAATTGCCAGAAATAGTCATGTAATGATATTCCATGTTGTATAGGTGTTTGCATTTCATCCCTCCTAAAAACACAGTGGTTTTGGAATTAATAATATCCTAGAACAGTGGTCCTCAGCTTTTTTTGGCACTAAGGACAAGTTTTGTGGAAGACAGTTTTTCCATGGATCTTGAGTGGGGGGGAGGATGGTTTCAGGATGAAACTGTTTCCCTCAGATCATCAGGCATTAGATTCTCATAAGGAGCGGGCAACCTAGATCCCTTGCATGTGCACTTCACAATATGGTTTCCATTTCTATGAGAATCCAATGCCCCTGCTGATCTGACGGGAGGTGAGGCTCAGGTGATAATGCTCACTCACCCATCGCCCACCTCCTGCTATGCAGCCCAGTTCCGAATAGGCCACAGACTGGTAGCAGTACATGACCTGGAGGTTCGGGATCCCTGTTCTAGAACATCCTGGATTAAGCAATTAAGGATCTCTGCAAATCCTAGCTCAATTGCTCAACTTTGAAAAGTTGTCGGACTGTTTTCAGCTTTGGGTGCCTCATTTGTAAAATAAAGAAATTGAATTACAGGCACTTACAGGTCCTGCAATTCCCCTTACCTCAGATAAAAAATAGATCCCTTTCTCCCTTCAGGAGAACTCATGATTTTGGTAGCAGCTAGAGTTAGCATTTGCTCATGCTTTTATTGTTTTTAGCAATCAATGGGAAGTGCATCAGGTGAAATCTCTCAGGCCTGCATATATCTGGTCAAAGCTCATTCATTGATTTTTTTTTTCCTGCTGAAACTTGCACATATATAAAAAACGAAGAAACCAAATTTAATTTTCACCAGCTCAGTGTATAGTATTGTGGCTGCTCATGTTCCTGAAGACTGAATTGTTCTCAAATAATAAACTAAGCTGTATAATCTTTAAAATATTTGACCAGGTGGGAAGCCTTTCTGGGAGGACAATGTGTTTGTGCATTTGGTGCTTAAGCTTCAATCCCCTGGCCACACCTTGGATTTATTTGCAGGGTAAATCTGCTACATAAGAAGCCAACCACTTTGGGCAACATTGTCTTCATCATCAGCATGCACATGTGGTAATGACCTGTTATGAGCCTGACTTGGAATAACTTTCTTCCTCACAGAATGGTGGATACTCCATATGTATAGAATTACTGAACGTAATTATCTTTGCAACAGTAAGGTGTGAGGGTAAGAAATCAATAAAGCAGAAGGGAAAGATATTAGCATTTATCGACCACTTTCTGCATGACAGCAGAAGGCGGTCAATAAATGACATATTTTAATCATATTAGGTGATTATTGCAGTATTATCTTAATTTATGTGTGAGGAAATTGTGGTCCAGCGAGGTTAAGTCACTTGCTCACTGTCCCTCAGTATTAAGTGATAAAGCAGAGGTATCAACCTAGGACACTACACGAGGTTTGGCTTCCATCTGGAAGCACCGAGTACCTGGGCCCAGATATGAGACAGGGTCCCAGCCCAGAGGCTTGTTGGTCTATCATTCCTTCAGCAAACACAGCTTACTTCCAAGATTGTAGAAATTGGGGCTGTGCTTAATAGCAAGATAATAAGCATCAGAAGGGCCGGGTGTGGTGGCTCACGCTTGTAATCCCAGCACTTTGGGAGGCCAAGGTGGTCGGATCACTTGAGGTCAGGAGTTCAAGACCAGCCTGGCCAACATGGCGAAACCTCATCTCTACTAAAAATACAAAAATTAGCTGGGTGTGGTGGTGCACACTTGTAATCCCAGCTGCTTGGAAGGCTGAGGCAGGAGAATCGCTTCAACCCAGGAGGCGGAGGCTGCAGTGAGCCCAGATTGCCCCACTGTACTCTAGCCAGGGAGACAGAGTGAGACTCCATCTCAAAAAAAAAAAAAAAAAAAAGGCATCAGAGGAGCTACAGTGATGCTGGTGAGGGAGACATTTCCTGACTCATTGCAGGTTACCTTTGTTTCCTGGTTACAATAAATGAGAAAAAGTTGCCTTCCCTGGACTTCCTCCTGTTCTTCTTTTTTTTCCTCTCCTCTTCTTGTTTAGGATGCCAAGGCTGTGATATTTATTTCTGCTGTCTTCCCTTTGAGATATGCTAAAGTCATTTAGAAAAAATGTCAGGAATAAAATGCACTAAATGATGACTGTCTTAGAAAAGACTCCAGTTAAGCTGTGTGCATCCAGAAATGCAACCGTGCTGACCAGTTTCTGCCTCCCTTGCCCTACTGATAACGTGATGGGAGATGAAGTCGTTTTTCAAAAGTGTTCTGGGTCCGGAGACATTTGCTCGACACCTGTGCCCTCCATTGGTCTAAAGGCATTAGAGTTTTTCTCCCACAATATTTGTCTTTGTTATTTTGAATTTATGACACCTGGTTGTTGGTGTTTTTCTTTGCATTCATACCTGACTCTTGACCTCCAAAAGAACCAGTACATACATTTTACTTTAAACCGGGCATTTTTGTAATACTATGCAACCTTGAAAATCAGCCCAGTGATATTTTGCTTTTTTGTAAGGCCTTCTATCCTTTGCTCTTGCATCTCTTTCCCCTTGCATCTCTCTTTCCCCTTTATGACACTATATCAGAACATATTTCATTCTTCCCTGAGCCCTCTACAGAGGAATTTTGTAACTGATTTGAGCCATGTTTTTGATGGAGTATCTGCTCTCTGGACCTTCCCATCTCCTGGTTGCTACTGTGAACCACCCTGCCTCCAATAATCTACATCCAAAATGCTGGGCATGAGATTTATGGAATTTGTTTGAAGATATTCCCTGAACTATCTGAAGCTAACTAGTTCCTCTGCAAGTAAGTGGCTGGAAACCTAAAGATCTTGTGAACTGGGTTCTAGAAGCATGGGATAACAAATGTAAGATTTCAAACTGGAAGTTAAAAACAAGTTTTTCTCTTGATTCAGTTTCTAACCAGTCAGATAAATGGTCTCTGAATAGTTGTAGCTAATGAGCAACATCCCCCAAACAGTTAATTGTCTTGACTATTAAATACTTAAATCCATGTATTTTCGCTGAAGTGTTTATTCCTATGTGTTCTTAGGACCATAATTATAAAATGTTAAGTAGGAAGACACAGAATATTTTTCTCTGAGTATTTTTGCCTCTTTCATCAGATAAGATGAAATGCATTTTTATTTTATTTTACATTATTATGATTATTATTTTGAGACAGAGTCTCACTCTGTTGCCCAGGCTGGAGTGCAGTGCCGCGATCTTAGCTCACTGCAACCTCCACCTCCTGGGTTCAAGTGATTCTCTTGCCTCAGCCTCCCAAGTAGCTAGGACTACAGGTGCACGCTACCATGCTTGGCTAATTTTTGTATTTTTAGTAGAGACAGGGTTTTGCCATGTTGGCCAGGCTGGTCTCGAACTCCTTACCTCAAGTGATCGGCCCACCTCAGCCTCCCAAAGTGCTGGAATTACAGGTATGAGCCACCGCACCTGGCCAAAATGCATATATATATATATATATATATACATATATATTTTTTTTTAAAGGAATGCAGTGGAATATTGTGAAGTAGTAAAACATGAATAAACTATAGATACATACAACATGGGTGAATCTTACTAATGACTGTGAGTGAAAAAGGAAGCTCCAGAGAAATACATGTATTATAGCTTGTTTATAATATTTGGAAACATGCAAACTTCAACAATATACTTTTTTTTTAAGGAAGAAAACAGACAAAATTCAGAATAGTGGTTATAGTTGGGGTGAGGTAAGCACGTGAGTAAATACTGGTAATGCTGTAATTTTTAGACTTAGTCATGGGTTCACAATTCTTCATTATGTTATTAAAACTAAGTTTTAAAAGACCCACAAATGGGCCAGTGATGATAGTTTTTCCAGAATTGATAGCCATCAATTCTGATCATCCAGGCTCCTTGGAAATAAATTGCATGGATGAGCTCATTCATTCCAAATCTGTAGGTCTTTAAAGTTTCTGCTGTTCTCAGTTCTTTGGATTCATAGCTATGATCCTTAGAGGGCAACAGATCTCTCCCTTCTCATGGCAGAAATAAAGGTCAGATGAGAGTGGGAGAGCCATCAGATAGAGACCTTTGTGGAGGAGTTTGCGCTTTGGGCTGAGCAAAGAGAAGACCAGAATCTTTTGGTACCATCTCCTTCTGCATTTGAGATGAATCTTAGTCTTTTAAAATACAAACAGCCCCAGTCCTCTGTGTTGCCAGTCACCTGAGCTACCTTTGGGGGTAGGGTTTTGATGAAATGGCACGCTTTGCTCGTGAGTAACCTTCGGGGCACATTTTGTTCCTACGACATAAATGTATCACTCATTTGAATCAGAGCTGCAAGTGCCATCTGTGATGCACTCCTCCTTCCCATTATCACACAAATGTGTTTCTGTGTGACTGGTTCCTGGATTTTGCAGGCTCTCTTGCCTTGCGCCGATTGCTGGCTGAGAGGTCTCAATTCAGCATTCACCATGTATCACTATATTTCTATTAAGACTTCTGCTCTTCTTGGCAAAACAGAAGTGGGGCTTCATTTGAAATGATGGGCTGGGGAGAGGGGAAGGGAACCATCTCACTCATAGTTATTGACATCAAGCTACCATCGTCTCTTGTTTGGATAACTATGAGCTTTTTCTGCTCCCTTTATGCCCCTGCCCCATCCCTTCCCAGCCCCTTTCTGTCCTCTACCAGAGTGGTCTTGTGAAGGCTTAAGTCAGACCAGATCATTCTCCTTCTTAAAAATCCCCCAGTCGTTTCCCATTGCTCTTAGAACAACATCCACACTTTTTATCCTGCAGTAGGGGGCTCTCCATGCTCTAGCCCCTGCCTGTGTTGCCCTCCTCATCTTGCCCTTCTGCCCTGTATTCACTATATTCTAGCCACCCTGGCTTGCTTTCTGCTCCTCAGTCACTCCAAGCTCATTCCCTCTGCAAGACCTTGGCATATACCATTTCCCCTGTCAAGAACGTTCCTGCTCTATGTCTTCGCAAAGCTTGCATGTTCTCATTGTTCACTGAACAGTCTTCCCTAGCCACCCAATCTAAAGTAGTCCAGCCCCACCTTGAAGGACACTGTCTCATTGCACCTTTTATTATCTTCACTGCATTTACCATTCTCTGAAATTATTCTATTCACTTGTGTGTTTATGGCTGTCCTGATTAGAATTAATTTTCATAAAGAGAACAAGAATCTTGACTGGTTCATCCTTCAATTCCTTGTGCCCACAACAGTGACTGGCACATGGAAAGCATTCAGGAAATAAAAGCACAATGGAAAATTAAAACATACTCACTGCATGCCTGCCACATATAGAACCAAATTAAATCACTGCCAATACGCATGGGGAAAACCTTCCCATTTTTCTGGAATAATATTACAAAGGATGGAAAATAAGTGCACATCACCTGGATGGCATTTAATAAACGCTGTGACCCAGTAGTGTACATTTCAGTGAATATTGCCAAAGGAAGTAGGCCAACATCAGGTAATCTGAGTTAACTTTCCTGTACATTGTGTATTCGTTTCCTGATGATCAAAACTGGATTAATTAGTCTATAATGTATCTTTCCTGTTAGATCCGAAGATTATCTGCTCTATCAAATTTGTGTTTTCTTAGCTGAGAAATCACTGTTGAATTTTAAAAGAACCTTGCCTGGCCCTCATTTCCTGGTCTTTTGATGGAAATGGTTTATGGAAAAAATATATTTACTAGAGTCAGATAATTAGAACATTTTATGTATTTTGCATATGCTAATGTGTTTGAGTTCCTTTGAGGGAGAGCCGCATGGCATAAAGCAGAATGAAAAGGATGATTCAAATTTCTTCACCCAGCCTCCTCCCCTGGCCAGATTTAGCACTTCCTATACACCACCACCTCACAGCTTAGCTTGGCTGGGAGCTCCTCAGGTTTCCAAAGGACAGTCCTTCCTTCTCCCTCCCCCAATTGCCATCCCTACACCAGGTGCCAACTCCCAAGTGGGCTGACAGGAAGGGAGATTGGAAACAGCTTTATAGTAGATTTGATACTGTCATAAGACACGTTGTAAGACATCAGGTAAGTATAGCACATCAGATATTATTAATCATAAAAATTCTTTAAAAGCCTTCAACAGAGCTGAGATCGTGCTACTGTACTCCAGCCTGGGTGACAGAGTGAGACTCCATCTCAAAAAAAAAAAAAAAAAAAGCCTTCAGCAGTGGCTAAACACAAAATCAGAATCCCTTTAGATTTCTTAAAATGCCTTTGTAGTTCTTTTGTAATATGGGTCCTTTTTGGACAAAGTTAATAATTTGTTTTTTATATCCTTTACATTAGGGGTTCCTAACCCCCAAGCCATGGACCAGTACTGGTCCCTGGCCTGTTAGGAACCGAGTGGCACAGCAGGAGGTGAGCAGCAGTTGAGCGAGCGTTGCTGCCTGAGCTCTGTTCACCTCCTGTCAGATCAGCAGCAGCATTGGATTCTCACAGGAGCACGAACCCTATTGTGAACTGCACATGCGAGGGATCTAGGTTACCCGCTCCTTATGAGAATCTAATGCCTGATGGTCTGTCCCTGTCTTCCATTACCCCCAGTTGGGTCTGTCTAGTTTCAGGAAAACAAGCTCAGGGCTTCCGCTGATTCTTCATTATGTTGAGTTGTAGAATTATTTAATTATATATTACAATGTAATAATCATAGGAATAAAGTTTCTATGATTACAATAAATGTAACACACTTAAATTATTCATCCCAAAATGGTCTTCCCCGACTCCCCACTATCCATGGACAAATCGTATTCCATAAAACCAGTCTCTGGTGCCAAAAAGGTTGGGGACTGCTTCTTTTAATGATCGTGTTCACATATGGACAGTGAAAAGGTGGGTCTTCTTAGAAGAGGTTAAAGGGAAAGTAGGACAGTTGCCACAAAGCTCCCTTTTTGGAGAGTGCCCAGCCAGGGAGAGTTGCTAGGGCCCACCTTGGCCTTGCTGATGTCTTCCGTGGTGGTCCTTGAAGTCAACATGGGATTGGCGTAGGCTCCTGTTGCAGCACTCAGTGAAGGTCCTCCTTCCTCCCCAGTAGCTCTCATTTCCAGGGCCCTTATCTTCTCTTGGCCATCTGGGCACTGAAGTCCTGCTCCTGGTGGGCTATCTCTGTTGCCCTATCACCTTCAGTGATTTCCACTAAATAAACCCCTCTTTTAAGCATTTAGGGCAAGAGGGAGTAGCATGAATGTTTATCGTGCAGTGGGGTGAGAAAGTCAGTACCAGTTTCAACATGCCCTCCAGCTGCCTTCCTCCAGGGAGGGGACTTCACGCTGGCTGTCTCTCCAAGGATCTGCAATGCCCTTGCCATAGCTCCAGCTTCTGGCCTTCTCCCCCTCCCCACTGCCTGCTGGCACATAGAGCCCTTGGGCCATTCTCTGTGTGGTATTGGTTCCTGCCTTTGCTTGTGCTCTCTGCTGTAAGCAGCTAGGCTTAGACTTCCCTAAGAGGAGTCCCGGACACCACTGAGGATGCATTTTCCCTTCCTCACGTGAGGAGAGCATTAGGTGCTCTTAGCTTTGGAGGGAGTGGAGCTTTGGAGCCTGGAGACGGGACCGGGACCAGACTACCCAACCTCCCTAGATTCTGCTGAACTCATCTTTCAGTAAAGAGGCCAGGTGAGCTGAGCTCCACTTCTCTCTGGCTCCATGTTTCTGTGACTTTTGACTCATCTGAGGTTGACTTTGAGAAGGCAATCCCTTTTAAATATGTTGGAATCCATGTAGTATGACCCTATCCACCGTGGAATCTTACTCCATTTTACTTTAAAGAGAAAGTAAATGGTTCGGCTGCACATCACTATTAAAATTGCCTAAGTAAGCAGGATGGAGAAGCTACCAGGAGAGCAGAGGTGGAGAGTGGAAGGGGCCAAGCTGGTTCTAAGTCATTTGCTGCAGGCTTCTGTCCTCAGAAATACTCACTTCATGGGAACCAAATCACATTTGACTGCTCTCCAGCTCTTAAAACAGGATAACTTGAGCCATCTGATATTTGAGAAGAATACAGCAACCCAGAAGATGTATTAATACTCTATTCTCTAATTTTCTAGAATAAGTCAGATCATTGACAAATGACATACTTGGACTGTATTAGCTTCCTACAGAAAGACTTTCACTAGGTTTAGTAATTAGCTATAGCTTCAGCCTTTTCTTTCTTCCTTTCTTTTTTTTTTTTTTTTTTGAGACAGAGTCTCTCTCTGTTGGCCAGGCTGGAGTGCAAAGGTGCAATCTCGGCTCACTGTAACCTCCGCCTCCTGAGTTCAATCAATTCTCCTGCCTCAGCCTCCCAAGTAGCTGGGATTACAGGTGCATGCCACCACACCCAGCTAATTTTTGTATTTTTAGTAGATACAGGGTTTCACCACGTTGGCCAGGCTGGTCTCAAACTCCTGACCTCAAGTGATCCACCCACTTTGGCCTCCCAAAGTGAGCTTATGTCTTTTTGAAGGATGGCTATGGGAAAGGTCCACTTGAAGGATGTTTTTGTGTCATTTATTTACTTATTGATTAATTAAGATGGGGAGGTCTTGCTATGTTGCCCAGGCTGGTCTCTCGCTCTGTTGCCCAGGCTGGAGTGCAATGGTGCAATCTCAGCTCACTGCATCCTCTGCCTCCCGGGTTCAAGCGATTCTCATGCCTCAGCCTCCCAAGTAGCTGGAATTACAGGCGCCTGCCATCACGCCCAGCTAATTTTTGTATTTTTAGTAGAAATGGGGTTTCACCAGGTTGGCCAGGCTGGTCTCAAACTCCTGACCTCAGGTGATCCACCTGCCTCAGCCTCCCAAAGTGCTGGGATTATAGGCGTGAGCCATTGCGCCCGGCCTCAGCTCCCTTTACTTTTTAAAGATAGACTTCCTATCTTATAACAGTTTTAGATTTACAGAGCAGTTGCAAAGATAGTTCAAGGAGTTCCCATATTCTCTGCATCCAGTTTCCCCTATTATTAGCAGCTTAGAATAGTACATTGGTTACAATGAACAAACTGATGTTGATACAAGTATATCAACTAAAGTCCATATGTTTTTCATTTTTCCTTAGTTTTTACCTAGTTACCTGTTTCTATTCCAAGATCCCATACCATGTCACTTACAGTTGTCGGGTCCCTGGATCCTCCACAGCAATGTCTTAGACTTCCCTTGTTTCCATTATGAAACACTTTAGACATACCAAAAGTGTGTGTGTGTGTGTATGTGTATAAAGAATACCAATATAACCAGCATTCAGCCCGGAAGCAGAACATGACCAACATGATTGAAGCCTCATGTACATCCCTCTTGATCTCTTTCTCCTTCCCTCTTCAAGGACAACCAATATCTTAAATTTGGTGCTTTCGCCCCAGGCGTGTTTTGAAACAACTATATATAGTGTTGCTTTGCATATTTTATTTTATTGAGACAGGATCTCACTCTGTCACCCAGGCTGGAATGCAGTGGTGTGATCATGGCTTACTGTAGCCTCTACCTCCCCGGGCTCAGGTGACCCTCCTACCTCAGCCTCTTGAGTAGCTGGGACTAAAGGTGCATGCCACCACGCCCACCTAATTTTGAAAAAAATTTTCTAGTTATGAGGTTTCACATGTTGACCAGGGTGGTCTTGAACTCCTGGGTTCAAGTGATCCTCTCTCCTTGACCTCCTAAAGTGCTGGCACTACAGCAGTGAGCCACTGCCCCCAGCCTGCTTTGCACATTTTAAAACAATATGAGTATTATAAGCATTGCTCTACAGTTTGCTGTTTTTCCACATAACATGTTTTAATCTGCATTTCTCTAATGTATCTAGTTTCTAAGTCAGACTCTATTATATGAATCCCCTCTCTTGTTGATGGATATCTGGGTGTTTTCCTTTCTGTTACTGTCATGGTCATTGCAAACAGTGCTGAACAGACACCCTTTACAAGTCACCTTATGCACATGAGCAAGCATTCTGCTTGGAGAGAGGGATATTGGGGTTTCAAATTTTATCCTTAACAAAGCAGTTTATTCATTCATTCAATAAATATTGATTGACTATGTAAAAACTGAGCCAGGTTCTGGAGGTAAACAGAACAGAAATAATCCTTCACTCATCATAAGTTTACAATCTAATTGGGAAAATGAACATTAAAGAAGTAATTAAAGATATGTATGTACTATACAGCTGTATCATAAAAATAAAGAACAATGTATTGTGTGCCATGAAAAAAAGATAAGGCTTATTAAGGGATGTTTCTTAATGTTTCTTGTATCATAAATTACCTAAAGAATTTCCAGACAGGAAAATGCTACTCTCCTACTGAATTTATGTGCTTTCTTTATCTAACAATGGAAGCAATGTAAAGCAAAGTGTTTCTTTTTCGCCTTAGCTACTAGGAGTAGCTCTCATGTAGATGCTGTGCCCAGCTGCAGTGCCTGGAACATCCCAGCTACATTTAGTATGTTTATCTTTTGGCTTTTTAAATAAATAGTTTTCATATTGTTCTATGTCTTGTTTTGCATGCTGAGTCATTTTGAATGTAATGAGGTATAGATCTTGGAGAGAGGACAAGATATCGTTGATAAGTGGTTGGTGACCCCCACTTTTCTTTTCAGAGACAAATGACCTTGCTTTTACTTGGTCTTGATGTGTTTATGTAGGGATCTTACTGTATTTGCATGCTTGCTTAATTTCAATATAAATTTATGGAATTTATTATCCATCAAGAGTCAATTTGTCCTCTAAATATTTCACTTAGATGATGATTTTTTTTTAATCACCACCAACACATACACAAACAGAACTCCTTAGCACTTCCATTTGGCTGTACTGCTATCTTTAGGAACATTTATCTTGCTTTAACTCCTCTCTTTTTTACAGACATTTAGTTTTCTGTGACATTGTTTACTTTCATTATACCTTAATTATGGGATTCTGATAACCATGGAGGAGTAGGAGAGACAATAAATGGGGTTTTGTGGGTGATTAAATGCTAAAGCAAAGCTGAGATCTTTGATAAGCACAACAGTTGTTTCTGCCAGTATATTCCAAAGGCAAGAATATTCTTGCAATTACACAACAAGCAAGGGGGGGGGGGAGAAACACCTCCCACAAATCACTCTGATATTTTTCTTAGCCACTGTGCTTTTGAAAGCCTAATGCTCGCTCTTCTGATGTTTTTTTGACTGTCAGCCTGAGTAGTTGGCTCTTCCTTGGTACAAGGCTATTTAAATGACAGTCCTTTCTCAGTGTGAATGTGTCAGCTATCTAAATGAGTGGTTGAAAATGTACCTCTGCATCAGCTATGTGGACCACAGTATGGTCTGAAGAAAATCATGTTTGAGCAGCTGTGATTGAGCTCCATTTTGCAAAAGCTTACTGAGTTTTAACAAATAATTTAGCCCTATCAAGCAGAAGTGCATTTGGCTGCAGGTAATAGAAAACTGAATCATTGGTGGTTTTAACAAGTAGGTTTTCTTTTTCTCACGTGACACAGATTGGCAATACTGTCAGAGACCCAGTTTCTTTTGGGCTTTCCGCCCTATTTTTTGTAGCCTTTCAGCCTTTATCCTTGGGCTTATTGTCTCAGGGTTGCAAAATGACTGGTCTGACTGCAGATTTTCTAAGAGGGAAGTGCAAATTGGTGGTGCTGGCCACAGCTTTCCTTGTCAGGACAGCAAAAGTTTCATCAGAACTCCCCAGTGGACTTGCTCTCTTAATTCAAAATGGCTGTAACAGTGTCACGTTGGCTGCACCTGTTTCGAAGAAAGTTCGGAAAGTTGGGTATTTCACAGACACATTACGATTTCAGACAAAGATGAGAGCATTCACAAGGAACAGAGAGGGAATGTATGTAGATGGGGCAAGTAACTGCAAGTCATCAGCCTGTTATGTACTGTACACATACATAGAGTTTTGCTGTGCAGCAGCAAATATAAAAATGAATGTCATCACCGTGAAAGTGGAAAACCGTATTTCAATGTCATGCAAACGCCATAATTGAAATGAAAAGATAGGAAATGCTGGTGCATTGTCTACATCAATGTATTTGGTTGTTGACTTTATTGCACAAAAAATAACAGTGGGGACCAGATAGTTTTGCTTTGTTTCAGAAGATTTTGCTTTTGTTTTTCCCAGCTGAAAAGGGAACCTTAAAAATAATGAGGAGGGCCGGGCGCAGTGGCTCATGCCTGTAATCCCAGCACTTTGGGAGGCCGAGGCAGGTGGATCACTTGAGATCAGGAGTTCAAGACCAGCCTGGCCAACATGTTGAAACCCCATCTCTACTAAAAAATACCAAAAAAAATTAGCCAGGTGCAGTGGCACGCACCTGTAATCCTAGCTACTTGGGAGGCTGAGGGAGGAAGAATTGCTTGAAGCTGGGAGGTGGAGGTTGCAGTGAGCTGAGATTGCACCACTGCACTCTGCACTCCAGCCTGGGTTACAGGGCGAGATTCTGTCTTAAATTAAAAAAAGGAAAAACACACAGATATATGAAATAGAGCCTATTAATTCTATATATATTCACAGAAAATGCATACTTTTATGCCTTGATTATCTTTAGGTGATCACGAGGAACAGGAGCCCGAAGATAATTAACAAATGTGCTAAAAAAACAAAACCTCATTTGGGCTACAAATTGCAATATCATGTACACAGGTGGAAAAGACTCTTCTTTGATTTCAGGTTTTCCTTTTATTTCCTTGGCATCCCCGTTCTGGTTATGTCTTGCTGTGTACTCAAGACATAGGTTTTGTGGGTTGACTGAGCTCAGCCGGGTGGTTCTCGATGGGGTCTCTTATGCCCTGGCTCTCAAATGGCAGCTGGGGCTGCTACACATGGCATCTCCATATGGCCTAGGCTTGTCACAGTCTGGTGGCTGGGTTCTGAGGCTGAAGTTTCCAAGAGACCAAGGGGGATGCTGCAAAGCTTTTAACCTGAGCTTGCAAGTCATGAAGCATCCACTTTCTGTTGGTTATGCTGGACAGCCCAGATGAAGGGGCAAGTTCCCACGGGCATGGATACCTAGAGGCATGGTTCATTAGGGACCATCTTTGGAGACAAACAACCACAGTCTCCTTCCTTCTCTTCCCTTCCCTTGGGGATTGAAAGGGTTATCAAAAGCTGGACAGAAAGAGAAGCAAAGGGTGAGGATACTCCTGCTGCAGCACGTATGTAGTAGGGAATGAACCCAGAATGTGAAGGGTTGCCATCCTAGTACCCTCGAGTGTCCTTTTCATGCCATTGGAAACTTGACAATAGTAATTGGGAGTGAGTTGAAATCTTCAGCTTTCTACCTTTGTATTGTCCTTTCAGAGTAAAAAGAAGTGAACATTAACTTAAAAAATGCTTTTGATATTAATAGTTACAAACAAAAAACAAAACATGCAACAATTCCAAGCTCAAATCAAAACCAACACTGAGCTTTGAGGTGCAATTTCTATTTTATGTGTGTGGCCATCTCCTCTTGTGTTAGTGGCTGAGCAGAGAATGCTCCATTCCAAAATAAATAGAATCAGAATTAATTTTATTAACAGCATCTTTGTGCCAAGAACACAGGGATACAGTAAGCACATCTGAATGTACCATCAGCAGGTTAAATCATTCTCTTTACTTTGGTCTTTGGTGGGTTTTTATGTTTGTTGCTTTTCATCTGAATGAATGGCAATAGAGCAAGTTTTAAAAATCCGTAGGGATCTCCAGAGATTCCTGTCTTGCTAAGAAACAGGAAGGCCGCAATTAGCAGAGACCAAGAATGAAGAGGTGGAGAAGAGGGCGGGTGTCTTTGTTGCTGTAAACTACTAGTTTTCACCATTCTACGCCTTGGTCTGTGTTGCTGCTGCTACCTGGAACACCCTTCCTCCCCCTCCTCTGCCTGGAAGACTCCCACTTAGCCCAGATGCAGCCCAGCTGCTGGCTTCTGCACGCAGCCCACCTCTTCTTGCTGGACAGGGTGGCTTCTTGTCCCCCACACCCACAATTCTGTGCCTATCACTTTGTCTCTGTATTCCTTCCTCAGATTGTAGCTCCTTAGGGGCAGGGACCAGCTCTTAGCCTGATACCATCAGCCAAGCAACGTGTAGGATGCAGAGGTTTGGCAAAACTTTGAAAGCGGGAATGTATAGTCAACTATGTCGATGTCTGGGTCATTTTTCCAATGTCTGGTAGCAATTGTGTTAGGTGGCTTATACCTCTCCTGGACCCACACAAAGCAAATTCTAAAAATAACAAACTGGACCATATAAGCTTTTTGAGAAGCCCAGGGTGGGGGAGATGTTATAATATCCTGACATAGCTGTGCTGTTGTTCATTTCACCTCTGTCACCTAGAGCAACCCTCTCCATGTTTTCCAAAACCGCCCCCAGTCTCGGGATCTGGTTTGGGACCCCTGTCCTCCTAGAGGTCCTCTTTGAACCCTCTGGACCCTTCCCCCAGAAGCCTCTGGTACCTCGATGTCACAGCATTTCCTGTCATTTCATTTGTCTGGCCTCTTGGCTAAGATAATAAGCTCCTGTCCTTGCTTTTTCTCTGTCCCCTGAAAGGGGTGAAGTCATGTGGACATGTGGCAGGTGCCACTATTGTTTCTCTGCTGAACACTAGCACTCCCCGTGCCTTCATGCCATCAGGCAGGGGGCATTTGTTCTTTTGACGGTGTGGACAGGGGCAGAGTTTAGTGGCATTGTTCTTTGGCTTAATGAGCACGAACTGTCAGAGCTTGGACCAAATTTTTCTTGCAGATATATTTTGATTGACAGGCACAGGATTTTTGGAGATAATTGAAAGAGTTGCCAACATTTATCAGGAGACTGTACATAAAAATACAGAGTTCCAGTTTCTCTCAAAAATTTGGAAGTTTTGGCAAAATCGGGCCCCAATTACCAAAAATTGCTTCTAACCAAGCAGTAACTATTCCCTTCACACAGAATGCGCCTCCCTTCCCTCATTCCCTGTAAAATGCTACTGCATGTTCTCCTCTTTCATTTGTGTCACCTGTCTCATTGGTGGAGAAGTTGTTCTAGAAAATGTCTATCATATGTGCTGCTGTACTGCTAAGTGCGTAGAGCCCTAGTACCCACAGGGCACACAGAAACAAACCTGGTATACAAAGAACTTCCGTGCGGATTTCTTTCTTATTGTGCGCATTTTAAGAGGCATCAGTCTCTGTCCATGCATCCTTAGAACTGTATGGCTTTTTGATTATTTGATTTATTCAACGAGGATCAAATAGTCTGTTTGTATTGAGTATTTACTATATATTAGTTACTGTTCTAAGTCTAAACTCATTCATCTCACAACAACTCTGAGATGGGCGCTTTTACCATCTCCAATTTACAGACGAGAAGCAGCTTTTTTTGTTGTTTTTGAGACAGAGTCTGGCTCTGTCGCCCAGGCTGGAGTGCAGTGGTGCAATCTCGGCTCCCTGCAAGCTCTGCCTCCTGGGTTCATGCCATTCTCCTGCCTCAGCCTCCCGAGTAGCTGGGACTACAGGCGCCCGCTACCACACCCAGCTAATGTTTTGTATTTTTAGTAGAGACGGGGTTTCACCGTGTTAGCCAGGATGGTCTCGATCTCCTGACCTTGTGATCCGCCTGCCTCGGCCTCCCAGAGTGCTGAGATGACAGGTGTGAGCCACTGCACCTGGCCTAGAAGCAGCTTTAATACCAGGTCACACAGCCAGGAAGTAGACTAGCTAATGTTTCAACTCAGGCACAGGTGGAGGGAGTCACACATCTTTAAGATTTATTCCCAGGACAATATCATTTTCTTTAAATGTCTGTTTTGGGAGCACTTCATTGAGCTCTCAGATAGAAACACCCATTTCCAGGGAGAATTCCTGACCTAGAAAAAGCTTGGGGCAGTTGTATTCAGACAGCTCTGCCATTGCCCATGTAAACAACTCTCTGCCACTCTTCCTCGTAGCTTTGGCAGGGATTATTTGTCTTTAGATTTGTTCCTTTTTGTGAAAGTGACAGTAGTGATAGTCATTAGTAGTTAGTAGTCATGGTTACTTTTGTTGAGCACTTACAGTGCCAAATGTAGTAAGCACTTTCAAACTGTGTTACTCTCTCCATTTCTACTTGGGAAACTGAGTATTACTGTGTGAGTGATGGAGACTTCTTGAAAGATCCTAAACATAGGAATGTCGTCATCAGGTTGGTGTTTCATGGATTTGGTTCCGAAAGCCAAGCAGAGAGTGGGTCACCAGCACAGTAGTAAGAGTCAGGAAAATTGGTTGAGACTGTTGTGTATAGGGGAGAGTTGCTTGGGGCTTGAACTAAAGGGATGGTGAAGAGAGGGGTAGATTTGAGAGAGACTTAGAAGATAGTAATGGCAAGGCCTGGTAAAAGATGGGAATGATTTCCAGTTTTACAGTTTGGACAGCAGCATGGATAAGAAAGAATATAAGGGGCTGGGTGCGGTGGCTCAGGCCTGTAATCCCAGCACATTGGGAGGCTTAGGTGGACAAATCACTTGAGGTTAGGAGTTCAAGACCAGCCTGGCCAACATGGTGAAACCTCGTCTCTCCTAAATTAGCCGGGCGTGGTGGTGCACACCTGTAATCCCAGCTACTCGGGAGGCTGAGGCAGGAGAATCGCTTGAACCTGGGAGGCAGAGGTTACAGTGAGCCAAGCTTGCATGACTGCACTCCAGCCTGGGCAATAGAGCGAGACTCTCAAAAACAAAATAAAAAAAAGTAGAAAGAAAGAATGTAAGAAGGCTAAGAAGGCATCGTGGGGACAGGGGAGTGAAGAATCACAAATTGTCAGTTTGATGTACTCTGTGACTTTCAGTTGAAGATGTCACAAGATTACTACAAGGAGCTCCCAGTGTCTTCACATAGTTTTCCCAGCTTACTCGGTAAATATTTGTTCCCTAAATGAATTCATGATTTCCACAGTTGCTCAGTAAATATTTGTTTTCTAAATGAATCTATCTGTAAGCAACTCAAGTAATATCCCCTCCTACCATTTATCTTAATGTTTGAATTTCATCTCCAACCACTTAAATCAGTCTCTGGGAGATGGGAGCTAGGCATTGACATTTAAAAATGTATGTTTGGCCAGGCACAGTGACTCATGCCTGTAATCCCAAAACTTTGGGATGCCAAGGCAGGTGGATTGTTTGAGTTCAGGAGTTCGAGACCAGCCTGGGCAACCTGACAAAACCCTGTCTCTACCAAAAATACAAACATTAGCTGGGCTTAGTGGCATGCATCTGTAATCCCAGCTACTTGGGAGGCTGAGGTGGGAGGATCACCTGAGTCCGGGAGGATCATCTGAGCCCAGGAGGTTGAGGCTGCAGTGAGCCATGATTGCGCTACTGCACTCTAACCTGGGCAGCAGAGTGAGACCCTGTCTCAAAAACAAACAAACAAAAACCTTTGTGTCCACAGATATTCTAATTTGTGGCCAGGTCTGACAGCCACTGCTTCAGTTTTAATGAAACAACAGATGAAACAGGTCTACTGAGATGTTCTTTTACTCATCCATCAATTTCATTTTTGAGTGTCTACCACTGTTTTGAGCTCCACGAAACTTACAAGTAAGCATGGATGTCTTCACCTCTGTGTTCCTAGTACCAGAACAGTACCTGGCACAGAATAGGTGCTCAATAGATAGTTGTAGAATAAATGAATGTTTTATGATTCTGAGCACTTAGAGAATACTGTGCTCTAGTAACGTACCACCATCAGTGTCTGTAGCTGCGGCAGGAGGCTTTCTGCTTCTGACGCCTCTCTGTCTGGACTGTTGTGCTATTATCCTCTCATGTTTCTTCAAGGCAGAAGGGTTGCTGCCTGGGAAAGGTGTACACTTTGGAGCGTGAAGTCAGACTTTGCTAAGTGAACACTTGGATACGTGTTGTGCATCTCTGTTCCCAAGTACGTTCTCTGCTATGGACTGAATTGTGTATCTCCAAAACTTGCATATTGAATCTCTACCCCCAGTGTGATGTTATTTGGAAATGGGGCCTTTGGAAGATAATCAGGCTTAGATGGGGCCACAAGGGTAAGGCCCTCAGGGGAATTACTGCATTTGAAAGATTAGGACATTCTCTGATCCTTTGGAAGTATATTTCCTTTCCATCCTCTTCTCTGTTACCTGCCTTCCACTTGCATCGTTGGAGCTGGCTTTTTGGTGTTGACAAACCTTACAATACTCAGGTCGAAGGACAAGAGCAGCCGAGAAGGGGATTTTGTAGAGAGTGGTTGTCAGTGTCTGGTGCTTTAATATTTCCTTCCATCGGGGTTTTGAAAAGGCAGTCCCACATAGAAAATGGTTCCGGCCAAGGAACAGCAAGTCTGTCTGTCTGTTAACCTCTGGGTATATTCAAGACATCTCTCTGAGTGTATTCCAAACGTACTCATTAGTGACATACTGCTTCTCCAGAAGGTCCCCTTAGGAAGTTGAAAAAGATTCTAATTCCTAACACAGTAGCTCCTTCTATTTTCCTTTGTATGTTTTTTTCTCGCTTTTATCTTCTGCTTTACCAAAATACATTTACATAAACAATATTAGTATGTGTACAGAAAATATGAATAAAGAAATAAATATTAAAAACCTTAGAAGAAATGAAAATAAAAACTTAAGAATTGGAAAAGAATTCCAAAATCTCAAGGTTGACCAAGCTGGAGGGTTTTTTTGTGCATATTTATTGTAGTTCTACCATGTGCCAGGTTTTGGATACTTTCTTTTAATCACAGAACTTTACAAGATACGTATTATCTCCATTTTATGGATTAGAACATTTAGGCTCTGAAACTCAAGGGCATGTAGCTGCTACATGGTAGAGTCAAGATTTTAATTTAGCGTGCCTGACTGTAAAGCACCTTTCCTTGGTCTAAAGGCCGGTGACAGTTCCTAATGAAAGTTTCCACTCGTACACAATGAAACAAGAAAATGAAGACAGTGTAGAAGATTTTCGATAAAGCAAAATACAATTAACTTTAAGAAACCTGTTCATTATTTAAAAATACCTATATTGGCTAAAGTTTGGCAATCTAACGTCAGACCCCTAATCATTATATATATATTTTTCTTAAACGTCTACTCATTCGTGAAATCACAAGTTCACAGTCAGGGTCCGTGATTCAACAGTGGAACACAACAGAATATTTAAAGTTGGGAATGTTCCAGAAAAGCTACATTTACAAGATTGTCTTAAGGCCCCAAAGAAGAAACAAAGATTTGGCTTGCTGCTCAGAGTTAAACACTGTGTACAAAATACCTTAGGAGGAATTTGAGAGCTCCATTATTTCAGACTTAGGTAATAGCCCTTTCTTATCTCTCATATAACGGTACCTGTCTCTCAGGAAGCTAGGCCTCCCTTGCAGTGGTAACAGCTGGCCTATGGAGCCCCTTCACATTGCATTACAGCAATTCCAGTGCCTCCCTTTCCCATTAGGAACCTAAGCTTGTACTACCTTTTAAAATGTCTTCAAGAGTCAATATGTGGATATCTGAGTGTCAAATGTGGCATGCACTGTATTTAAGTATCACTTAGGAAGAAAAGCAAAACCCTCAGCCCTTTGAAATGATTTTTAAATTAACGTTTTGGTGGAAAAGTCCCATTTTATCTGTGCAACTTAATACCCTTTGTGCAATTTTAGCCAACTTCTTGAAAACATAGGAGGAAAACAACAACTTTCATTATCTCTTTTGCTCTGAATAGCAGCAATCATCAAACCAACATCTACCAGCTTCTTGTTCTTCTGAACTTACATATTTTTGTATATGCAACAACTTAGGGAAAAACACAATGGCAGGAAAAAAAACCTTTTCCCCTAAGTAAGAAAAATCACAGAAAATCATTAGTGTGCTAATTAAGGAAGGAAAATCAAATTGTGAAAGGTTTCTTACCCAGATTGAAATGAATAGGCCTGGGCTTATTCCCACAGTGGAGACAGGGCTCCTGGAAGTGTGCTAGAAGCATGCAAGGCCACTTGCCGCCTAGACTCAGAAATGACACATCATCACTTCCACCGTGTTCCATTGATCAAAGAAAGCCATTCAGGCCAGCCCAGATTCAAAGGGCGGAGGAAACAGAGGTTGCCTATGAGAGAAGGATTTTGACCATTTTTACAATTTACCAAAGGAGTGACTTGGTCGAGGATATTAACTAATTTAAAGGAGTTAATGTAGGTGAAGCTCTTAGAATGCCTAGTGCACGACAATTGTTGTTTTGCTATTTATTATTATTATTGTATTCTCTCTAGGCGTTTCCCCCAGGAGCTTATTGAACGTCCTTTAATCTTTTGTTTTGTTTTTAAAAATGATGTGGGAGGAACAACGGTGACTTTTCAGGCCCTGGAAATGCGACATATGGGATGGTATCTTAGGGGTGTTTTTTTGGCTCCCATGGGTGCTCCCGGTTTTGCTCTCTCCCCCTCTAGGTGGCGCTGTCGGGGATCCCCAGCTGTCCCATGTTGTCTTGCTTTTCCTTTCCTCTCTGTCAAAACGAATTCTCATTCTTGATTCTTACCACTGCAGTGTTTACCAACTTTGAGTGATATATTTCCCTTTTAAAGAACAGCAGTCTTGTGAATTTAGTTGTTGATTTATATTTTTATTATGTTACTTAAATATGTACAAACATAAAGCTATGTATAAACTAATTATGCTTGCTCATAACTTTTATGCATTTATAAAATAAAGGAAATGAAACTTGAACAGAACAGATTTAAAAATTAAAACTCCAGAATTTCAAAATAGCATTAACCTAACATGACAGATGATATTATTTTTACTAAAACTACATCCAGATGCAAAGCCCCCGTGGCCTTTGATGCCTCAGTTTCCCCACACCTTCTCTGTTTGGACTCCTGCACGCTCTTCGAATACAATGTGCTGTGAAATTATTATCAAGTTGATTATACGCACAAATATGAGAACTGAAGTTACCTGACAGTGCTTGGTTATAAGATGGCTGTTTAACTTAGTGCTCTCAAATTTTAATGTGCAGGTAACTCACCAGGGATCTTGTTAAATTGCTCACTTTAGTACAGAGGGGCAGAGGTAGGGTACAGAATTCTGTGTTTTAAATAAGCTCTCAGGTTATGCCTGTTGGTTGATCTGGGAATGACACTTTGAGTACAAGGATCTGACTATGGTTCCATCATTTGTTTAGATTATTAAACACACAAATATTTAAGAATCAGTTGAAAACGTGTTTTTGGGTAGGTCCTTGGTCTCTAGTCTAGTCACTGCACTAAAACATACAAGCAGTTAGGTTGTTAGAGCATTATACTAGCCCTGTGGGAATCAGATCCAGACACCATGCATGAAGTTGCATGTATTGAGTATCAGGCATCAGCCAGTAATATAGGGAGGGAATGATGATTGTACAAAGACCTCCCTGGACGTTCCAGATGCAACTCACAGATGATGACTCCTCAACCAGTGGGACAGGCCTGATGTGGTTTTGCCTCTAATAAATCAAATCTCTCCATTTTTACCCAAGTAAAATTTTATTTGTACTTTCCTTATTATCACCACTCACATTTTGCCTGGTCTTACAGTTTAAAATGTGGTACAGCTTTCTTTTTCGATGTTAATATTCTGAGGGCAAGGATCATGTTCTATTCATTTTTGTACTTCTCATACAGCAGGCATACAGAAATTTGTGGAATTGAATGTATTAGCTAGATGAATCTTGAGAGTGTCCTCTGCTATTTGCATAACCAAGTTTTTTCTGAAAATTCCAGGAATTTTGCTCTTTCCGTTATATTTCAGACTCGTTATTTTATTTACAACTGCTGCTTTTTTTTTCTTTCTAGGAAAGATTCCTAAGATTTAAATGACTAAAGCTTAGTCTCTGATATTTGAACATAAACTACATTTTTATTGCTCTTGGCTCTCAGGTGCGCTTTGCTTTTAATTTTCATCTGAGAATAAATGTTGAGAAGATTAGAAACACTTATTTAGTTGATAATCTGTGTGGCCAGAATGTGTCTTTTCTGAATAGTTCCATAGCAATCTTCTAGAGAGAAGTTCTGGTAGAAGAGGAAGTAGAGTGAGTTGTTCTTTAAAAAGGAAATGCAAGTTTGTAGGGAGATACCCAGGTGTGGGCTTTATGCATAAAATATTTTTCCTATGAGAAAAAGGAAAACAGTGCCTGACCTTATCAATAAACCATTGTAAGATGTCTTCAGTGTAGGTCCCAAGGACATTCCAACTCTTCTTTTGGACTGAGAAACTCTCAGGTAGTGGTTGGGAGAAAAAGATCCAGAGGTCGCACTGGGATATTTAACAAACATATGAATCAGCTGTATAGCATATCAGAGAACAGAGAGACCAGACATAAATGCATAGTAAGGCAGTAGTCTCATGATATTGATAAGAACTTTTTTCTAAGTTCTATTGATCTGTCTTTCCACCCATTCAATCATTCATTTAACATTTTATTGAAAAATTAAACACAGACTCAAACTACACAAGATAAGTATAGTTTAATGGAAAGATTCCCAAAATATGGTCTCTTCATATCAGCATTGCCTTAGAAGTTGTGAAAGAAGCAAATGTTTGCACTCCAGTGGAGATTTACTAAATCAGAAACTATGGAGGTGGGGCGTCTATTTTAACAGCCCTTCTGAAGCTTCCCATGCATGCTTGAGTTTGAGGACCAGTGGGTTAGCATGAACTAGTATGAGGTGGACACTTTGAAACCACCACCGAGCTAAAGAAGTAGATCTGCCAGTCACTTCAGAAGCCCCTCCATGTGTCCCTTCCCAGCCATAATTCCTTTCTCCTTCCAAATTACCCACTCTCTTGCGTTTTCCAGTAATTACTCCCTTGCCTTTTTATAGTTTTGTCACGAATTGCATATCCCTAGCTGCAATCATTTAGTCTTTTCCATGGATATTAACTTATCTTTCAGTCTATACATTCCCTCATTTTCCCCTCCTTTTCCATACAGTGTGTCTGATGAAGAACTTGGACTGTTAGACCTATTGGAGGTTCCCAGAGTGGATTTTTTGCTGGTTGTGTACTCATGGTGCAGTGTAACATGTTCCTCTGAATTTCCTGAATATCAGCAGCTGGATATGGGGGTTTCATCAAATCCTAGTCCTATCCTTTTGCTAAGACTTTAGGTGGGACTGCAGTGTTTTTGTTTTGTTTTGTTTTGTTTTGTTTTGTTTTCCATCAGGAGGCACAGGACGTCTAGTTCTCACTGTATTTTGATGTTAACAGCCATAGATACTCAATGCTTAGATCGATTGAGAAAAGCATAATGGTGATATTCTGTCATTTCATTTTCATTTATTAGCTGGAAAATCTTAGATGGAATAAATTTAGATCACTATATGGCTACCTTGTGGTAGATTTCACATCTGAAAAGCCGGTTGAATGCTCATTTTTCCTTTTATTTATATTTACCTAGTTTTCAAGATACTGAATTGCTTCCCTGTCATGTTCAGAAGGTGACCAATTAAAGAAAAAAAAAAAAACATGAACGACTAGGTTTAAACGTAGTGAAAGAGTATCAAACCATAGCAAACCTTATCCCTATTGAAGCTCAAATTGTCCCATTTTTGGCCAGTGGGAGTCTCTTCAACTTGGCTCTTGATTCCTTTTGATACAGCTCTAGCACTATTTGATTCCTTCCTTTTTTATTACAGCCTCATCTTGTATATTTCCTGCCCCAGACCAAGAGTCAGCCTTTTCTCTGAGAATGCACCCTGCTCCCCTAGTTCTTTTTGATAGGAAAAAAATGTCAAAACCACAAACCAGATAGTCATGACTACTGACTTGATTCTTTTTTACTGAGTCTTTTCAATGGACAAAGCTGGGAAATATCCACATCTATATCGATATAGCTTTCTCTATACCTATACATAGATGTTATATGTATTTAAATATATTTAAAGTTAAAATTCCTCATGAGTTTATACTGATATTTCCAATTCAGGACTACAGAGTTTTAACTTCTTCTGTGTGGCATCTATATCTTCTTTTTCCTGCCCAAACAATCTTGGTTCTCAAGGACACAGAGTATGCTAGATTAGAATATCTCATAATTACTCATTTGCATACTTCCACATTACACACACAATATTAATACTACCACCGCCAATGATGATTACTAAAAAGAATTAAAACATTTTTGTGCATATGTTATTCTCATTTTCTTCTATTATTTTATAGTTATACCTAATCTATTTTTATCAGATAATAGTTATTAATGCTATACTCTCTTCCATTTAACCCCCACTTAATGTCCTTAGTTTCATATATTTGATGGTCATCACCATTTTCATGTCAATGACATGACACTTGGTTGTCCAAAGCTCATTCTGTAGTAGTCGCCTTAGGAAGAAGTTATGGGAACAGAATACCTTGAGTTCTTACATGTTGAAAAGAATGTTTTCTCTACTTAATGTTCATTTTTGCTTGGATATAAAATCCTTGGCTTATATTTTCTTTCACTGAGTACCCTAGATACATTAGATCATATCCTTCTGGCATAAAACACTGTCAAATTCTAGTGATAATCCAGTTTTTATTTTTTTCTTACAAGTCACATTCTCTTTGCAAGAAGCCCATAGAGATTTTTTTTTCTTTAAAGTCTTGTCATTTTACTAGCATATGTCTTGATGCTGATAGTTATGGGTTGTTATTCTCACATAAGTAGTTTCTTTTTTTGTATCTTAGGAAAGTTTTTCTTGAATTACAGTTTTTAAAATTTGTTATATGTTTTCTTGTTTTACTGTTTCTGCCTTCTTTAGAGACTCCTGTTGTCCTTATGTTGCATCTTACTTGTCTGTCTTCAAAATTTATCACATTCTCGAAGGCTTCCTATCTTTCTTCAGTTCTTTTGATTTTTTAAAAAATTTCATTTCCCCCTTATACTTCTGAAGTTATTTGGTTTTATTATTCACTCTTAAGTTTCTTCTAGTTAAGCTTTTTTAAGAACATTTCTAATTCTTTTCTGGGCTCTGTCACCTTATTTCTGAACTTTTTCGAGTTCCAATTTATATTGTTTCTTCATGTCTAACATGTTTTCTTAGTGTCTTTTGGCAAATTTGGAAGTTGTATGTTAGAATTGTGATCTGATTTTGGAGCCAGTTTTCTTGGTGTGCTTTCATTATCTGTGGAGATGCTGTTTTATTCCTTTTCCTCTTTTATCCTTACAGCAATAATATGTGGAATTTTCTCTCCATGCTTTTCTGTTGCTCATTTTCCTCACGTTTTAGAAAGAGACTTTGTTCAGATAGATTTTTCCAACTTCATAGAGCTCCATCTTCTATTGTTTTTATGTAGTGTTTTAAAAAATTTGCTTTGTAAATTTTTTTGTTGTTTTTTCCTTTTCCACTGTTACCTGAATCTTGTCTTCTTTTTTCTTTCTGTTTTACTCAATTTTGTTTTATTTTCCCAGCAGTTTCTCTTCAGTGTGGGACCTTGTTTTGAGAGCAGGTGCTGGCCAATTGTGTAGCTATTTGTGATTTATCCTTACCTATTTGTGTCTTGACGCTTGTGAGGATACCTTGTCTCCTAGTTTTGTTGTAAATGTCCATTAATTTTTGTACATTTTGTTTGATTTCATTGCTCTGTCTCTTGACATGGAGGGATTTTAGGAGTTCCAAAAACTATGTCACTGCTACCACTGCCATCTCCTCAGGAGTTCCTCAGTTTTTCAAGTGATGATTTTTGAAATTTTAGGCTCTATAACTTGAGAGATACAGCATTTTTGGAGCTGGGACAAAAAAGTTTTTAACGTAATTATGGGAAGTAATGAAAAGAACTGACTTCTAAAATGCAATGCAGAGATGCATAAATGTATTTTCTTTGTCTTGCCCAATTACAGAGCAAAATAGATGACAATACAGAAATAAACATGGTCTGGAGTAGAAGTAGGTTAATCTACATGCTTTAGACTTATTTATACTATATACACTTTATTTCTTCATTCAGTGAATAAATTTATGTAGTGCCTTACAGTGGACAGATACTGTATTAGGTGCTTAAAAAATATGTTGACCCTTGCCTGTCTGGCCTACCTTGCAATGCTGTGTATAACAAAATTACACACAGAAGACCTCAGATGTGGCAAAGTGAAGTGAAAGGGAAATGACTTTCCCAATACCACACAGTACTTTGAGAATTAGACCACAAGCCTGGATATCTGTAACTCCCAATCCAAGATTTCTTCCACCCCAATATTCAATCTCATTACTAAATGTCAAGAGAGTAGATTCGTTACCACCAAAAAAGAAAACTTTCTGACACTGAGTGTGTGCTGTTTTTTGAAGAATGTTGTGAATTCTCTGTTCTTAAAAAGTCAGTAGTGCAGCTTTCACTGTAGAGTTCTTTCATTCAGGCTTACACAACTATCACCATTCACCAGATGACTTGCTGTATTCCAGACGTCATTGACTGCTTTGTATACATATTCTTATTTAACCCTCACCACCTGGCAAAGCGTTGTCCTCATCTCTAGTTTACACATGAAGAGACTTATTTTAACTCAGAGTATGTTGTCCAAAATTACCCTGCTAATAGACTGGTGGTTCTATGGAAACAGACACTTTCTTCTTTTATATGTAAAGTGTTCTGGGCAGCAAATAATAGGCTCTTCTCATCGCTGTGGGCACCATGGTCTGGGTGCCTCATTGGCCGCTCTAGCCCCTCCCAACACATACACAGAAGAGAGGAGAGGAGAGAAGCATCCTAAATGCTTGACTCTCTCGGCAGAAAGTCTACTATGTCTAATGGTCTTGTAAGAGGGAGGCAGCGACATCTCTCTCCCTGCCTTCTTCCTTTCCGTTCACCTCTCTACTAAATTAGCTCCCTGAGCATCAGAGTGTAAATCCAGTCTCTCTTTCTTACTTGTGCCAACATGGACATTCTTATGCCACTTTGTGTGTAAACTTTTTACATGAAGTCTATAACCTGTTGCTTTGGTATGTAAGGCTGTAGAATGAGCAATAACGAAAACCAGAAATGTTTGGGGGAAAGAAGTTTTTGTCTGATCTTTTATATTCATTGACCCAGACAAGTGTCACAAGGACCATGTGAGACTGGGGAGCCTGGGACATTGCCCACGCTCTGCTGATGAAGAAACTGAACCAGGCCTACATCTTTGTCTAGTCACACCTAGCAGCCTCTGACCTTGCTCCTTGCCTCTCTCTGATCCCTCTAGAATCCATTGCACATACCAACCAACTCAGGCCCTAAAACTCTTCTTTTGTGAGGTTACTTTCCAGTCTTAAACCTATTGGCTTTTTCTCATTGTTCCCCAAATCAAATCTGAACTCCTCTGTCTGCAAGACTCTTCTGTTCTTTTCCTGACCACCTTGGCTGACAGCTCTTGGAGAAGAGGGCTTAGATTGATAATAATCTGTGACCCTTTCCTTCCACCTTGCCTAGCTCTGCCAGTTCATGGAGTAACATTTTCTTTTCCGCAGTTACTGTAAAAAGAAATCGATTCTTTTTAGCTAAAGTAAATGACATCCAACTCTCCTTACATGGAAAAAAGGCACTAAAGTGCTGACAGATACCATCTCAGGAATGGATGGATATTCTTGCTGTTTCCCTTCCGGGACAATCAGAAACAAATTTAACTGGTGAGTGGCCATTCCATGTGGAAGGGAAGTGGTAACCTAGTGCACTAGATTAACCTAGTGCACTTCTCAGTAGGATTCATGGTATTTCTATATAATTTCCACTTACAAATTACACATCTAATAGAATCTTAAATGGGAAGACAAGAATGAGTCATATGCCCAATCCACATTTATGTCTTCAAAATACGCTTTGAACAACAAAGCCACATATACATGTTAAAAGGCCTAGTAAACTTCTAGAACACTTGAAAATCCTGATTGCCAGGATCTGTTAGTCACTCCACTCCAAACAGGGTTTTGACAAAATGCCTTTTCCCAACAGAGGTTACAACCTCCACAAGAAGACCACGTTTGTATATATGCGGCCAGCAGCATTCACCAGGGTACAAGTACCTCAAGGAAGCTTCAAATGGCCATTCAGTGCTCACTCAAAGGGGATCCTCAGAGGAGCATTCAGACCATTTGCTTAAATCATTGTGTGCTCATTAAGATGGGCAGATCTGCAGCCTCAACTAGAGATCTGGTAGTTAATCTGGGTCCAGGATGTTTCTTAACTAAACATGTTAAAGGAGCCAGATAGGTTGCTCTCTACTGCCAGTTTATCAGTTTTACTTTCCTCCTTGGCTACAGTGCTGTTTGGCTCTTTGGTTTAATCCCCTTGAGAAGCCAGAATCCATTGGCATGCAGAGCTCTGGGTCTTAGAGCAATATGGCTCTAAATTGTACGCAGTTTATTCTGATGGTCCCTGTCACATTAGCAGATGGTGGCATTTACCATGTTGATGGGAGAGGAGTCCTTGTGCTCTCAGACACAGATGGCCTGGGAGGCTGTCCCAGCAGCAGCACCTCATCCTCTCCAACACACGCCATGTAGTTAGTTGTTCCCTCTCTTTGTTCCTATACCACTTACGTTTGCATTTCTTTGATGGAGTTCATTGGTGGTGGTTATAGTCATCTGTTTTGATGTGTGCTCCCCATACTAGGCTGCCAAGGTTTTAGGGACAGGGGCCCGGCTTCTCCTCCAGGGATTAAGAGATGCAACACTATGCTCAGGGTCACAAAGGTGCTGAGTGGTAGCAGGGTAGGATTCTAAGCCTCATTCATCAGTCTCCAAAGTTCAGGCTTTTAATTAGAAGGCCTGTCGTATCATAGAAATCACAATGGTCCTCTTAGGGCAAAATAATGGGTGTGAAATCGTGGATTGTCCAATGATAATTACAATAAGAATCATTTGTTTGTTTCTTAGAAACTGAACTAATCGTTTTACAGGCATCATTTCAGTTAGTCCTTCTAATAGTCCTATGCATGAGGAATGTCATCACCATTTTCAGATGAGAAAATTGAGTGTCATAGAGGCTAAATGACTTGCCAGCCAGGTCACACAGCTAGTAAGTAGCTCCAAGTCTAACCCAGATTGATGTGATTCCAAAACCCTGGTCTTGGGCATCTGACTGAGACCCCCCAATGTATAGGTGCCTTGCTTTTTCTAGGCTCAGATCCTGGAGGTCATTTGTTGTTACCTTGAACATAAGAAACACACAGGGGGACAAGCAGACTCTGAAAATATAAAGTTCATTCCCCTGAATCAAATGCAGAGAACATTTCTCTTATGGGTTGTCCCACTTTTCATTTGAATTTAGTGGGGACCACGGGAGGGGCTGTTGAAAACGACCAGCTCTTTCCTCTGCCAGGCTTCCTACACTTACACACACACACACATGCATGCATGCATGCACGCACACACACACACACCCCACTTCATGCTTAGACAGTGATAAAGCAAGTAGCTGGGGCAAGCCCCCCGACATGTGGATGACTATGGTGGTGGTGATGGTAAAAATGGTGCCTTATATTAGTGTACCTTGTACGTTTACACGTATTTATTTGATCTACCTCAAGGTAAGTGACCAAGTATTATCAGTCCCTTTTTCCTCATGTAGGAAGAAACTGAGTGTCAGAGTAATTGAGATGGAGCAGATTCAGACCCAGGACTCCTGTTTCCTTATGGAGTGCACTTTCTGCTAAAGTAATAGCTTTCAAGCTGTGGTGGGTTGAGGAGCCCCAGAAGCCATCATAATGAGTGAGGGCCAGGGGACTCAAAGACCTACATCCTGCTTCAACTGGAGCAGCTCTGCTTTTATCTGACTGGTATAGAGGGTTCTGCGTGTGGTTTTATTTTATAGAAGGGTCTGATGTTCTAACAGTTTGCTATTGCTATGTAACAAACCACTACCAAAAGTTAGTTAATTATTATTGCCCATGCCT
Source organism: Hylobates moloch (assembly GCF_009828535.3). Lineage (NCBI taxonomy): Eukaryota > Metazoa > Chordata > Mammalia > Primates > Hylobatidae > Hylobates > Hylobates moloch. The sequence continues at coordinate 33,253,962 of NW_026652291.1, read as the reverse complement.
GTGTGGCTTGGCAGAGCTCTGCCAGACTGCTCTGCTGCAGGTGGTGGCTGTGGGGCAGCTGGGATGGCTCTGTTCCTCAGGCCTGTCACTCTCCTTGGATGGGGGATAGATGGTGCATGTTCTGCACATCTTTCAAGCTTAGACTTGGAACTGGTGTACTGTCACTTCCAAAGCAAGTCGCATGGCCGTGCCCAAAGTCAAGGGGTAGGGAAGAACATTGCTCATAATGAGGCTATGGCAAGGGAGTGGATGCAGAGAGGGGTGAAGAACTGGGGACAATAATGCAATCTACAAGTCCATGAAAAAATTGTATTATCGCTACTCTGTTTAAATTAGGCTATTAAAGTCCTTCAAGCCGTATTTATCCATAAAATTAAGAGGAAGTGGCCGTTGTATTGTAAAAGACGAAGGACTTCTACCCAGAGATAATCAGGCCTGAGGACTGTTGCTTCTGAATGGCTGCCAGTTTGAATTGTGGTCAGTGTTCTCATCTTTTCATCAGCTTTACTCACGTAGGGTGGATGTATAAGTGTGTGTGTCAGACACAGAGAGAGGTGCAAAATAGAAGCACACCTCTGTCTATCAGCCTTGTCAGCTTCGATCCTTGTTTAGTCTGTGCTTTATCTTCTCCCTTCTGTCAATGCTCTCCCCCAGCATTTACTGCAGGCTGGTCTATAGATCCAGTCTCTCCCCTGCCACTGTCTCTTGGTTTGTTGCCCTGGTGTCACTGCACCTCTGAGCTCTAAGTCTTTACCTTCTGAAAGCCATTCCTAGGACAATCATTAAAACCTATGGTAGTTTATAATTTCTGACCCTAGGCTGATTAATTTGCCTTCATAAACTGTCAGATTCTGCTAAGGTCATTGAATGCTGTCATCTTCGTAATGTGGTTCAAGCAAAATGGATAAGAGACCAAACAAGGAGAAATCTCCCTAGAACACAGTATGCCGGCATTGCTCTATCTCAACAATTAAAAAATGGTGCAGGAGTTACCCAGTAGAATATTTAGTGAGGTGTACTCTATGTGGAATTCATAAATACAAATGCAAAATATTTAATGCACAGAATCAGAGTTGCAAAATAAGATTTAATTCTAGAGGATTAGGGAGACAGAACTGACTTAAGGCTGTTTTTCCCAGTAAGCTTAATTACTTGGATGACAGTCATTAAACATTGCAAGTCACGTATCCCAAGTGATCGAAGGGCTTTTCACCAAATGTCTGAGTGAGAAAGTGATTATCTTATAGAACAAACAAGTATGATAAAGGGAAACAAACAAGTAATTATGATAAAGAAAAACAAGAAAAATGGCACATCCAGCCTGTTTTGTGGGAAGAATCACAGAGGCACTATGTACGTACAGCTACTTTATCTAACAGATCATTTACTAACTATCTGGAGTCAAAGTCAAGTTTATCTACATGCTGAAATCTATTTCCTTCTAATAAGATTTCATCCACTTGGATCTCAGTTATGTGGCAATCTTGACATGGAACACGTCTCAGAATATGGAAGGGCATGAGAAGGCACCAAATCTTCAACCCTAGTGCTCACTCAGGGTTTGATTAGAGAAGCAGGATCACAGGATTATTTTACAGGATTTCTTCTCTGGATTTGACTCGCGCAGTTGTGGGCTCTAATTAAGCAGACAATGGAAAGTTGCTGTGTCTCTCTCCAATGCTGGGACCTGAGGCCAGAAGGGTAGGCAGTTGCGAAGGGAAAATGGATGTGAAGCTGGGGAAGCAAAGACAAATAGAACCCGTGGGGATAAGCTGGAATCCATCAAGATGGACTGAAACCCACATTGGTCTCTTGCTGCCTTTCAAGGAACTTCCATGATGGAGGCGACTTCCAGGAGAAGCCGACTGCCCTTCACCGTGGAACTCAGCCTGCCCAGGAGTCAGAGGAGGTGAGGGAGGTGAGGGAGGAGATCTGGGAAGGGCTGGACAGGCCCATCTGCTTCCTGCCCCCCTCAACCTGCTGGTGAGCCAGCAGATAACCCACAAAAGCCTCAGCAGCCCCTGGCCCCCCATCAACTTTCACAGGCACCAGTGCAAAAGACTATAGCTACTGCTTCAGTTCCTTCTTCCAAGTGTCATATGAAATGCCTCTTAGGGGTCTATACTAACTCAGAACTGTGCAGGAGAGAGAAATCTGGGAAACACAGTTCCAGCTTAGCTAGGTTGACTTGTTATAAATCAACCACACCTAGTTTCACTAAGCCCATTTGTCATGTGTGGCCCACTCAGACTGGAATAATCTTTGTTGGTTCACTGTTTTATAAGGGCCAACCTTTACCAGTTTGTCCACCTAGGGCACTAAGTTCTTAGATGCAGATGTCAGTTCTGTATTCCCTGTTAAGGATCTGCTTCCTTAGTAGGAATCTTCAAACTCCTGAATTTGTAATGACACTTCGAAAGCATTATTTGAGACTAAGCAGTAATAGTGTGTGGCAAGCTGGACTTACAGTCCTGTATGATGTAGAGATACCTAAACATAAATGGACATGGATATTGCACACACACATATGATGCAAATAATATACAAATATTGACATAGGATGATCTAGTGTTGATAGCAGACAGTCCTCATCAGTGCATTGATGAAACTCTAGAAGAAAAGAGGCTTAACCAGCGAGTTAACACATGCTGATGAGCATCTACTACGTGGCAGGTAGCTTCTAGAGGTGCAGGGGATACAATAGTTAATGGTACAGTGTCAGCCCTGAGGGTCTTACATTGTTTTCCAGGTTTTCTCAACCATGACATCACTGGCATTTTCTGTTGGGTAATTCTCTGTTGTATGCGTCTGTCCTGGGCATTTTAGGATGTTTAACAGTGTTCCCGGCCTTTGCCTACTAGACGCTGGTATTCCTCCCTCTCTTCATCCCCATCGCCACTGCAGTTGAGATAATAAAAAATGTCATTAATCATTGCCAAGTGTCACATGGGGGCAAAATCATCCTCAGTTGAGAACCAGTGTTTCAGAAGAGACAGATAAATACCACTGAGATACTTTCAGGTGCTAATAGGTGCTCTTAAGAGTATAAAGTAGGCCAGGTGCAGTGGCTCATGCCTGTAATGCTAGCACTTTGGGAGGCCGAGGCAGGCAGATCACTTGAGGTCAGGAGTTCGAAACCAGCCTGGCCATGATGGTGAAACCCTGTCTCTACTAAAAATACAAAAATTAGCCAGGCGTCATGGTGGGCACCTGTCATCCCAGCTACTCAGGAGGCTGAGGCAGGAGAATCACTTGAACCTGGGAGGCGGAGGTTGTAGTGAGTCGAAATCATGCCACTACACTCCAGCCTGGGTGATAAAGCAAGACTCCATCTCAAAAAAAAAAAGTGTAAAGTAGGATGATATGGTTACATGACTACCAAGGTGGTTGAGGAAGCCCTTGCCGAGGAAGGGCCTTTGATTTGACATGCAGGCAGCCCTTCAGAGATCTGGGGACAAAATGCATCAAGCAAAATGAAGAGCCAGTGCCCAGGCCCTGGAGGGGAACAAACGTGGCATGTTGAAATAGCAAAAAGGCTGGGAGACTTGCAGCATGGGTGATATGGTTTGGGTATTTGTCCCCTCCAAATCTCATATTGAAATGTGATTCCCAACATTGGACGTGGGGGCTGGTGGGAGGTGTTTGGATCATGAGAGGAGATCCCTCGTGAATGTCTTGGTGTCCTCCCTGAGGTCATGAGTTCACACAGCATCTGGTTGTTGAAAAGACCTGGGATCTCCCGTTATCTCTCTTGCTCCGGCTCTCCCCATGTGATGCATTGCCCGCCTCCCCCTGCCGCCCCGCTTCACCTTTCACCATGATTGTAGCTTCCTGAGGCCTCAACAGAAGCAGATATTGGCACCGTGCTTTGTGTACAGCCTGCAGAACTGTGAGCCAATTAAATCTCTTTTCTTTATAAATGACCCAGTCTCAGGAATTCCTTTATAGCAATGCAAAAGGACTAACACAGCAGGTGAGGAAGGGAACAGAGGAGGGCATAGGGTAGGGAAGGACAGCCACAACATGGGGGACCTTGTGCACGGGTCATGGTGCACGATCTACATTTAACTCTGGTTACTCAGGGCAGTCATGGGAGAGATGTGATCGGGGAGTGATGCAATCTGATTTATGTCTTAAAAGGGCCACGCTGGCTACTGTGTGGTGGATGCACAAACACCTCTTCCCCTTCTGCCTCCTTTGCCTTGTGACCCACAGGGACCCATGATACCCACCTGCAGCTGGGTGTTTCCATCTATTCAGAGTTGTCAACTAATAACAGACATCTTCTCTGCCCTGTAACCCACAGGGACCCATGATACTCACCTGCAGCTAGCTCTTTCCATCTATCCAAAGTTATGAACTAATAGTAGTCTCTGTGCCTACAAATGATTAAAATTGGGCTTGAAAATATGGCACCATTATCATCAGCATTTCTTGGGTGCTGGCCACTTGTTTCTGTCCTCGTGTGTGTACATGAACATCCTTGCTGTGAGTGCTGGGCCCCACCCTCACTGCCATTCAAAAAAAAAAAAAAAAAACAGGTGTCTACAGCCTCTGGTGAACATCAACTTCTCCCTAAGGCTATAATTGGAGACACCTTCATAGATTTTGAGTTTGGCTAAAATACCTTCCTGTCCGGTTACTACCTATAATACTCTTTTCCCTTGGATCAGAAAGCCTTTTCTCTGTGGATTATTTCCCTCCATCTATACCCTACACTACCACCCCATGCCTTCATAAGGTTTTACTCTTTACTGGCGTTATGTCCATTTATACTTGAATTACACAAGCATGAGCATTCATGCTCTTTACTCATAGAAGGGCACTCTGCCATTCCTGGAAAAATGATTTACTTTCATATTGGATACCATTTGAATATACCCGGCTGTCTGCATAGAAACAGAGAAGTAGATGGAAAGAAGACTCCTGCTACAGCCTAGGAGCAGAACAATAAACCCAGGATTCCAAAATATCTTTCTGAGGTCATTACAGGGTCATAGCCCGGGACAGTACCATCCCTAAGTCATCCTGAGGCATTCTTTGTGTGACAGGCCCCATGGCACGGCAGTGGATTTCATAATGAAAATAATGAAACATTGAGATAAAAAGTTAATTTCTTCCTAGAAGAGTCTATTTAATAATGCAGGAAAATGTTACACTTTTTAGTTATACTTAATTATAAAATGCTAGAAAAATAGGAGTGGTTTCGGTGTTGAGAGAGTTATTATCTGAGAGAACTATGAATTATCCAGAATGCTTCTTTAATGTTTCCTTTTTCCCAAAATTTTATTATTTGGCATAATTTCAGTGGAATCTCCAAAAGACATTAGTCCATTCTTTTGCTTCAGTGCATGTTTTTTTGGATAGATATTATCTATTTTTGTGTAATATTGTAAGGTTTCCAGGATACGTAAAAGTTGGAGGATATATGGTTGGTGCAAAATAATTCTGTAGAGTAATGAGGTTGATTTGGGGGAGGTGATTTAAGGAATACAAATTCAGTTTACCTAAATAGATGTAAAAGGGAAGGGAAGGAATAACATCTGAAGCTAAGGAAGGAAACTTTTGGGCTGGAGCATGACTAGATAGGAGTCGGTTAGAGCTTTTTAACACAGTTGAAGATAGCTGTGGACGTAGCTCAAAACTGGTAACGCGAGGATTTTGGAAGCATGTTTTTAAGCTACTGTTGGGTTTCATAGGAAACCGTACCCCAGTGGTCATAAGACACATTCACCAATAGTTTTCCACGGGCCTTTTGTGCTAGTGGTAGTTTTGTTGGGAGCAGGATTTACAAAAATGACCATGCATTTGAAAGGTCAATGATGAAGGTAAGTTTGAGAATGAATTTTCCATGGATGTCCTGCAAGTTTTACTCTTTCTGTGAACAGCTTGAATTTTCATTTGGTTTGAAGATTAGGAAAATAACAGTCATATATACTCACAGATCAAATTCAAGTACTAATTTTAGCCATCTATGAGCAAAGGCTATTCTTGGTGTTAGACATGAAACAAACGAGAGAGAGAGAAGGAAAGAGAGAGAGAAAGATGTGATGGACTGCCTTGGTTCTTATAATTTAGAAGTGAGACTATAGGTATATGTGCAAGGAGCTCTGATGTGAAACATGGATATCATATATGTCCTAATGGAAATGCACAAATATCCTAATGGGCTTAGGAAGGTTTCTAGAAGGATAGGGATTCCAATCTTGTTTAAAAGAAAAGACTGAAACCTTGGCAGATGAAGTCAGCGAGGATATTCTGGTAGCAGAATGAGCTTGGGTAAAGGTGAGGAGTGGGGTGTTGCCTATTTTGTTTTGTGAGGACAATAGATTCCTGAAACTGGAGCTGCGGAGGAAGTAGACGTATTGGAGATTGTCCTTGAAAGTATCCAGACTGACTCAGAGAGCAATTGTGAAGGTCTTGCTGATAGATTTGTACTGTATTTTCCATGCAATGCAAGATCCATTAGAGGGATTTGAGTAAGAGATTGTCATGGAATATTTAGAGGATATAATTCAGATTTAAACCGTGAAATATTTTCTTTGACACTATTAAGGAATGATAGATTCTTTGAGCTAAAAGGAGCACTAGAGATTATCTATTGAGTTGGTTTCCAAATATTGTCTTAACACAGTGGAAACCTTCCTTCAAATGACACCTTACACAAATGCCTCAGCTATAAAACAGAAGAGCAGTTCTGGTGGAAGCATGATGGAAAGAGTCTTGCATTTGCTGCTTTCTGTTTCTTCATTCCTGTAGCAATCCCCGAGGTACCTCTGTAGAAAGCACAAAATCATGGAACAACCTGCCATTTTAAAGATGAGTAACTCAAAAGAAATGAAAACATATGATTGTGAAACCACACGTACCATAACATCACCAGCAGCCTTATTCATAATAACTGAAAAGCAGGATACCACCCAAATGTTTAACAGGAGAACAGATAAACTGCGTTGTGTTCATACAATAGAATAGTTCTCAGGCGTGCAAAGGACAACTTACTGATTCATGCAACAGCGTACATGAATCTCAGAAATATTAAGTAAAAGAAGCATGACCCTTGGATTTCACTTACATGATACACAAGAACATGTAAAACGAATCTGGGGGGAAAGAAATTAGGAAGTGATGGCCTGGCACAAGAGAACTTTCTGGGATGTTGGAAATCTTCTCTATCTTATTTTGCGGGATGGTTACATTTGTGTATTCCGTTGTCAGAACTTATCACGTGGATGATGTGTATTTTATTGTTATGTTAATTGTACCTTAATTAATAAAAGTTGAGTTTGAAGATTCTTAGAGGGAGATTTGCTCAGTTCCCATAGCCAGTCATGAGAAAGACTAGCAGCTAGAACTTAGGTTTACAGGATTCCCGGTCCAGCTCTTTTTACCACATCTCTCTCCCTCAGAGTCATCTTCCTGTTCACCAACACAGCATCAAGGCTGGCTCCTCCCTCCCTGGACATCCCCTTCCCTGCTCAAACCCCACTGTGGCTGTGAAGTATTAACTTGATGGCACTGTGCTCTTTCTGACTCAGCTTTTAAACTTTCCTCCAGTGAAACCAGAACTGGCAAACACAGCTACACTTTTCTTGTACCGTGCTTTACCTGTATTGCCAACCTGCTGATAAATGGCTCTATTCCATAGCCTTGAGGGTCTTGAATAGCTTAACCATTTTATAGCTCCATGGGAATGAGACAGGGGAGAAGACACCAGTGACTTCCATTGTAGGCCTGTCTACACTGAAGGAATGACAACTGCCCACACACAACTTGTTGTTAGATGGCCTGGAGGCTCATCTGCACAGACGTGCAGTTTAACTCCATTAGGAATCACAGAGTACCACACACTGTGATGTGCTCTTTGGCATATATGTTAAAAGCATAGCTCTAAAAGAATGGGAGAGGTGGTGAGAGTTTATTGCTGCCTTCTTTCTCATGGAAGCATTGGACAGCAGGGCAACCCTAGTGAATTGTTGACTGCTCCATAAGAATATCTTGCTCATTTAACCTCTTCTGTACTAGGTCTCCTGCCTGGAGAGTCCGGGGCTACACTGCCCATCCCCAGTATCCCATGTATTCATGTCAGATTCTTGCAGTCTCCTGAGGATGTTTCAAGGACTGGAACTGCCTCTTCACCATCTTTGTGTTCCCAGTGTCTGCAACAGTGCCTTAATCTAGAAAAGAACATCTTAACTGGGAGCTATTTTGCCAGGACCATCATCAAAAATGTCTGGAGATGTTTTTGGTTGTCAAAACTGGGGACAGGGTGCTACTGGCATCTGGTGGATAGGGGCCAGGGATGTTGCTTATCTTCGTACAGTGTACAAGACAGTTCCCCATAACAAAAAATTACCCCACCCAAAATGTCAGTAGTGCCAAGATCGAGAAGCCCTTCTCTAGATTATACTTTATTGTATGGAAGATAATAGATCAACAACATCCTCAAGGCTGGGACCAATGCTTTGCATTATGATGGGTGTCTTGGTTTCTTTTATTTCCCCTCTTGATTCTCTAAGCATCATATTCAAACTCTGAGATGAGGTGTATCTGACTGAGTCAGGTAGCCACTGAGCAAACTGGAATAAGCCTTTCTGCAGAGTTTGAACCCAAGTCAATGTTGCCTCGACTCAAGCTCAAATACCTCATCTGATCATCAGTAGCCGTAGTAATAGTAGCCCTTAGCACAGACCATTGATGTCTACTGCTTAGAAGGGGTTTGTAGGGGTAGAAAATGAGGTTGTATTAAGTTTACTTGCCCAAAGTCACACAGCCAGTATGTTTTGGAGCCAGATTCAAACCCAGGTTGTCTGAAGGCTCCAGAAGTCATCATTTATCACTGTATATTTTCTTCTTAGCTTTCTTGCATTTCCTTTAATGTTCCCATCTCTCCCTAGTGAAGCTGATTTCCCTCATCAGGAGGTTCTCTAGGAATTTTGGTCCAGGGCTTAGATTCTTAAATAAGAGCAGGGACATCACCATGTTTGTTATACGCTGTCATTTCACCTCCTCTGTCTGAACCAGCATGAGGCCAGCACTCTGGGTTCTAATTTATCTCTTTTTTTTTTTCACTCTATGTACTCCGTAAGAATCTTTTTTATGCTTAAGGTACAAGTTTAAATGTGGAAAAAAAAACTAGATTAAAATGAAAAGCCAGACATTTCCTAGTTATATCACTAATTAACTCTGTTACTAGTGATAAGCTGCTTATAAATCTCTCATCATTAAGATAAGATTACCTTCTAGATCTTAACATTTATGATCATAGGGATAAGTTTTTTGTTTTGTTTTGTTTGAGCCAGAGTCTCACTCTGCCACCCAGGCTGGAGTGCAGTGTCACAATCTCAGCTCACTTCAACCTCTGCCTCCTGGGTTTGAGCGATTCCCGTGCCTCAGCCTCCCAGGTAGCTGGGATTATAGATATGCACCACCCCACTTGGCTAATTTTGTATTTTTTAGTAGAGACGGGATTTTGCCATGTTGGCCAGGCTGGTCTCAAATTCCTCCTGCATCACCTCCCAAAGTGCTGGGATTACAGGTGTGAGTCACAGTGTCCAGCCAGGATAGTTCCTTTTTACTGTAATATATCCATTTTTTCTTCATTTATACCTCTAGTATCCAACAACTTAGGATGCAGGAATTAAGAAAGAATCGTCCTAAAGCAGGAAAGGCAAGGTTTGATGAAGTTGGTAGAAATCAAGAAGCACAGTTTTGTAAGCTTTGCTTGGGTGTGGATTGGGAAGCTATTTCTTATTTCTCCAAGAGTGTTTAGCTTCTCAGACAATTTCTGCCTCTGTTTCCCCATATTTTAATGGGGGGACCAAACATAGAGCATGGTCATGCATGACATGTCACCGTATAGAAGTGTATAGAAGATAATAGATCAACAACATCCACAAGGCTGGGACCGATGCTTTGCGTTATGATGGGTGCCTTGGTTTCTTTTATTTCCACTCTTGATTCTCTAAGCATCATAATGAAATTGTGTAATGAAAGTGTGACTAGCACATTGGAAACCTGGTGTCGCAGAAATCACACTTAGGTCAATTAGGAGTCACCTTAGTTTTTTTATTGAAAATTATGTGTAATGCTGAAAAATTAACAAGAGAGTTCCTTAAAATAACAGACTGAATTTTGAAGTTTAGGTGATATTTATTTTCCAAAGTCTGACCTGCCCAAAACCTTATATAAGCACATTATGGAAAGCAAGAGTGGTATATCTTTACTAATAAATAAGTATTTCTCCAAACTTTGAAAAACATTCTGAACCTTCAGATTAAAAATATGTAAATAGAAATGCCCTCCACTTGACTCTATCACAGCTGTTCCCTGTCCCTCGTTTGCTGAAGGACTGAGTACACCCCAAACTGGTCAGAGCATGATGACTTTCAGTAATGACCTAAATGACCTTAAAATATCAGTAAGTGACAGAGTATTCAAAGTCACAGTCTGTAACATTCACTTAGAATTTCCCCCTTAAGCTGCTGGCTGAAGCACTAATTAAGATCTGAAATGGAAGGTAGGTGACAGATGCTTTGTGTCCTGCAGCAGAGGCACAGAATGCAGTTCTTTCACTTACTGTTTAATAATAATAATAACAGCCATTTAATCTGTTTGCTGATACAGTCTCCTTTGCTTTATTATGTTGTTTATTTTGTCTAAGCTTTCGATGTTAGTTATAAAAATGTCACTGGGTCTGCAGCTGCATTTTTCATTTTAGAAACTCCCAGAGATCTCATCAATTTAATCTGCCTTGTACGGTTCGCAGGAAACCACTACAGGCAAAGATAGGCTTAATCAAGGTTTTTTCTTGATAATGAACACAATACACAGGAAAGCATGGCAACGAATGAGCCTTTGATTCTAGGTAAAGACTTATTATATGAAAATCTATATTTAAATTAGGGGCTTTTTGCTAGGATTCTTAACTGCACAAGACAAATCACTGTAGCATGTCTTTAAACAGCAAGTGTGTCTTAGGCATTTGAAATATAATTTAATCTATTAACAGTTTACCCTAGGTTTTAAGCCATTCACTGCTGGCGAACAAAATCTAGATTCTTTAAAATAAAAATAGAAAAGCATTTGCAGTAACTAGCCATTATTATAGCTATAGAAATCAAAGGTATTTTTTGTATAAATTTTGAATTATATATTGTTTATCTCTCCTTAGTAACTTTCACTATAGAAAGAGCTCTCTTTCTTGCTCAATTTACATAAAAGTATCTGGAACAGTTCAGTGACAACAGTGTTGGAAATTAAGGACTGACTTGAGACTGAAGCTCCCTCCGTAACTCCCATGGTCTTCTCCAATACTACGCAGTATAAAGGCCAAAAGTCAGATAAACAACATAAGAGAAAGTGGCAGCACTAGAGATGAGGATGAGGCTGTTTCATGTAATGGAAGGACACCAGTTGACATTTTCCAAAGATTTTCAATTATAATCTTTTGCAAAGGTTCTCTTTTACTAGTTAACAAATATAAAAGATGCCAACTCCCACCAGACTCCAGATGCTTGTAACAGAATTAGAAGGCCCTCCAATCTTTCTTTCCAGGGGTCCTGAGGGGGAAGTCTTTGTTGGCACCCCAAGCCTGAGTCACTCCTAGCACCTCAGGAAAGCATGTATTGTGTGGCTTCAAGGACAGGCATCCTAGGAGATTTTACCACCTATCCAGGTGCCCTGGCTGGGTGTGAAAACTGTGCACCTTCTGCTTCCTCGCTAATGCCGTGAGAATGCTCCACTGCCAGTTTGAGGTATCAGGTTTGGGTTTTCAGGATTGCAAGACTGCTGTGCTGTGTGCGTACTGGTGGGTTGGCTCCCTGCCTTTCCCAGCACCCCCATGCCTCCTCCTTCACATCCCCTTTCAAGTAGAATAGGGAACTGATAACCCAACCAGGCCCCTAATGCCCATCACATAGCAAGCTAATCACTGAGACAATAAGCTTTGCAGTAGAGAAAAGATTTTATTCACCAGGCAGCCAAGCAAGGAGACAGGAGACTAGATCTCAAATCTGCCTCCTCAAAGATGAGGTTTAGGAATATTTATGAAATAAAGAAGCAACGTGGTCTATTGAGGGGGGAAAGGTGATTGGAGGTAAGGAAAAGGGAGGTAATTGGTGATCTGCACAGACATAGTCAAAATTCATGGCTCTTTACAGGATATATGTTCATGAAATGGCATTGTTAGCATGATCTGAGGGTGGAGTTTTTGGTCCTCTGATGTCAAAAGTCACCCATCAGACATTCATACAGGCCTAGTTGATGGGTTGGTGGTCTCAGCCAGTTTGAACTGGATAAGAACTGACCTCAAGTTCCTGTAAAACAATGTAAGCAACTGTTACCATGATGACCTATACATTAGAGATGTTACCTATGAGGAAGCTAGTGAGAGTTTAGATACTTTTAGGTATATAGGTTTTAAGATCAACTAGAAGTAAGCAACTAAAAGCAAGTGAGGCAGGTTAAGTTTGGCAGGCCTAATCAGGTTAGCCCTCGCTTTCAGAGTCATCTGCCCAAGTACAGTAAACAGATCCAGCTACTACTTAGATACTTTGAGAAGTTTGGGTTTGGGCTCTTTCTTCTTAGCTTTCCCCTTCATAGAGGAAAGTCCTCATTTACTTCACATGCTAACTTGTTTGCTGTTAGTAGAAATCTGTGGGAAGTTTGCCAGAGAAGGGTAGCCTTTGGGGATTGGCCAACCAGCTAGCAGGGACCTCCGCTGTGAGTGGCCCATGCTGTCTGGACAGCTCTGTTAGGTAAAGGAGAAAGCCATTTGGCTTGTGTAGACTGCAGCTCTGCAGGAACCTCTCCCCACCCATCTCTAGCCACCACCTCCAGGGTACAGTAAATTGTAGACTTAGATTTTCTGTTTCCAGCATAGATGTCTTACACTTTCTAGAGGGTTCCCTCTGCTCACATAGAGCCATTGGTTCAGTGGTGGTGCTAATTTTCCATGCCCTGCTGGCTAGTCCTTGGACATTGTGAGCATTTTTGTCTCCAATGCCACTGAATTCCTTAAGGCCTTTTGGGTGGGTGCTAAATATTTAGGCAATTCTTACTAAGAAAATAGAAAATACTTGAGTTCTCTATTTTGCATGTGGCTATCCTTACATCAGGGCCTTGGAAGTGGCCAACTGTATGTAGCCAATTTCATAGGCTGTTTTAACTGGGAGGACATTGTCACCTGGCTGGGCTTATACAGCTGAGTCAATAAAGAATACGCAGCTTTTGTTGGCTTGCTTACCTTTTAAATCGGTACGTAATGCACAAAATGGGTCCCTCACCACCACTGCTTCCTTTAAACCTCATCCCCGACTCCACATCCCATCATCTCTCATCTCATCTCTCAGCTTTAGCTGATCCCATGGTGGGGACCTGGAGAGGCATGAGGTTGGGGGTATATGTGTGTATCACATATTACTTGGGAGAAAAAAATTGTTTTAGGTTTTATTGCAAAGCACCCAAGTTAAAAGAGCAGTGTTAAAATTGTCTCATCAAAATGTCCCGTACCATTGCATTTTCCTGTTTAAAGAGACTGCCATAAACTCTAGGGGCTACCCAAGTGAGGAGACGAGATTATGATTAACAATCAAAGTGATGGGGAAAGTTATAAAAATAGGAAAAAAAATTTAGATATAAAGTCACTGAGCTATGAAACCACCTTGCAAATGGTAGGCAAAAGAAGTAGTTATTACTGAAAAAGTATGAATTGTTACCTTTACTCTGAAATTAGTATGTAAAGGAGCACTTTGTTTACTGCACTAAATCTTTGTCTCCAATTTTTAAATTATGAGGTTTATATTGCCTAACTATAGCCTGAATACATTTTAATATTTAATTGTTTTTTTCTCAAACTGTGGTTTGAAAACAAGATAATTCTTAAGCTGGGTTTCATTACTTTGAAAACTAGCAGTGTTTTCTAAGAGAACACATTACTGATTTAAAAATGTAAAGTAATAAAAATAGTATTCACATAAAGTTTCAGCAGTTTTAGCACAGAACACAATTAACCAGGGCTTAAAAAAAACCATTTAATTTTGAGGCAATTGTAGATTAACATGCAGTTGCAAGAAATAACACAGAGTTCTAGTGTTACCATTTACCCTGTTCCCTCAATGGTACTATCTTGTAAAGTTATAGTACAATATCCCAACTAGAATATTGACATTTTATAGTCAAGATACAGGGCAGTTCCATTAACACAAAGATCCTCTGTTACCCCTTTATAACTACAACCCCTCATTCCCATCCCTGACCCCTGGCAACTACTAATTTGTTCTCTGTTTCTATAACTTATCACTTAAAGAATGCCACATAAATGGGATCATATAATATCTAACCTTTGAGATTTTTTTCCCTCAGCATAATTGCCCAAGATTCATCGAAGTTGTTGCATGTATCAAGAGCTTGTTCCTTTTTATTACTGAGTAACGTTCTGTGGTATGGATGGACCACAGTTTAAACATTTGAATGACATCTGTGCTGTTTCCAAATTTTTGCTTATTATAAAAAAGCAAGCAGGACTTTTAAAAAACATACTTACAGAAATGCTTATGGCTGTGTCTTATTACAGAATATTTATGAGAAGAGTAAGATTTAAGACTTAGAGTCACTTAGGATTAAAAAAAATGTTATAAACTATGACAGTCTAGCTCAAAGTAGCTTGATTCCATAAATATATTCTCTTTATGGTATTTCATAAATGCCATAAATCAAAGTAGCTTGATTTCATAAGTGTATTCTCTTTTGATTAAATAATCAAACTTAAGTAAATTATTGGCCAATGTCCACAATAGAATTTGTAAATAGTTACACTGTGTTCATGTTTGCATTTCTGTTCTCAACCTGAATGACTGCTCAATATAGTACACTATATTCACTTTTATTAAGCACTGCTCTCACATCTCATTGTGTTTGTTGAACCTGGAAATGTGATAGCATTTGATTGTGTTGATTTTTTTTTTAGCTGCCAAGAGCAATTGTTAGATGTTTTTAAAACATTATATAGCCTTATGCCCTTGGTGTCTCTGATGAAGCAGATTCATTAAATAAACCCTCGCTTATGAACAGCAGAGCCAGCACAGGCATAGTGGATGAAGTTCATAGGTTATTGATGGATGGTAGGAAATCAGTTGAAAGATGCCCGGAAACATGTGGTTATGTTGGTAGGAAGTAGAAAAAGCCTGTCTGGAGTCCCTTAGATCCCACAACGTATGTGTGTGCATCTTCTCAGGCTCCATATTAGCCCTAGTACGCACAGAGACACACAACGACCAGTCTGTTAGTTGCCTGGCAGATGCTGTCAGTACTGGTCATTTGTGAATGCTTTGAATATGATGCACAGAATTTCTGTAGTCAGTCATGTTTTAGAACTGACAGTAAAATGTCACCTCTTCAGCAGTTTTTTTTTAAAAAGGTATAAAGTCTCTTAAAAATTTCTGCTTTAAGCTCCTTCGATCGTTTAGAGATCTTATTAGCTTGCTTTGGGCTTTCTTTTAGAGTTGGAGAAATGAAAATTTAGAGACCAGGTTGGGCTGAGAAAACTGCATGGAGAAGGGGAACTTGAGTTGAATCTTACTTACCCCAGACAGTAGGGACACCAAAGAAGGAAATACTGCTGGAAGATAAAAGTTGACAGCTTAATGAGAGAAGGAAACAAGTGAATGAGATAATTTGGCTAGGAGCTCCCGGAAAGCAAGAATTCTTTTTCATCTGTGCCGTCAGTCCCTATTTGGAGTACAGCCCAAAGTAAGGTTCAATAAATATTTGTTTAATGAATAAACAAATGGATAAACAAACTGAAATGAGTGTTGATATTTGTTATGAAATATGCCTTTCTCAGACTGTTCCACACACCTCACCCTGGCTGTGCCAAGTTTCTATGGCTGCACAACAAACTACTCCAACACTTAGTGGCTTATAACAGCAGATGGATGTTGACTGGCTTCCACTGGACAGTTCTCCTGGTTCTCCTTGACATCTGTTCTGCAGTCAGAAGGCAGCTGGGACTGAGGTTTCCAGTGGCTCTGCTTGACTACAGGGATGCTGGGCTGTCTGCTTCTCAGGGCCTCTGCTCTTTGTGTGGCTTTTCCAGCAGAGCTGCTGAACTTCTAACATAGTGTGGCTCAGGACTTCCAAAAAGCACGAAGGGAGAAGCTTCCAGGCCTCCCAAAGGCTGAGACCTGGAACCGTCACTGTGTTGCTCCCTCTTTTAGTTAAGCAGACATGGGGGCCAGACCAGATTCAAAGGGAGGGAAAAGAAACCCCACCTCATGATGAGGCACCCCTGTTTTCCCAGCGATAACTTTTATCAACCCAGCATCCTACAGCTCAATTCAGTTCTGACACTCACCATCCAGAGTTAGTACAGACCCTACAGGTTAAGGGCTCAGTCCCCTTAGACTGCCCCCGCTTCAGTTGCCAGCTGAAAGTGGAATATTCCCAAGTTACCCACACTTCTTCCTGGCTGACTACAAATTTAGGGGTTGGGAGAACCCCCAGGTTTGGCAATTCACTAGAATGACTCACAGAACTAAGGAAAGTGCTATACTTACAATTACAGTTTATTATAAATGATACAAATGAACAACCAGCTGAGAATTTATGTAGGGTGAGGGCCAGAAGGGTCTTGAGTACAGTAACTTCTGTCCCCGTGAATGGGACATATCACTGTCCTGGTACATCATATTTTCACCACCCAGAAAGTTCCTGAACCCCACTGTTCAAGAGTGAACAATGCAGGCTTCATTGCATAGGCGTGATTGAGGAAATCACTGGCCATTGGTGGTTAACTTAATCTCCAGTTCCTGTCATTTCCCCAGAGGTCAGGGACAAGGTTGAAAGTTCCTCTAATTATGTATCCATGTGGCTGGCACCTTCCTGGAAACTATCTAAGGGCACACCTTGAGTCACCTTGACAGCATAAAGATACAGCTCGAAGGGGTTCATTATGAACAACAAAAGATGTTCCTGTCACTCAGGAATTTCCAATGGTTTTTGAAGCTCTGTGCCTGGGGAACTAGGGACAAAGACAAAATAGATTTTGCTATTCTATCACAGGGTTGATGACAAAGAATGTGTGGCCATCTTTAATCTATGACACTGGTCCTCTGCAGACTCAAGCAAAATAGATGAAATTTTACAAAAGACTGTTTTCCTATCATTTGCTTAGAAAATGACCCTACATGTTTATCCCACTTTACCCTAGAGCAGGTTTCTGGAAAGCTAATGCTATGTCTTACGTACACATAAATGGATGAATAAGAAAAAGTTTGTTGCACTGGTATCTGTGTTGGGGGGACAGGAGGGTGATGGGAGAGCCTCCTGGAATAGCCTTAGAGTTGGTAGCTGTTTCCCATTGTGACTCCTTTTGCAGCTACTGCCTTGATCCCCTCTTGTGCCTGCTAGGCTCTGCCTTGGGGAGAGCTCAACTCTTCTGTTTCCCTACACTTGACCGTCTCCATCATTGCCTTGCCCATCTTGTGTTCTGTCCACCCAAACCTGACTCAGATCTTCTAGTTTTCATCTTTTGCTCACAGAATATTCTCTTGAGCCAGATTCCTAGTCCCCTAACTCGATCATCTTATTCTGGCTTCTCCAATGTTCTTTCAACCCAGTCTTGCTAAAAGCTATTTTAATGCCCGACTGTGGACTTTTGGCATCATTATCTCAGCAGGCCTAGCTTGGAGGTTCCTCTGGGATTTCCTGCTGGAGTCTTCTTTTTAGGATTTCCCAGTCTACTTGGGAAACAAGGAAAATTATCACCTTGTCTTAGGAAGAATCTTATTATCTCAAACCAAATATTTAAAATTGCAATGCTCCCTTATCTGGAATTTTATTTTGTAAGAGACATTTTCTGATAAGCTGCCAATGACAACCTATGATATGAAATTCTGTATGTCCCTTTGGATTCAACAGTAACCTTTATGGGATAGTTTTGTCTCCCTGTCTCACCTAAGGTAACTGAAATTCTCAAGTGCAAAGAAACTTTTGTATCCTTCCCACATCCAGAGCTAGCTTGGAGTTTGGCCTTAGGCAACAACCAACTAACTGTGCCTTGAAGATAACTCTCTGGGGAGTTAATTAGGCTAGACTGAATAATTCAAGGGGCAGTTTTGGTGAATTAAATTGGGAAGAGATTTTCGAGTGTTAAAGGTTGAAACATTCCCTTCCTATTATTTCAGCTCTTACCTCTACTTTCTCAATGTACGTTAAAGAAAAGCAAATCTGTTCAATAGATTTGAGATCATCTATTAATTTAGAGTGCTTACTAGAAGCCCACCATGGGGCTAGGCTCCACGAAGTTTGAATTGTGGTTATACAGTCGGTTGTTTCTTAAAAATGTACAGCAAAATCCTAGGCAATCTTCATGAACTACTCCAGAGGCCACCATCCTAGAAATCTAAACTCAGTTCTCCTTTAAGATTAGTCATTTTCTTATCCAAACACCACAGAGCTTTTTACATAGCTATATTACAATGCTTCAGACATTGTCTTGTAATTATTTGTTTCCTAACCTGTCTTACCTATTGGACTGATCAATTTAGAGGTGTGAGGCTGTTGGCTTCATTTCCTTACCCAATCATTTAAATTATCTAACAGATACCGGGCACTATATTTGGTTCTGGTGTTCCAAAGGAAGTAGACAATCCTCATTTTGTGTGTATTCTTTGTTTTTTTTCTTTTCTTTTTTTTTTTTCTAGATGGAGTCTCACTCTGTTGCCCAGGCTGGAGTGCAGTGATGTGATCTCGGCTCACTGCAACCTCCACCTCCTGGGTTCAAGCGATTCTCCTTGAACTCGGCCTCCCACGTAGCTGGGACTACAGGCATGCGCCACCATGCCCAGCTAGCTTTTGTGTTTTTAGTAGAGACATGGTTTCGCCCTGTTGGCCAGGCCAGTTTCAAACTCCTGACCTCAAGTGATCCACCCACCTTGGCCTCCCAAAGTGCTGGGATTACAGACGTGAGCCACCGCGCCTGGCCCCATTTTGTATACATTCTGTATGTTTGTTACATGTGTCAATCATTTTGAAGTTGCATTTCCACTTCACACTCTTTTTTTTTAAACGGATAATTAGGAAATTCAGCCATTTTGAAGTTACTTGACTCTGGTTATGATTAAGTGTTCTCTAAGCTCTGTTAACACACCTGGTCAAAAGTTTGGAAGCCAGACATGTTTTGTTTGTCGTTTTTTTTTTTTTTTTTCTGTGTCAGATATGGCCTGCACCATAAGCTTCTGAAAAACTCTTTGAGGCCAGAGACTTGGCTTCATTGATCTTAGTATCTTTGGCAATGTTTTGTTCATAGGGAAGATTCAGTAAAAGGACATTTGGCATCAGACTAAAGGAAATGTGCTCCATTTGACGTTTAAATCGCGGTGGTTTATTTTCAAAGCCATAGTTTTGTAGTGTTTCTTTACAACGTGATTGAATTTAAATGCACTGGGATGACTTC
Organism: Hylobates moloch; assembly: GCF_009828535.3. Taxonomy (NCBI): domain Eukaryota; kingdom Metazoa; phylum Chordata; class Mammalia; order Primates; family Hylobatidae; genus Hylobates; species Hylobates moloch. The sequence goes on along the minus strand of NW_026652291.1, from coordinate 33,234,506 downwards.
CTGTAAGAAGAAGGAAGCTGGGGGGCCAAGAAGATGTGGCAAAAGCAGAAACATGTCCATCTCTCATTGGGTAGGGGCATCATTGATTTATTTGTTCCTGTATCATTTTGCAGATTCCTTTTCAACCCGGACACTGGCTGTCTTTCTCTCATCCCCAAGTTTCAAGATCTCTGGTGGTATTTCTTTTCCATATCCTTTACCTACCTTTCCTTGCTCCTTCACATTCCCAATTCCTTCAGTTTTTTTGTCCTCTCTAATCTGCTGTTTTATGGATGTCAAGATATACTGTAGTTACTCAGCTCTTACCTTAGAATTGAGACTTCAGAGTTTCCCACTAAGTTCCCTTTGCTATACACAGGAAAGGGAACATTAAGAGGAGCACACTGAGACTTTAAGCAGGAAAATCAGTAAATGCTGACCATGCTGAACAATTAAGTCTACTATTATTTACTGGTTTTCTCCTTCAGAGCATAAACCAGGCTTCCCTTTCCCCAGACTTGGCTACTGTCCCCTGGCTTGCAATAACCCCTGGCTCCTCAAAACTCTATGCCTTATACATATGCCTTTTCCAAGTACTCTTGCCATTTGGAGGATGGGAAGATACTATGTCAGAGAATCCCAGGATCTGATTGGATGGATATAATTGAGACTGCCTCTTCCTCCACTGTCAGGTAAGTCTCTGAATGTGCCTGGCTGCTCTGCTTTCTCTGAGTGCCTTCTGCCATGAGCCAAGCTTTTCTGTCACCATAAGCAATCCACTCATCTCTTCAAGAAAGGGACACGCATCTACGTGATTGGTGGCCAAATCAAATTTCTGCCTTCTAGAAGGCATCTTTCAGATCCAGTCTTTCACCATTACCAGTAATGTTATGGTCTAGACTTCATTGACGTGGTTCCTCCATGGAAGATCATAATACTGTTTCCCAACCCACACATAGCATCTTTCTCAACACAGAACTCTACGCAACTGCTTCCATTGATTGGAGTTGTCATTCAAGATGAAGCCTACTTGGCATCCCTAGCAGCTAGTTTTCTCTTGCCTACATCATTCCTCTTCATTTATTTCTAACCACTTGCATCAACCCCCTCGAGTTTAACCGTTGTCAGTTTTGATTGGAAAACCCATTTATTGAACATCTCTGGTGATTTTTTTGCTGCACCCAATTACCTCTGAATGTGTTGCCCGTCTCTGGTAGAAGAGGTATTCCTATATACACACCCCACATTCACTGAGGGTTTCTCTGTAGTTAGTCCATAACTCTCTTTCATATGTGGTAGCCAATGCTCCATTCATTAGAAATGATGTTGACCATTCTTTCTTCTAAAGTCTGCACATAGTTCTTCTGGAGTTGTCTGTCATGATAGTGTCACACTTCAACAATGTTGAGGCTCCTGGTAAATTCTACAGAAACATTTCCATTTTCCTTTGTTTTATGTGCAGAAATATAGTTATTAGTTAGGTCCTCGGGCACAAAAATGGAGGCAGGAATGTGCCATTTAACATGTGTGTTAGGGTTCTCCAGAGAAACAGAGCTAATAGCAAAGAGAAAGAGAGATAGACAGGTAAGAGGAGACTTAGAATGGGAATTGGCTCATGTGATGGTGAAGGCTGAGAAACTCCATAATCTGCAGTCTGCAAGGTGGAGAACCAGAAGAGCTGGTGGTTTAACTCAGTATGAAGGCCTGAGAACCAGGGGAGTTTATGGTGTAAGTAACTCCCAAGAACCAGGAGCTCCGATATCCCAGGGGAGGAGGAGGTGGATGTCCTTGCTCAAGAAGAGGGAGGGTGAATTCCCCCTTTCCCCATCTTTTTGTCATATTCACCTTTTCATTGTATTCAGGCAGGCCCTCAACAGATTGGGTGGCGCCCACCCACATTGGTGAGGGCAGATGTACTTGACTCAGTCTACTGACTCAAATGCCAGTCTCTTCTGAATACATCCTGAAAGACTCATCCAGAAATAAAGTTTTAATAGATGTTTGGGTATTCCTTAACCCAGTTCAACTGACACATAAAATAACCATCACAATATGCTTCACATATGTTTTTTAAATAGCTTAATTTTTTGTCTGTAATTCTTGTACATGGGTAGTGGTTGAGTTAGTATCTTATCACTTGAGTTTGCCAACCACTTGGATAGGGTCAGTGTCTTGGGTTCTCTGAATGGCATTTAACACATGGTCACAAAAACCTTGGTCTGAAGAACTTTATAATGATGAAGTTCAAGGTACTTTGGTGTCTTGAGGAACTCCCTGGACTGTGAGGCAGAGACTCACTTAGCTCTAGTCCTGGTGCTGGATCTAACTGGCTGCCATTGTAGGGCTCCCCTAAAGACAAAGGAACTCAGTTTCCTCATCTGTGAAATGTGAGGATGGCATTCATCGCCATGTCCCCTCCCAGCTCTAAACTTCTCTGAGTCTTGTTTTTCCCTGCTCTGTATCCTCCACTTTCTGACATGTTTTTTATATTTACTATTATCAATGTGTCCCTATTTTATAAGTTGTTATAGCACGAGAGAGAGGTAAGGAATAGTTAACAAAATTGTATTCTGAGTAGCCTAATATTCTTTTTTTTTCCCTGCTAAACTTCTTTTTCCTCACCTTCTCCTAACATTTTTATGGGGGTGGGTGGACTGGTGGGTGACTGTAGTGATATTGATATTCAGAGAGGAGTGAAAAATGCAGAATTGCAAGGTTAACAACAGATGGTTATATGGTGCCATTTTAGGAGTGTTATTAAAAGAACAAATCTATTTTCCTGAATAGTAGGATGTCTTAAGTGTTTAGGCTTAAATCTACTGTTGAAATAGAAAAAGAAAGAGGAGGAAAGAGGAGGAGGAGAGGAGGAGGGGAAGGAGGAGGAGGGGGAGGAAAAGTCAAGGAAACACTTAGAACATTTTTGCATGATCTCAATTTTCTTCTTGTTCCAAGGTTTTTAATTTGGACAGTGGTATGTACTTCAGATTGAATGCAAGGAAATTTGTTGCACCATTTGCCTGACAGTTACCATTTTCCTTGATGAAAAGTCTTTCAGAATCTTGCTTTGCTGGAGCTACCTCTTCCCTTGCCTGAATAACCTCACTTGCTTAAGTCATCGATGCAGTGGACTGACACCACCTTTCTCTTAAGGAATTACACTGTTCTCTGGGTAGGTCTAATTTACACTCCCACTGTCACCCAAAGAAGAGACACTCTCAGTATCGATAACTAGAAAGAAGGAACCGACACTGTGGTCCAAGGACATCTTATCTTCAGCATAGAGCGAATATGTGGTTTATGGTAGGTGTTCAACAAAATTTTTTTTAAAAAAACTTGTATTAGTCTGCTCTCATGCTGCTAAATAAAGACATATCCAAGACTGGGTAATTTATAAAGGAAAGAGGTTTAATGGATTCACAGTTCCACATGGCTGGCGAGGCCTCACAATCATGGCAAAAGTCAAAAGTCACGTCTTATATGGCAGCAGGCAAGAGAGAATGAGAGCCAAGCAAAAGGAGAAACCCCTTATAAAACTGTAAGGTTTTGTGAGACTTACTCATTTCCATGAGAATAGTATTGGGGAAATCACTCCCCATGACTCAGTTACCTCCCACCAGGTCCCTCCTACAAGATGTGGGAATTATGAGAGGTACAATTCAAGATGAGATTTGGGTAGGGACACAGCCAAACTGTATCAAAACTTGATCAAAAATAATTGAAATATCAGGAAATAGCTTTTTTAGGCAAGCAGTCTTTGAACCTGCTTTGCTTTGCTCACTGGAGTATGCTGCCCATCAGATTGTTAGTTCAGTGAATTATGGTACGAACACTCTGTTAGATTAATATGACCATTTTCTTGTATGTTAATTTGAGAACCTACTCCCTGGAGGTATATTACCCCATGTAATTTCCAAGTGAAATGGAGAGAGGATGCCTTAGACTGTTACTTCTCATGTTGTTCATTCCAATCTTCCTCAGTGCCCCTCTCTATAATCCTAATCCCATACATTTTTAAACAAAGGAAAGCCACTCAGATCACAGTAGCTCATGGATACTGGTGAGAAACATGAGGAAATGTAGAGGATCCCCAAATTCTCAAACATAAACTGAGGTGCAGCCGCTGGGTGTCAAGCAAGGTTTCCTCACTGGTTTAATGACTCCAGTTTTCCACATTGACATTTGTGCTGGGAACCTTACATATATGATTTTGTAAAACTCTTTCTGCAGCCCTTCATGGTAGGTAGCAGAATATTTAACCCTATGTAAGAGACAGGAGAAACCAAACTGCTTTTTCTATTCTCACCCGCCATTCTACACAATTCTCCAGCGGAATCCCACTGCATGTCCTGTAGTTTAGTCCGGTTCTAACACTGTCTACCTGGAGATAGCCTCAGATCTCACAGGTAAAGGGCTCAGCCCCACAAGACTGCCCTTGACTTAAAATGCCAATCACAAGTCCCAGATTGTGGTCTGTACTTCTGAGCAACTGGCCATAAAGTGGGGGTTCCCACAGGCCCTTTGTCGGGTTTGATTAATTTGCTAGAGTGGCTCACAGAACTCGGGGAAATGCCTTACTTGCTACTGCCCATTTATTACAAAGGATTTTTCAAAGATACAAGTGAACAGCCAGATGAAGAGATAGATGCATAGGACATGGTTTGGAAGCATCCTGAGTGTAGGAGCTTCTGTCCCCATGGAATTGGGGAACATTCCATTCCCCATGGAATTGGGGAACACTACGCTCTGGGCACATGGATGACATGCGTGTATTTTTGTTCGCAAACTGGTTAGCTCTCCGAACCCAGTCCTTTTGAGTTTTTATGGAGGCTTCATCACATAGGCACAATTGTTTAAATCATTTATATAGATATGATTGATCAACTCTCCTCTCTCAGATGTTTATCATAAGATATATTAAGATATATAAGATATATCATAAGAAAGTCCCAGCCCTCTAATCATATGGTTGGTTCCCCTGGCAACCAGCCCCCATCCTGAGGCTATCCAGGAGCCCTCAGCCACCAGTCACCCTAATACTATACAAAAGGACACTTATTTTGGAAATAACAAGGGTTTTAGGAGTTGTGTGCCAGGGATGAAGACCAAATATATCTTATGATAAATCACAACATCACATCTATTATAAATCATTACATATAAAGTTTACACTCCGAGAATAAAAGATACAAATATGGAATCTTCAAATGCCAAGGGCCTGCTGGATACTGTGAATGACAATATAAGCTACATCACCTGTTATTGAAAACGAGAATGCAAGTGTAAACTTGACCAGGGAACCTGCAGAGAGCACACTGAGGAGAAAGGGTTAATGTCTTCATCACTCTTCCTCTGGTAGAATTATATTTGCATTCTTCCTGGTGGAAACTTGATACTTAACTGTAGTGCACCTTTACCTGGTTTTTGTTTGTTTGTTTGTTTGTTTTACTTTCTTGGAGGGAAAGTTCTATCTGTTAGGAACTGGACCACACAGCAGGAGGTGAGCAGTGGGCGAGTAAGCAAAGCTTCATCTGTATTTACAGCGACTCCCAATCACTCGCATTACTGCCTGAGTTCTGCCTCCTATTAGATCAGCAGCAGCATTAGATTCTCATTGGAGCACAAGCCCTATTGTGAACTGCATATGTGAGGAATCTAGGTTGTGTGCTCCTTATGAGAACCTAATGCCTGAGGATCTGTCACTGTCTCCCATCACCCCCAGATGGGACTGTCTACAGATGGGACTGTCTAGTTGCAGAAAAACAAGCTCAGGGCTACCACTGATTCAATACTGTGGTGAGTAATAATAATAAAGTGTACAATAAATGTAATGTATTTGAATCATCCCAAAGTCACCCCTACCGACCCACCCAGTCCATGGAAAAATTGTCTTCTGTGAAACCAGTCCCTGGTGCCAAAAAAGTTGGGGACTGTTGCCCTAGCAGGTAGAGCAAGGATACTTCGCTTAGGCTTGACCAATCGAATGTTTTCATTCTGGATTTTGGATCTGGGAGAAGTCTTGCAGAGACTAAGCAACACTTGAGAAGGGTTTTAAGGCTAGCTTGAGTTTAGTGTGCTGGTGCTGGCTGCCATGTGTTGAGCAGATAGTTCCTGTGGTAAGACGTGCTGCCGAAGCCACCTTTGGTTTCTGCCTAGTTTTCTAACACATCTGTCAATTCTCCATTCTTGAATAGTCTTCTAATATAGGCCTTTTCTGCTTTAGGTAGCCAGACAGAACTGTTGCTTGCAACCAGTGACTCTCTAATTCAGTCACTTAATGTTTTGTAGCTTTGTTCAGTTACTGGGCACAATTCACTTTCTGCTCAGGTGGCTTGGAGACAGCCATGGGCCATATGAATCACTATTATTTTAACTTTCGTAGTAAAAACTTGCTCCATGTGGGAAAGCATGATTATTTTGGTTTCTGAGTTTAATAAGCAGAAAGCAAAGAAGAAAAAAGAAATACTGTTTGCACTGAGCATTAAAATATAAGGAAGTAAAGTTGTTTATAGATAGAGTTTCAGCTAAGCACCAAAGGTTTATTTATATTTTTTGCCATTTATATTTTCTGCCTAGTTCTGCCTAGGAACCAGGGAAATCCATGGAAAGGAGAAAATAAAGCATCAAAGAGGATGAAAATGTTGAATAAAGTATTAGAACCCAGAACACTTAAATCTTTAACGTCCATAGTGAGAGTCCTTCACATTACTCAGGCAGACTTTTTTTTTTTTTTTCCCACCTCTTGGTATTCTGTGCCTATACTTGCATGTTTAAATAACGATTTAAAAATCACATAAGAAATGATCAGGCTTTCTTTTTCCCACTTGACTCTCAGTTATTTCAATTCTTTGAGACTTGTTAAAGAAACCGTTTAGTGTTGTAAATGCCACCAAGTCACTCCCTACCTAGTAGAGATTAGAAATTCTCTCACCAGTTCCAAGTTAAAAAGGTCCTGACATGTTTTGATGGAATTGGCCCATGTTCTCATTTACCAATGACCAGCTCATCTCCATGCTATGATGCTCCCCAGGAAATGTGCATGGTTTTTGTAAAAGGTGGCTAGAAGCTTCATGGGCACCAGCATCCACGACCTGCTTCTTGAAAAACAAAATCAGATTTATATTTAGCTGACCACCTGGCAAGATCTCCTGTAGGAAGAGAAGGAACTGTACCCCTATTACTATTTCAGCTTTTATTCACAAAGTCTTTATATTTGAAAAATGCTTTATAATCATTTTAATTAGTGGTTTCTCACCAAAGCCCTGGATGTGGTATTATTGGCACCATTTTCTGAGAAAACCATGTGCCATTGAGATGGAATTGACACAAGATGTTAATTGATTAGAAGCTGGTACTAGAATCAGAGTGACAGGCCATAGGACTCAGCAAGCCATGCTATTTAGTGTCATCTTAGAGGGCTAGGTAGGGTGGAGGGAAGGAGTTGATGGCTGATTGTTGTAAGTAAAAAGGGCAGCAGTGACCCAAAACACCATTGCAAATGTTAACAGAGGCCTGTTACAGAGTTAAAGCTGGGTTTTCCAAAACAACACATCTGAGTAAAAGCACCCTCGGTACATTAGCCGGTATGATGGAGCCAGCACCTGAGATCACACTGGGTTTGCCCCTTTCCGCAATGGCTGTTGGTGCTGGTTTCTTGTCTTGGCCTAAGAGTTTTCAGCTGGGCTTTTGAGCAAGCTGCATCTTGAATCTGAGGATGGGGGCAAGCCAGGCACAGAACTGTGAGGGTCCTTGCAGTGGGCTGCTGGTGTTCCTGTCATTCATAAGCTTGGACTTGGTCCCCGCTGTGTTCGATTTAGGAGAGGTTCTTTGGGAGAGGTTCTTTGACCATACGACTCTTTCTGTGTAAATGTGCTACAATCCTTGTCAAGACATAGCAAACTGTATTTGAACATTGTTTTACCATTTACTGTTGTGTGCATGTGGGCCATATTTTCCTAGTCAGATGGTGAGTTCTGTGAGGGCAAAGGCTGAGTCATTCTCTGTTTACATTTTAAGTAGGCATCCAGGGACTTGGTTATATTCTGAGTCTGTATTATTGATCAAAGCCCTCACCTGAAGTTTCTGGGGCCATTTGCTGACCCAGAAGCTAGTGACATTGACACAGGGAGGGAATAACATCCAGCTACAGAGGGTTAACACAGGTCTTTAGTGCCCCAATACCCATTTTGCTGACTCATCTATGCCTCAAGAACTCCAATCTTCATGCAGATTCTATTACCCTTGAGTACTCAGTTCTCTCTCCTCTGCATACCTCCCTGGAGCCTTGGATCTGTCAGACTCTTCCTGTTGCTGAAGTTCTCAGTCCTCTCTCTCAGCCGAGTGTAATAGTGCCCCAGTGGGCACTGTAGGGACAGAAATGAGTTTCTACTTTTCTTTTAGGAGTTGATTCTCTCTGGGCAATATCTGGAGCTCTCTAAAGTTTCAGAGAGAAATACATTCCTTATAAACCTTTTGGTTGTCATGCTGGTGACTCCTTGAGCCTGTCCTCTGCTGGACAGTGAGGAAGGGCACAAGGCCATCCAGACTCCTGGACTCGCAGTGATTTCTTGTCCTCCCCAAAGATGCCTTTCCCTGGTGCACTCTTTAATAGCCCATCACTTCTTGCTGGCTGTGTCCCAGCTGAGTTCCTCCAGGATATGGCATCAACTCTGAACACATCTCTGTATATTCCCTCTTAGGACCATAAGATTCATGTTAAACTTAGTGCCAGAAATAACCTTGGGTAGCCATGTTCCTTATGGTTCCTTAGATTACATTCCTAGGTTACACATTTTACATTAAAAAACAAAACAAAACCCAAAGCACCTAGAACCATGCTGGATTTTTGATAAATGCTTGTATCCATTAAATACATATTGAAGTAACTTCTACTCCAGTGACCCCTCTCTTGATACTTACTGTTTACCTCCTTACTTTGGGGAGCTACTCAGCCAGGACCTTCTGAGAGAGAAAAGTGGTATATTTAGTAGTCACCAGTTAGTTACTGTTAATGGTGCTGAGTTTAAAAAAAAACCTGTTAATTGTACTAGCTTAAGACTAAAGTATATGTTCCTCTCTTCATAGAGTGATGATGATGGTTTTATAAATACTGGTTGGATAGCACTGTAATTAATGGGCACACCAGCTTCTATTTTGGTAACAATTTATTCTTATACCACATTTAAGAGCTTTCTTTTTCCTGTGGTCATAAAGTGATTAAAAAAAAAAGAGAGAGAGGAGAGAGATGACATCCTTTTTAATAAGGCATCCCAAGCAGTCTAAGTACCTATGAATTATAAATGAAAACTTTTCAGTGATTAAAATAAATATACCAATGCAGTCCCCTTCTCTGCATCATTGCTTTGCCAGGCCTGCATGAAAATCACTCAGAGGAAGACCAAAGGGGCCCTGAGATGATTTGCATCTGTTCCATGTGTTTCTCTGATGTAAATCAGAGTGCATCAAGGGGAGTGGCCTTCCAGCTGATTTGGGAAGGGGGATTCTTTTATCCAGAGGAGCCATCAGCTGATGGTCAGTTAGGGCCCTGGAGTGCAGCTCCATGTAAACAACTAGCCTTTGTAGTAATGGCCTTATAATATAACCTAGTCCATGTTTTGTTCCCTCAAGAACCAATTTACAACATTTAATGTTCAAGGATGGTTCCATTCCTTTCTTTGTTTACACAGGTGAGGCTTTATTTAGTAGTGGCAAGTGAAGGGCAGATGGTTTAAGGGGTTCTTAATGCTGCAGGAGAGGCCCATAAACAAGAATCCAAGAAAATCCATTCTAAATAAGAGGCAAACACAGTCTCAGATGGATATAAATTAGTATTATTCTTAGGAATCCTTCCTTCCCATTTCTCAGACTTACAGCAAAGCTCTTACTGATATCAGTGGCCATTGTGCAAGAAGTGGGTAGCAGGGAAATCACTCTCAATGACCAAATGGAAGTACATGAGGAAAAAGATGGAGAATCCTGGATAAAGAAGGCAACTGGCTGGGCTCCATGGCTCACATCTATAATCCCAGCACTTTGGGAGGCTGAGGCAGGTGGATCACTTGATGTCAGGTGTTTGAAACCAGCCTGACCAACATGGCAAAACCCCATCTCTACTAAAAATAAAATAAGTAAATTAGTCAGGCGTGGTGGTGGGCGCCTGTAATCCCAGCTACTCAGGAGGCTGATGCAGGAGAGTCGCTTGAACCCAGGAGGCAGAGGTTGCAGTGAGCCAAGATCGTGCCACTGCACTCCAGCCTGGGCAACAGAGTGAGACTCCATCTCAAAAAAAAAAAAAAAAAAAAAAAAAGACAACTCTTTTTCTAGCCCTGTTTCTTTCACCCTACCCTCTATTTACCTTTTATTTGTTGTTGATTAAATAACATTAATTTTTGTTGTAGGATTATACATAAGAGACTACCGGCCTTTTGCTGTTTGAGCTGGAAATTAAAAGTTGTAGGGATTGGGGGCCATTGTTCTAAAATGGCTCATTTTGCCAAACATGATTAATGGCTTTTGGGGAGCAGTTTATGTCAAGGCAAAATTAGCGGACACTTCAGCAAACTGGAATGTGGTTCTGAGCTAAGTGGATATTCACATAGCCATTCCTAGACCTTTCTTCTATCAGAACATGTCTTTAAGGTCCAATATCTAATATTTTCCAACATTTTAGTCTAAATTTCTACCTTTAGAGTATTATTGATGGTCTGATTAGATAATGAAATAAATTTTCTCTCAGCAATGTCTATAATAAAACATATGGCAGGAAAGATAGCATTTAATAAAATATTTGTTTAATGTTAATAATATTTATTACCATCAAATTCGATTCAAGTTAACATCAAAGTAGTAAGAGATATCTCAGTCACAGGACTTTTAGGGCTGTGAGAAAAAGACCACCAGAGAAATTGAAGAAACAATGGGAATCATCTTTGAAGAATTTCAAACTCATCATTGAGACATTGGCAAGACTGGGAAAATTATTTCTGAATCTTGAAAGAATGATGCCCCAAGACCAGATCATTTGACCATTATGTGTCTGGAGAGCCATCATGCTTCCTGGTATATTTACTCTGGAAAACCCTGACTCTCAAAAATTAAAAGAAAATTACAACCGTAATAAATTGGCCTGAATTGCATGGATTCATAAGACCACTCTCTTTCCATTTCTTCCTACTTAATGTTGTTTTCACATAGTGATCACTTAACAAAGTTTGGGAATCGTAACTGGCAAAAAAGCTAAAATTCTTAATCCCTAAAGGAAAAGTTTGCAAACTTATTATTTAATGTTTTAAAACCCATTTCCCCCAATGAACGTTACCATGTCCCCAAGAGAACCTTCTCTTTCATGAGCTCATAGATCAACAGTGGAAAGATGATTGTATTTTCGAGCCTTGAGGTTCAACTTTTTCTCTTCCAAGTCTTTTATTCTGCAAGAGCCCTTTTGAATGATTTAAAATGGCATTCTCCATTTATTCGTATGTATTGAAAATCTATTTGGAGCAAGGTATTAGATTTAAAGACAGAGAAGAAATGGTTCATCCACTCAGCTAATATTTATTGTGCATACACTATGTAGCTACAAGCTGGGAACAGAGTGGAGAGCAAAAGAAGACACCCTTCCTGCCCTTCTACAGTTGAGTCTGATAGAGGAGACATTCATGATTCATTTTTTTTTTTTTTAAAGCGGTGTAACTGCCCAATGGGTTCACATTGCCCGCTGCCTTCACAGAGCCAATTTATCGAGACAGGGGAATCGCAGTGGAGAAAGAGTAATTTACACAGAGCCAGCTGTGCAGGAGATGAGAGTTTTATTATTACTGAAATCAGTCTCCCCAGGCATTCGGGGGTCAGAGTTTTTAAAGATAATTTGGCAGGTAGGGGCTCAGGAAGCGAGGAGTGATGCTTGGTCAGGTTGGAGATGGAATCATAGGGGGTTCAAAGTGAGGTTTTCTTGCTGTCTATGTTCCTGGGTGGGATGGCAGAACTGGTTGAGCCAGATTACTAGTCTGGGTGGTGTCAGCTGATCCATGGAGTGCGGAGTCTGCAAAGTATCTCAAGCACTGATGTTAGGTTTTACAATAGTGATGTTATCCCCGAGAGCAATTTGGGGAGGTTCAGACTCTTGGAGCCAGAGGCTGCATGACCCCTAAACTGTAATTTTTAATCTTGTAGCTAATTTGTTAGTCCTGCAAAGGCAGACTGGTCCCCAGGCAAGAAGGGGGTCTACTCAGGAAAGGGCTGTTACCAATTTTGCTTCAGAGTCAAACCATAAACAGAATTCCTTCCCAAAGTTAGTTCATCCTACGCCCAGGAATGAACAAGGGCAGCTTAAAGGATAGAAACAAGACGGAGTGGGTTAGGTCTGATTTCTTTCACCATCATAATTTCCTCAGTTAAAATTTTGTAAAGGTGGTTTCAATGGAGCCTCACTCTGTTGCCCAGGTTGGAGCGTAGTGGTTCCATCTCAGCTTACTGCAACCTCTACCTTCTGGGTTCAAGTGATTCTTGTGTCTCAGCCTCCCAAGTAGGTAGGATTACAGGCATCCACCACCACACTGGGCTAATTTTTTTGTGGACTTTTAGTAGAGATGGGGTTTCACCATGTTGGCCAGGCTGATCTCAAACTTCTGACCTCAAGTGATCCACCTGCCTTGGCCTCCCAAAATGCTGGGATTACAGGTGTGAGCCACCACGCCCAGCCATGAATCTTTTGATTACTCAAGTAGATGTAAAATTATAAGTGTAGTGAATGACATGAGATGTATAATAGAGGAATCTCATCTGTCTAGGGATAAAGAGCTCCCCTGTAGAAGTGATATTTAAGGGAAGATTAAAGAATTAAGAGCAATTAATTTGGGAAGGGATGGTGTCTTAGTCTGTTCTCTGTTACCTGAGACTGGGTAATTTATTTTTAAAACTCAGAAATTTATTTTTTACAGTTCCAGAGGCTAGGAAGTCCAAAGTTAATGGGCTGTCATTTGGCAAGAACTTTCTTGCTCTATCATCTCATGGTGGAAGGCAGGAAAGCAAGAGAGCACATGTGCCAGAGAGAGTGAGCAGCAGAGGGCCAAACTCACTTTTATAACAAGCCCAGTCTTGTGATACAAACCTACTCTCACAATAATGACATCAATCCCATTCATGAAGGCTCTGCCCTCATGACCTAACCACCTCTAAGTTCTACCTCTCAACACTCTTGCATTGGGGGTTCAGTTTCCAACTCATGAACTTAAGAGGACACATTCAAATCATAGCATTCTGCCTCTGGTATTCAAAATTCACATTCTTCTCACATGTCAAATATATTTATTTCACACCAATTGCTCTAAAAATCTTAACTCATTCCAACATCAGCTCAAAAATCCAAAGTCCATAGTCTCATCTAAATCAGATATGTGTGAGACTCAAGGCATGATTCACCCTGAGGCAAATTCCCCTCCAGCTGTGAGCCTGTGAAATTAAACAGTTTATCTATTTTCGATACAATGGTGAGACAGGCATAGGATAGCCATTCTTATTCCAAAATGGAGAAATAGGCAAGAAAAAAAGAGTAACTAGTCCCAAGTAAGTTCAAAACCCAACAGGAAAAACAACATGAAGTCATAAATCTGGAGAATAATCTCCACACCCTTAATATTGTCTCCAAACATGCTTTTTTCATTCTTTACGTGGCCAGGCTGAAAATTTTCAAAACTTTTACTTTCTTCTTCCCTTTTAATTACAAATTTGTCTTTAAATCATTTCCTTCTTCTCTTATTTTACTGTAAGTGGCTAAAAGAAGCCATGCAGCACCTTCAACACTTTGCTACTTAGGCATTTGCTACTTAGCCTAGTTCATCACTCTTAAGTTCTGCCTTCCATAAAGTCCTAGGTCATAGACACAATTCCACCAAGTTTGTAACTGTATCACAAGGATGGCCTTTACTCCAGTTTCCAATACATTGTTCCTCAGATCCATCTGAGACTTCAGCAGGATGGCCATTACTGTCCATGTTTCTACCAACATACTGATCATGACGTCTTAAGTAACCTCTAGGAAATCCCATTTTCTCTGCAGTTCTTTTCTTCCTCTGAGTTCTCGCCAGAATCACCCTTAATGCCCCATTCATGACAATCTATGCTTCTTAAAATCCTGCTCCTCCAAATTCTTCCAGCCTCTACCTATTACTAAATTCCAAAGCTTCTTCCATGTTTTCAGGTATTTGTTATAGTAATAAACCCTCTTCTCGATATCAATTTTTTGTCTTAGTTTATTTTGTGCTGTTTATAACAGAATACCAGAGACTGTGTAATTTATAAAGAAAATAAATATATTTCTTACAGTTTTGGAGGCTGTAAAGTCCAAGATCTAGGAGCCAGCGTCTGGCAAGAACCTTCTTGCTGCATGATCCTGTGGCAGAAGGCAGAAGGCAGAAGGGCAAGAGAACATGTGCACAAGAGAGAACAAAAGAGGGCCGAACTCACTTTTATAACAAACCACTCTTGCAGTAATGACATTAATCTATTCATGAGCCCTCATGACCTAATTACTTGTTAAAGCCCACTTCCCAACACTGTTGCATGGGGATTAGGTTCCCAGCACATAAACTTTGGAGAACACATTCAAGTCATAGCACATGGGGTACAGAATTATATTGCAGATAGAGACAGCAGCTCATGCCAATGCTGTGTGGTAAGAGAGAGCACAGGGCTATTGAAAGAATGAAGAAGGGTAAGGGCACTGGCACCCAGAAAGCAAGGAAGAGCACAGGTGGGATGAATCCAGAGTGGAAGGTGGAGACCACCACCAGGCTATGCAGGACCTTATAACCACTTTAAAAATTTCAGAAGTCTGGGTGCGGTGGCTCATGCCTGTAATCCCAGCACTTTGGGAGGCCAAGTCAGGCAGATCACAAAGTCAGGAGATTGGGACCATCCTGGCTAACATGGTGAAACCCCATCTCTACTAAAAATACAAAAAATTAGCTGGGCATGGTGGCAGGCATCTGTAGTCCCATCTATTCAGGAGACTAAGGCAAGAGAATGGCATGAACCTGGGAGGCAGAGCTTGCAGTGAGCCGAGATTGCACCACTGCACTCCAGCCTGGGTGACAGAGCAAGACTCTGTCTAAAAAAAAAAAAAAAAAAATTGAGAGAGATGGGAGGGTCACTTGAGGCCAGGAGTTCAAGACCAGCCTGGGCAACATAGCAATAACCCATCTCTACAAAAAAATAGAAAAAAATTATTTGGGTATGATGATGCACACCTGTAGTCTCAGCTACTCAGGAGGCTGAGGGTGGGAAGATCACTTGTGTCCATGAGTTCAAGGCTGCAGTAAGCTGGTATTGTGCCACTGCACTCCAGCCTGGGCAACAGAGTGAGACCCTGTCTTTTAAAAAATGAGGGTTTTATTCAAAGAACAGTGGAAAATCATTGATGGGTTTTAGGCAGTAAACATAAAGGGAACACATTTGTGGTTTGCAAAGATTGCTCTAGTGCCGTTGGAGAGGAGTGGTAGTAAGATCATCCAGGGTGATGCAATATTACTGCTCCCAGGTGAAAGATGCAATAATTCAGGTGGACCTCATGAAGAAAGAGAGACATGGATGAGTTCTAGAGATATGGAAGAGGCAGAATCAATAGAACTTGGTATTGATTGAATATGGTATGGGGACAGGGTTATTAGCACGGCCCCTAGATTTCTAGCTTACTGAGTAGGATGAATGGTCTCACCATTCACTGAGATAGAAAGCTGAGATAAAACAAGATTTAGGAGGAAAGTTGACTTTTACTTTGGACAGGTTGAATTCAAAGTGTAGTATTGTGTCATAAAGTAAGCTGTTGTTACATAGCCTAAAAATGAGTGGATTTTTTAAAAGGTCAAGATGGGCAGAAGTAGAGCATTCCAGTTATCTAACATTGCATAATAAACTCCCAACAGTTACGGCTTAAAACAACATTTACTGTGCTCATTAATCTGAATTTTGGCAAGGCTTGGTGGATAGCTTATCTCTGCACCACTTGGTGTCAGCTGGGGGAGCCTGAGGCTGGGGTTGGAATCATATGACAGCTTGCTCACTCAAATGTGTGGCAGTTGATGCTGGCTGTTGGCCGAACTTGAGCAGGGGTTGTGGCTGGAGCACCTACTCGTGTCCTTTACATGTGGCTGCTTAGCTTCTTCAGAGCTTGGTCTGCTGGGTTTCAAGGTGAGTGTCACAAGAATAAAGTGAGAGCCAGACAGAGACTATCACCTTTCATGACCTAGCCTCAGAAGTCATCCAGCATCACTTCCATGGCATTCTGTTCATTAGACATGGCCCAGCTATATTCAGAGTAAGAGGAATTAGAGTTCACTCTTCAATGGGAGGAGTGTTGAAGAATTTGAGAACATGTTTTAAAACCACCACATGGTGGGGGAGAGAAGAAATCAATTATCATTCCAGCTGGAAGGAACAGGTTGAAACAGGAAGGTAGAAATTATATTCAATAGAAGTGGAGTGGTTGCTGTTGGCTGGCCTGGAGCATGTATGAAGCGTTGTGGACAGTGCAAAATATAGGTTAAAGGAACATTTGGGACCAAATTATGGCGGATCCCAAATTTCCTGAAATCCATTATTTTGAATCTGGGAACAAATTGTCAGAGAGGAATACAAATCAGATTTATTAAATAAAGATAAAAAGTAGAAGCAAACAGTGACTGGCATGGGATAGGAATAATTCTACTTGCTGATAAAATAATTCATGCCAATTTTGGGGTGTCTAGTCTACAGATTGGGGGTCATATATCTCCAAATGTAAATTGTAGACATATTCAAATGTCTTTAGTTGGGCTTTGTACCTTATGCCAGTCAAAAACATGAGTCAAAAAAATCATGCCTGGATGGTTCCCTTCGGAGGTATCTCTCCTTTATCCTTTAGATTAAGATAAGAATCTTGGTCTTTTTGATCCTGGCTGTGGCTTCAAATTTTTCCCATCTTACTATTGGGCTACCCCAAAAGGACTGCATCAGACAAGACTGGTGAGTTGAATAGTGTTCCTCCCAAATTCATGTCTACCTGAAACCTCAGAATGTTACTTTATATGGAAATAGGAACTTTGTAGATGTAACTAGTTAAGGCTCTTGAGATGAAATCATCCTGGATTTAGGGTGGGCCATGAATCCAATCATTGTTGTCATTAAGAAAATGAGAAGGCACAGAGACAAAGCAAAGAAGCCCATGGGGAGATGCAGAAACTGACCTTGAAGTTATGCATCTAAAACCAAGGAATGCCAGGAGCCACCAAAAGCTGGAAGAGGCAAGAAAGGATTCTTCCCTAGAGCCTTCAGAGGGAGGGTGACCCTGTCAACACCTTGACTTCTGGCCTCTAAAACTCTGAGAGAATAAATTTCTGTTTTAAGCCTCGTAGTTTGTGGCAACTTCTTATGGCAGTCCTAGGAAATTATATACGAAGTTAGAGCCAGGCATGATGTATTAGTCCATTCTCACAGTGCTATAAAAAATTACCTGAGACTGGGTAATTTCTCAAGAAAATAGGTTCCCCGGGCTCTATGGAAAGCATGCCTGGGGAGACTTCAGGAAACTTACAATCATGGCGGAAGGTGAAGGGGAAGCAGGCACGTCTTACGTGGCCCAAGCAGAAGGAAGAGAAAGAGCTGCGAGGTGCTACACACTTTTAAACAACCAGATCTCGTGAGAACTCACTATCATGAGAACAGCAAGGGGGAAATCCACCCCTACCACCCAGTCACCTCCCACCAGGCCCTCCTCCACATTGATCCATTCACCTCCTACCAAGCCCCTCTTTCAACTTTGGGGATTACAATTTGACATGAGATTTGGGTAGGGACACAAATCCAATCCATATCACATGGAAAATATGGATGTTGGTTTGCCAGATGCCAAACAGAAACAACGTTTGATCTGTGGATAATTGTATATCACCTTTATCAGGTCTACCTTAAGGAAATCAGAGAGTAGAGCATATTTTCTTTATGGAATGGTGAGACACACATTAGCCTGAGATAGGAGCTAAGGAGAGTGAGTGGTGGGCTCCACCAAAGTGCCTTCATATAACTACACTGGTAGGTGATCAGAACAAAGGGACACGTAGAACGAAGACCCACATGTGTAACCCAAATGCCTAACAAAGTCCATTCAATGTACGAGGTGTTGCTGCTGTGTGCTGAAGGAGGAAACCTGGGTCTTAGTCTCTATTATGGTAAATAGAGAAGAAATCAATCCTTCCTACGACAATAGGGGATTTTCAATGAAGTAAAGGAGACAGAAGAAATGTCCCAAAGGAGAATGAAGTATGTCAAAAACAGATTGTGCATGTAATTACTTTCTCAGGCCTTCCTGACATTATCAGCAGGACTTGTGTTTTGATGAAAAAACTTAATTAAAACTTAATTTTTTTAAGTGGAAAATATTCAGCATGGTTACAGGAAGATTGAAATCAGGGCACTGTATAATTTTAATTGCCTTCGAGAGATGCACTTCACGTGAAGACTAGCATGGGGGAAAAAAGCTAGAGGCACAAAGTCTGAGGGCAGTGGCCATGCTGAATCTCTAGCCATGTGCTTGGGTGCCATTTTCCCCACTCTTACAGTTGACGGGATGGCATCTCAGGTTTCACGTGTAGGGGAGGAGAGTGGGTCTGTTCTGGAGTGTGCCGGTCAGGCCATACTTGGCATACACATTGTAGGAAGTGTCTTGATTTTTATTCTCCTAAAAAGGGAAAAAAGAGATTGAGGAGATTACATATCCCATGAGGCAGCAGTTTTTAAATGCCAATCTCTGGATCAGTTCTATCAGAACCATCTGGTTCTGATTCATTTCATCTGTTTTAGGACCTGTGCGCAGTGTTTCTATTTTAAAAATAAACCTGTCCTACTCATTCTGGGAGTCAGGTGTGGGAACTACAGGTTTTTAATGGAAGAAACATGAACTTGAAAATGAGGAAACATGGGTTACGTCCTTTACTTCCCAAGGAGATTTGGGTTGACTGCTTAGTTTCCCCCATCAAATGGGGATAATATGCTTATTTGATGCGGTTTTGTGAAAATAAAAGATAACACAGGTAAAGTGACTGACACACACAGTTAAGTGGTCTAAAAATGATAAAACTGTAGAAGAAGAGTTGGATCAGGCTGCTTGCTAAATTGGGGAGGGATAAGGTAGTGTTCTTCAGATATTTCAAGGGCAGCTGCATGGGAGAGAGAGAGAGAGTGTGTGTGTGTGTGTGCTTGTGTGTGTGTGTGTACGTGCGTGCAGCCTTTAGAGGTCAGACTCAAGTCCAGCAGGTAGAAGTTATAGGGAGATAAATTTCAATGCAACGGAAAGTGGAACTGTCTAGTGAATGGTCCAGGGATGTCATCAGCTTGCTCCAGAGGGTAGTATGTTCCAAATCACTGGAGCAATTAAAGCAGCTGCCATATTTTGAAGATATACAGGGCTCTGAGGCAGCAACTGAATAAGACCACTTGATTCAGCTCTGTAATAGGGTTTCTGGCTTCCTGTGGGGCTGTGGCTGACATACAGTTGTTTTGTAAACCGACAACACTTATTTGAAGAAGATTGTAGCAGAAAACATTTACAAGTAAGACATGTCAGGTCAGGTACACTGTTGTAGGTATTCTTTACTGGGGACATTATTGTGACCTTCATCCCAGGCCTTTCAGAAAAGGGATGGGGCATATTTAGAAGTTATTAATGACTGAGAAGCTCCTCTGGCACTTCAGGGGAGGGGACTGGAGCTATAAAATGTCCTGTGATTGTTCTAGGACTTTCTCCTTAGTTTAGCTAACATCTGAGTCCTTGTCACACGGCCATGAAATATTAACAGACACTTTGAAGGGTGAGAAAAATGGAATTTATTGGGTAAAAAGGAAAAAAAAGGAAACAGCGATGCTCTGCAAAGCCAGATTCCTGCTAGCGTGCTTCCTGCCTCACAGATTGAATCCAAGGTACCTCCCAGGAAGAGGAGGGACCAGGCTCCTCCCCACTGCAAACGGCATGAACTTCCCAAGACCCTTCCCCCAGTGTGCAGGCCACTTGGAGGTTCTCTGGTGACCCCTTTATATTTGGCTGTCTCATTATGAATGGGACAGGAGTGGGAAATTATTCCACTTCAAACGTCAGTTGCTCTCTGTTGGGAAACCCTGTACCTCATTGAACCCTAGATGATCTCCCTGAACCAGCCTTTGAGGGTCCTTTTTGGAGCCCTTTGGAAACCTGGTATTGGATGGGTTGGGTTACAGGGCTGCTCAGCCTGACAGCCTCACATTATCTGGTGACCACAGAATTTAAAGCAGAACATTGGGAAGAAGGTAGACTGGGCCAATTGCACAAAGCAGAGTGTGAAGAGTGATGGGAGATGAAGGCTGTTTGCCTGCTTTTCACTGGGGACCAGATTTGAATAGATGCTGGTCCAATATGAGTGACACAGTTAACTTATCAATGAGATCCCTCATTCTTCTATCAGTGAGATAGCTGGGTATTGGGGGAACCTGCCCCCAATATTTCAGTGTAGGTTCTATTTTCCATAAGTATCAGCTGGCTGAGAAATAAAGAGTACGAAGAGAGGAATTTTACAGCTGGGCCGCCAGGGGTGACATCACATATCAGTAGGACCGTGATGCCTGCCCAAGCCTTGAAACCAGCAAGTTTTTATTAAGGATTTCAAAAGGGGAGGGGGTGTACGAACAGGGAATAGATACAAAGATCACATGCTTCAAAGGACAAAAGGTAGAACAAAGATCACATGCTTCTGAGGAAACAGGACAAAGGGCAAAAGGCAGAACTCCTGATAAGGGTCTATGTTCTGTGGTGCGCATATTATCTTGATAAACAACAGAAAACAGAGTTCGAGAGCAGAGAACCGGTCTGACCAAAAATTTACCAGGGTGGAGTTTCCCAAACCTAGTAAGCCTGAAGGTACTGCAAGAGACCAGGGCGTATCTCAGTCCTTATCTCAACCGCACAGGACAGACATTCCCAGAGTGGCCGTTTATAGACCTCACCCCAGGAATGCATTCGTCTCCCAGAGTATTAATATTCCTTGCTAGGAAAATAATTTAGTGATATATCTCCTACTTGCGCATCTGTTTATAGGCTCTCTGCAAGAAGAAAACTATGTCTCTTTTTGCCTGACCCCGCAGGCAGTCAGACCTTATGGTTGTCTTCCCTTGTTCCCTAAAAGTCGCTGTTATTCTGTCCTTTTTCAAGGTACACTGATTCCATGTTGTTCAAACACACGTTTTACAATCAATTCGTGCAGTTAACACAATTATCACAGTGGTCCTGAGGTGATGTACCTCCTCAGTTTACAAAGATAACAGGATTAAGAGATTAAAGTAAAGACAGGCATAAATTATAAAAGTATTAATTTGGGAACTGATACATGTCCATATTAAAATGAAATCTTCCCAATTTATGTTCCCCTGCCACAGCTCCAGCCAGTCCCTCTGTTTGGGGTCCCTGACTTCCTGCAACAGCTGGGGACCACTTAATCAGGGTAAGGGCAGTAGTTTGTGTTCACAGTTTGATCTCCCTGCATGGTGCTAACCAGGCTGCATGGGGATCTGATGTCCGACTTTGGCCACGGCATCAGGCTCCAGCCAACTGACGTGAAAGCAAGTTTCCAAATCATCTCTTTCTAAATAGATAAATGATACTCAGTGTTCCTTTAGCCTTCCTTATTTTTTGCAAATGCCTGTCCCCAGTGGTCCTGTTATTTGCTCTGATTGCTGTTTTCCCCAGTAAGTGGGAAAACCCCACATCTTTCCCCATCAGTATTCCCTAATGAGGCTGGTTCCCTCAAGGGGACCTTGATGAGTTACAACAGCACGACCATGTTCCCAAGCAGCATGCTAAGAAAAACAATCCCCAGTGGTGCCCTGCAGGCACCATTTAGGAGTGGGTGGTAATGAATCCCTGAGAGAATTTGGTCCTCCGGATGAAGGTGATCCAGAGTGAAGTAAACAATTTCACCGTTAGGTGGTTCGCCCTGCAGTCCTCATTGCTGGCTTTCTGGAAAGCCAGTAAATAAGGCGGAAAAAATATATCATTCCCTCCAGAATGCAGGGGCCCCTGTCACGCACACAGGACTCCTGCCTGTCACTTTAAGTCACAGCTGGGCTTTCTGGAACCAGGATTCTTGTCTCTGGTTAGTTCAGGTCTCGCAGCCATGCCAAATCCAAACTGTGACATTGCCCTACTGGGCATCCTGTTCCCTGGTTTGGCTGAGCTCTGCGGAGCAGAACAGTGGCCGAGGTTAACATCAGATAATTTCCTCCACCATTCTTGAGTGCCCTGAGGGCTTGTTACCTGGAATCAAAGACTTGTCAGAACTCAAGATGACCTTAAAGGCCAGCTTATTCAACCTCCCACCCAGGATATGACTTCCAGAACTAACCACCCACTTTGCAGATCAGTAATATAATATGTGGTTACTCAATGCAATTGTGTCATTTCAGGAGAAATGACCTGTTCCCAAAGTGTCATGAAACCCACATTAATGAGCTGGGCTGTAATGGAGGTTTACTTTGATTTCTGACCTTAATTATTAGTGGTTTGGATTCCTTACATTTATGATGGATTTTCTGATTACCAATTATGATTCACTGTAAGCCATTTTTAAAAATATGACATGAAGGTCTGACCCACTTTTAACAACACAGTGGCAAATGCCCAACAATTGGCAATTTCCCCTTCTAATATCAGCCGTTTGAATCATCACATCTACTGTGGTGGCTGGGGACCACTTTATCTTCATTCTCTGGCTTCAGTATTCTTTTCTGGTATTGTCATTACTGACCTAGGTGCATACCTGTGCTAGGCTGGGACCTTGACTCTATGCCAGTGAGAAAATGAGGTTCAACTGGGAAAAGAGCCTGGAGCAGTAGTTCTCAGGCTCATCTGCATATTAGAGTCCCCTGCAGACTTTTAAAAAATACTGACACTTGGGTTCCACTCTTAGAAATTCTAATTGATCTGGGGTGCAGCCTGGGCATCTGGAATTTTACAGTCTCCCTGAGTAATTCCAATGAGCAGGTGGGTGGCCTTGCAAACTGGGGTCTGAAGGGGCTGGTCAGCAAGGAGGATGGGCAAAATAGTGGTGGCTGGCCGGGCGCAGTGGCTCACACCTCTGATCCCAGCACTTTGGGAGGCTGAGGCGGGAGGATCATGAGGTCAGGAGTTCGAGAACAGCCTGGCCAACATGGTGAAACCTTATCTCTACTAAAGATACAAAAAATTAGCCTGGCGTGGTGGCACATGCCTGTAATCCCAGCTACTTGGAAGGCTGAGGCAGGAGAATCACTTGAACCCAGGAGGTAGAGGTTGCAGTGAGCCAAGATCCCACTTGGCTGCCATTGCACTCCAGCCTGGGTGACAGGGTGAGACTTCATCTCAAAATAAATAAATAAATAAATAAATAAATAGTGGTGGTCAAGGGGTGTTTATAAAACAGAGTTGTGATACATGTTCATACGTTCACCTTTGAGGTCTGATTTAGTGGTAGCAGGAGTTTCGGGGGAAATGTTTACTGATCAGGTTGATGAGTGTCCAGGGACAAGATGTGGCTGCTAAGGGTTAGATTGATGGCAAAGATTGGGCAGATTGATAGTTCTCTAGCAAATAAGATGAGATCTGCTATTTCAGCAGGAAACCATCAAGTAAGGAAGTTGAACAAAAAGCTAGTGGTATCGGCTACATCCACAAGCTGTGGTTAAAGGCAAAGGCTGCAGCCTGATTGGCGTGCCCACACTGGGCTGGCCACTGTCAGGGACAGCCAGGCTGACTCCAGAGCCTGCCTTCTGGTTGGCTTCTCCTGGCTTAAGTCTGGCCCTGCAGAAAACCCAACTGGAATTTTCATGCTGACCAAGACTGAGACAATCAGAGACTGGCAGGTTTGGAACAAGGAGGTCTGGATGGGGAGGCTGGCTCCGAATCTGTTGTCATTATCAGGTGAGTCATTAGGACCACCTGGAAAAGTGAAGCTGTTCTTCACCTTCTCTTCTTGTGAAAGTGATTCAATCTCCCAAACCCAGGTTGATCATACCCTTTAGGTCTAATATAGGAAGTGTTGAATTAGATAATGTCTCTAAAGAACTCTCTGGGTTCCTTAGAGAAAAATACCATTTGAACATTGTGCCTCAGCAGGAAAGAAGATGCATTTTAAGCCCTGCACCAAGGCATTCAGGGCTCATCTCAAAGTGGACTCCTAGGAACAAGAAGCAAATGATTCCATGGAGAGGGTTAGATGTCTGGCCAATGGAAACGGGGATGTAGTTCAGGTTTTCTAGCCCCAGAAGTTCAGAACCTTTGGGTTCCTCGGTGGACATGTCTGTTACTCACTTGAAACTAGGGAAAGTCTCTTGTGTAGAAAACCTGTTGCATGTCCCTTGACTGCCAGTAGCAGCAGAGGTGCTATGTGTCGCTGAAGAATTTTCCTCCTTGTTCTGAGAGATGATTTCCCAGGTTTCCTTCTCCACAATTCTGTGGGCGTGTACTGCTGTGATAAGATGTTTGTTCTCTGGCTTATAAATTACAAGATATTTTCAGGACCACTTGGGAGAAATTGGAACATTTTCCTGGAGGCAGTGGGGGAGCTGCTGGAGGTTTTCGGACAGGCAGGCCACATGCTGAAAGAGGTATTTTGGGAAAATGCGCTTGGCAGTCATGTGTGGGTGAGGATAATAATATTAATACTTAACCACTGGCTTGTTGGGAAGAGTAAGGGGAACGATGTAAGTGAGTGTAAAGATGCAGGACCACCATTCCTTTGTTCATTCTTTTTTTTTTCTTTTTTTATACTTTACGTTCTGGGATACATGTGCAGAACGTGCAGGTTTGTTACATAGGTATACATGTGCCATGGTGGTTTGCTGCACCCATCAACCTGCCATCTACATTAGGTATTTCTCCTAATGCTATCCCTCCCTTAGCCCCGCACTTTGTCCATTCTTTTAGTTTCTCTGAGACCTGGTGCCCCAAGGATACCCTCTTCTCCTGACCAGCGTATCAGTTTGGGAGAGTTGCCATAACAAAATAGCACAGACTGGGTGGCTTCAACAACAGAAATATATTTTCTCATAGTTCTATAGGTGGGAAGGCTGAGAATGAAAGTCATTGGTAGGGCTGGTTCCTCCTCAGGGCCACGAGGGCAGGGTCTGTTCCAGGCCTTCCTCCTTGGCTTGTAGATGGTCACCCTCTTCCCTGCCTCTTCATGTCATCTCTCTTTGTGACCAACTTTCTTCTTCTCTTGAGGACACCAGTCATATTGGATTAGGGCCCACCCTAGTGACTGCATTTTAACTTAATTACCTCTGAAAAGATCCTGTCTCCAAAGATGGTCATATATGAGATACTGGGGTTAGGACTTCCACATATAATTTTTTGAGGGGATACAATTCAGTCCATAACAGCCAGTCTTTTTGAAGACTTTCTCTTTTGGGGGCTTTACACTTAGGTAATTACAGGATATTTTAAGGGGTATTTCAAGACCCAGCAACCCCCTCCTTCACCCACCATCTGCCCCAAATTATGTTCGTCACCTCCTGGTACCTGTTATATCATCACTAGAATTGCTTGGTTGAATCAAGTAATGTTTCAAGATAATTTCTGTAAACATGCACTCTTTTTATGTAAGAGGGGTAATAATACAGCCAGTGAACTACTGGATGAATTCATTTACCAAGCTACATAAAAGTACTGATATATGACAACTACTTAGGGAACCTAAGATTTGGGACATAGAGCAGCCTATTTAGAATATCCGGTATAACATTGCAGGGAATAGCAAGGGCTCTAGCTTTCGGCCTGGGTTCAAATCTCAGCTCCACCCCTTTCTTTCTGTGTGGCATTTGGCAAGTTACTTAACCCACCTGTGATTCTTCCTTCATCTGAACAAGCAGCATAACAATAGCATTTACCTCACGATTCTTTAGAAGATGAATGAGCTAATACCTAATATAGTGCTTAGAATAGTGTCTTGTCTGTGGTTGACTTTCAATAAATGTTAGCTGCTCTTGTTGTTGTTAAACTATTTAACAAACTACAAAGCACATTCCTATCTGCTTTCTTCTTTGCCCTTATAACAGCCCTATGGAGTAGAAGGAGTTAGTCACATTTTACAGATGAAGAGACGGAGGCTGTAAGACATTATGCGAACGATGTCAGGGCATATCGCAGTGTTATTCGGAACATCTATTGGTAAAGAACAAGAATTCCAAAAATATAGGATTTTCCCCAGGAAGGAGGGCCAGAGTGTGGGCTACTGTGGGATGGCCTCCGGGCAGAGCAAGGGTAGGCGCTCCAAAGAGTAAGGCATCTGGTGAAGAGAAACAATGAAAGAGACAAACGCTGGATGAGAAGGACCTCAAAGCAGAACTTTGCCTCTCGACCTCTCAGTCAGTGCATCCAGGTTGTGATCTTGTTCAGGTGGCTGAACTTTGAACCCTTCTTGGCTATTTGATGCTAAAGGCAATCTTTGAATGTGATGGTTTCCTAGATCGTACTGGTGGAATTTAGTTGCCTCAGATTTCCCAGTCATGTGCCAGCACTGCCAAGTGATCTCCACGTGTGGGTTTTATGATGTGTTTCCAGTGCTCCACATACGGCCTGTCATTTCTTTTTTCCCTATGGCTCCTAATGAAACACTCAGAACACTGCACTGAATAGAAGTTTCTCCCTATTCTCCAGAGTGGGGATCCTTATTGCATCGTCAAGCATGGACACCAAAAATAAATGGGGAGAAATCTCTATTCTCTTAGTGATGAGGCACTCTTGGAGGAAGATATTAACATGACTACATCTTGCCAATTTGAAACTTTGCAAATGTCTGTAAGGTTGACCAGTCTTGATAATTTCAAGATTTTAAGTTCAACCTAAGATACTTTACAAAATTATTTTTATCATATTGAATTACAGTTCTTTACACGTGTGTCTTTTACCGATTAGATTGTGAGCCACTTTATGGGTGAGCACCAGTATCTACTTAACTTTGTACTACGTGGCTCAATATTGCCTGGAAAATAGTAGGTGCCCAATAAATAGTAAATGTTGTTCAATCAAATCATAAATGTAGATATAATCTAAACCTCTTCCCTGGGCAACTGGAAATGCCCATGTTATGTCTTAAAATGCATTGAATTCAGGTGGGAGAATAAAAATGATTTTAACAAATCCAGTGTGCTTTCTGAAGGCAGAACTATAATTACTTCTTTTTCCCCTCATAATCAAATCAACCTGTGAAATTGGAATCCAATAAATATGTAAAAAAGTCATTGAATGTCATAGGAGAGGACTACTATTTGATTCACACATGATACTTGTCGTTTAATTGCATGTGGCAAGAATGAAAGGAAGTGGTATTAAGTGGAGAAAACCTCAGTCCCATTAGTGAGTTATTTACCTTGACCACTGTGATGGGCTGAATTGTGTTCCCCTAAAATTCCTGTGTTGAAGTCCTAACCCCCAGTATCTCAGAATGTGACTGTATTTGGAGATACAGTCTTTCAAAAGGTGATTAAGTTAAAGTGAAAATGAGGCCTTTGGAATGGGTCCTAATCCAATGTGGTTGGTATCTTTATGAGAAGAAAACATTTGGCCACACAGAGAGACACAAGGGATGCACATGCATGGAGGAAAGAACATGTGAGGACATTTACAAGCCTTAAAAAAGAGCCCTTTCAGAGACCAACCGTGCTGACACCTTGACTTTGAACTTCCAGCCCTCCAGGACTGTGAGAAACCAAATTTCTGTTGCTTAAGTCACACAGTCTGTGGTATTTTATTATGATAGCCCTACCAAACTAATACAACCACCTACTTTTTAGAATTTGTAGAATCCAAGCACTTAAGATTATAAAAATGCATGTTTATTGTGGCACTATTCACAATAGCAAAGACTTGGAACCAACCCAAATGCCCATCAATGATAGATTGGATAAAGAAAATGTGGCACATATACACCATGGAATGCTATGCAGCCATAAAAGAGGATGAGTTCGTGTCCTTTGCAGGGACTTGGATGAAGCTGGAAACCATCATTCTCAGCAAACACAAGAACAGAAAACCAAACACCGCATGTTCTCCCTCATAAGTTGAAGAATGAGAACACATGGACACAAGGAGGGGAACATCACACACCAGGGCCTGTTGGGGGCTGGGGGACTACGGGAGGGATAGCATTAGAAGAAATACCTAATGTAGATGACGGGTTGATGGGTGCAGCAAACCACCATGGCACGTGTATACCTATGTAACAAACCTGCATGTTCTGTGCAAGTATCCCAGAACTTTAACGTATAATAATAAAAAAAAAGTAGTAAAGGGGAGGTGATGGTAACAGGTACAGACTTCTGCTTGCATTGAGGAAATACTCTAAGTTTCACAATGGGGTATGGAAGAATCTGTGCGAATCTCCTTCTGACCTCTCATGGTACCAGTTCCTCATTACTCAGTGATGATCCCAGAGCCAGTCTTGGATGAGGCGGGGTGGAATTTTCCACACAGGTGCCATGAGCTAGGGGGCTCAAAACAGACACTGGCGAGGTTATTATTGAAATATTCTGTTTCTATGAAGTTTCTGAATGTAATTCTGGGCCCTCCTTCTACAACCTTAGCAAGTTGCTGAACTACAGGAGTGCTGAGTAACAATGCCTTTCATGTCAATTCTGTTTACAGCCAGGCTTGCTTGCATTACTGAACACATCCATCAACTAGAGTGCTGGATAACAGATGAGAAAAAGCTAAGTTTGAGTTGTTTTTTATATTGTATAATGGTGCTTCTATTTTCTTTGTTTTCTTCTTGTTCTTAAGTTCTGTGGGAAACCCACGGGAAGAGGGAGTCTATCCAGGGTATTTGACTTCAAATCATTTCATCTCTTCTGTTCTTCCTCTCATCTGGTCCTCTGTGTTTTTGTAATATACACAAGGGCAAGATTAATAGCAGAACAGAATTCTGCTATGAAATTTAAGTGATGTGAATTCTTTCTGAAAATTCCAAGAATGAAAACTTTGACTATGACATAGCTAATAATTTGCACTTGTATGCATTTGACATTGTTTATTTACATTAACTAGCGTAAAATACCTAATTAGTACAGCAGAAAAAAAACCTATATGGGGAAAAAAAGAAATGATTTCTCTTTTACTCACTGGAGGGAAAGGTTGTATTTATTTCCACTTTGTGTTTAGAAAAATACCTTTGCTGGGCTTCTTGGAGTGTGAAAAGAGTGGACCCTGACCCACCTCTATTCCCTGCTGGGCCATCTGGAAGGATTTTCACAACAAAGATAAGGCTAAACCACTCTGCAAAATGAAACCAGAGGAATTTCATGAGTGCTGGGGAGTAGAAAGAAGTAGGGTGAGCTCTGACAAGGATGATGGGGTTGGGCATGTGATGTCTGGAGTTGGGGCTAAGGAGGCCAGCCCAGGAGATGGTCCCTGAGGTAGGACTGGAGTGGGGCCAGGCAACTGTAAGACAGTTATGTCTCACGTTATTGAGCTTTGCTATTTCATAACCTCTATCTGCCACACTTTCTAAAACCTTTGCATAACTACTGGGTATCTACCAAGAGGAAAAGAAGTCATTATACGAAAAAGATACTTGCATATGCATATTTATGGCAGCACAATTCGCAATTGCAAAAATATGGAACCAGTCCAAATGCCCATCAATCAATGAGTGGATAAAGACACTGTGAGATATATATATACATATATACACACATATATACATATATACACACATACATATATACACATATATACACATATATGTATACATATACACACATATATGTGTGTATATGTATACATATATACGTGTGTGTATATGTGTGTGTGTATATAGATATACACACACACATACACATATACACACACATATATACATATACCTATGTGTGTGTATATATATGATGGAACACCACACAGCCATAAAAAGAATGAATAATGGCATTTGCAGCAACCTGGATGGAACTGGAGACCATTATTCTAAGTGAAGTAACTCAGGAATGGAAATCCAAACATCATGTTCTCACTCATAAGTGGGAGCTAAGCTATGAGGATGCAAAGGCATAAGAATAATACAATGGACTTTGGGGACTTGGGAGAAAGAATGGGAGGTGGGTGAGGAATAAAAGACTACAAACTGGGTTCAGTGTATACTGCTCAGGTGATGGATGCCCCACGATCTCACAAATCGCCACTAAAATACTTACTCATGTAAGCAAATACCACCTGTTTCCCAAAAACCTATGGAAATAAAAAATTAAAAAACAATAAAAATAAAATCTTTGTAAGACTACTGCACCTATTAGAGCCTTCTTTCTGGGAAATTAAAACTCGAATTATTTCCACATTAGCTTATGAGGTGGTTGGTAAAAGAGAATGACTACAGGAGATGAAATGCCAGTGAGTTGATAATTCAGTGGGACAAACAAGTCAACCAGTGATGGAGAATGTAAACCTACTAGGAATCCACAGAAATTTTGAGGCAGGTACCAGACTCTCAAAAGTGTGCAAGATTGGTGAGGCTTTGCCTTGAGCCATTGAAAATAAATGCATAAATAGCAACGCTTAGCAGACCAGAAAACATGGGGGAAAACCCAGACAAGAGACACTTGGGATTTGTCAGTAAAAAAATGCAGTTGTGAGGCCGGGTATAGTGGCTCATGCCTGTAATCCCAGCACTTTGGGAGGCCGAGGTGGGCAGATCACGAGGTCAGGCGTTCGAGACCAGCCTGGCCAATATGGTGAAACCCTATCTCTACTAAAAATACAAAAATTAGCCAGGCGTGGTGGCACACACCTGTAATCCCAGCTACTCAGGAGGCTGAGGTAGGAGAATCACTTGAATCTGGGAGGCAGTGGTTGCAGTGAGCCAAGATTGTGCCACTGCACTCCAGCCTGGGCAACAGAGCGAGACTCCATCTCAAAAAACAGAAAAATGCAGTTGTGGAAGCTTTGAAATCCCTGCTGTGAGGTTATGGAAGGAGAATGTTTCTGTTCAAGTATGAGTCTTTGTTGGGAGGGGTGGCAAGAGGAAGGCATGCAAAGGGAATTGTGAATAAAATGAAAAGGTTCAACTTTTTGGTGGTTAGTCACCTAAGAAGGTTTTGTGGGGGAAATGACATGTTTTAGCCAGCAAGGGGATTGTTTAACCTGCCCTCTGCCAGTCTGCTGTGCCTCACCCCCTTGTCTACAGCTGTCTTGTTAGTTGTAGCATTTTGTTTTCTTTTATACAAAGAGATTTTCCTATGACAGTCAAGGAGAGCCCAGGAGAGGGGAGGCATCTCTGCCTTCCAGACACAAAGTTTCAGAACTGTACTGCTCTATGGTGGTAAAAAGACAACAAAGTCTTTGATTTGCAGGTTGTTTGTTTCACTCACTCTGTCAAGTGGAGCTCAGAAGGAGTATTTCATCTGGCCACTCTTTAGATGTTCATGGCAGCCCTGCCTGACCAGCCATGAGGTCGGGCGGAGAAAGGAAGCAAGGACGAGTGAGGAGGGAGAAAAAGGGACCTGGAGTTTATTGTTGGAGATCTTCTCTGTGTCAAACATCTTAAGGGAATCACCTCATGGAATCTTCGGCACAAACCATTGATATGGGGATTATTTTCCATTTTACAATGAGGAAATGAAACCTTAGAATAACAGAGCAAGAAGCTCAGTTAGACAACTATGAAGTGGCAGGGTGCAGTTATGTGACTCAAAACCAGTGTTATTTTCAGAAGTGGGAAATGTCATGGCTTTGCCCTCCCCTCCTTTCCCCTCCCCTCCTTTCCCCTCCCCTTCCCTCTCTTCCTTCCTTTTTGTTGGCTATCTTGAGCTGAATGGTGATAATGCTTAACTAGTAGAGGTACATTTTGAATAAACAGCGACTGACTTAAATTTATGATCATAATTTTATTCTAGAGTTTTAATAAATGGTAAAACGTTTAGAGTTATTTTTCAGCAGACTTGACAAAGGTGATGCCTGACTGTGCCTGCTGTCATTTTTTTCTATTTATAAAATCCGGGTAAATTTGCAAACTTCTAAAGCAGACATGGCTTCAGCAACCAGTCAGGGTGGAGGTGAGACCAGGAAGGTTGGAGCTCATGAAAGGTCCTCCTCTTCTGTCTAAAGGGCATCTTACTTCAGTGGTAGCTCAGCTGATATTTTCGGAATTCCAAGAAGGAGCCAGGAACCCTGCTAGGAATAGAGAAGCAAAGAATCCAGGGCTTTCACTTTGAATTGCTCACCATGTCTAGAACATGAGTCAGGCACAGACACAGAAAAGTAAGCATAATGTGTATGTGCAGTGATTATGAGATGCCCATGCAGTGTCTTTATACCAGCCAGGGATGCAAGGAAGAATCTCTGGAGAACATCTACCCAACAGGTGGATTTGCTTGTGGGGAAAAGAGTCTGTAAAGGAGAAAGAAAGCAGTGCAGTAGTTGCATCATCATGAGGAAGGGTGATGTGCAGAGTTAGTTTCCTAAGTGGCATCGCCTATAATGAGCAGCGTGTTCTCCTACCACCTTAGCTGCAAGTAGTTATGCTGCATAGCCAACATCTTTCTCCTAGCTCACAATTCAAAAGCGCATTTCTGGGTTCCTTGGGGGCTTTGCGTTTATTTGTTGTGGTCTAGTGGTTTATTCTGGCAAGATACACTGCATGGATTTTTACAGTTTGCTTTGTGCTTGGACATCTTTCCACCCAAGCAAAATGTTTACAAATGCCAGCACGTCGTTTTCTGAAAATATTGCTGAAAAGAACAAATGTGTTGTGATGTGCCATGTGTTTGAAGAGACCAGGCAAGCAAACACTAAGATTGCCTCTTCCTGTCAATGTTTTTGCTCAGAATCATTCTTTATTGTGCCTGTTTCTCCAGAACTCTATAATCCAAAATGGTCCTGTTCTCTGTGGACATGTGTTTATTCTGCAAGTTAAAACCTTTTCAAGCAATTCCTGCTATGTTGAATGTAATAATGCACTGATAAAATTCTGTCATACATTCTAGAAAATATCTTTTTATAAAGTACTCATATTACTGAATTTACCTAAACAGCGTAGGTAACAGATTCTAAGATATCTTAGAATTAATTGATAATATCTATCTGAGTTTTCTAAAATTTATCTTCCCTATGCAAATCCCTTCAAACCATCCCTTCTAGTCCCATTTTTGAGACACACACACACACACACACACACACACACACACACACACACACGGAGAGACTGACTTTGTTATTCCTTACTGGTTTTTACTGATGGTCATAGAAGTCTTTCTTCTCTGCTACTTCCATTATTTCCTGCCTTCAAAATCTCCACTTTAGTTGCAGTTTTGTTTTACTATATTTCTTATTTTAAAAAACATACAGGTAAATAGAAATTGAAAAATTTCTATTGAAATTGAAGA
The DNA here is from genome assembly GCF_009828535.3 of Hylobates moloch. Taxonomy (NCBI): domain Eukaryota; kingdom Metazoa; phylum Chordata; class Mammalia; order Primates; family Hylobatidae; genus Hylobates; species Hylobates moloch. The sequence continues at coordinate 33,201,134 of NW_026652291.1, read as the reverse complement.
GCTCCCATTTTTTTGTTAGATTTGTGAATTCCTTTATGTAATTATTTTTCCAAAATTAATCCTAAATACAGACTAGTAAATTTATATGACAAAGAAAATTTCTATGACAAAGCAAACTTAATGCTGAATACAGACTAGAACGTTTATATGACAAAGAAAATAGGGAACTATGTTGTTTCACATACTCAGGAGCTTCTGAATTCAGGAATTTTCTAGATGGGGAAGATCTCATTATATGGTGACACTAGCTAGCCAAGTGTACTACTGAGGTCTGTCCGTGTTAGACTTTAGAAATAGACCAAGGATGGAGGGAGGTTTGAGAAATCTAAGTAAGGAAGCATAGGAGACCTTGTTTGAGGTCAAAGAATAATTGGAAGGAGTGGTTCCATTTCACAATTTGAAAATGCTCTAAGGAACAAAACGTACTTTTTTATAGACCTATTGATCTCAGAAGATATAACACAGCTGGTGGAGGATAATGATCAATCTCCAGACGTACCACCATTCTGTTTTCTTCTTTGTCAAATGTACTCACTATATTGTGAGTGTTTTCACTACCTAATTTTTCATGGCAGTTTTTGAGGACTGGTAGCTGGACTGATTTAATTCTCATTCTCTCACTTGTTCACCGAATCATTTTATGTGTGTTTTTGCCAGGTACTGTTTTAAATATTGGGCACTGTTTTAGGTTCAGTAATTCAACCTATTTTAATCCCTTACTAGCCCAATTTTGTAAATTTCAAATAAGTCATTTTTTTAATACCGGGTATTTTTTCTTTAAGGGAGAATGCTTATTTAGTTATTAGGTCTAGTGGTCTAAAGGAAAAGATAGTAATGGCCCTGACTGCTCCTCTCCCTGAGTTCCTGGTCCTGGCATTCTGCTTTGAGCCAGTAGGGCAGGTGACACACCCTGAGTTGGTGTCCCTTCATGGTCTAAGACTTGGTTCTGTAGATCCTTTGTTTCTGCTACCTGTCCTTATATGGGAATTCAGGGGTCAAATGGGGATTAAAAGCATCATCTAAAAATACAAAATACAATACCATAGCACCTCCTCCCTTACTCAGTTTGGGTCCTTAAATAAGGTATACCCCTACCCATGTTCACCTGAGATCCCACCTGTGAAATCAGCAAGGCTAGCCTCTTGAGGGCCTCTTCCTTGCAAAACTATTGCATCAGAACTAGTGGATTCATACTGTGTTGGCTTAACAATCCTATCCTAGTTAGAAAGACAAGATTGCAGTTCTAAAGACTGAAATATTTTCCTGAACAGATTATGTTATTTGGAACAAAAGCATCTCAAATCTATTGTATATTTTAGCTAGATTTTAAAAATTTTATTAAAAATAAAACCTGGACTATAAAACTAAAATAGTACAAAAGGATATATAAGAAAAGTAAATTTCTTCTCTCCCTCTGAATGTGATTCTCTTTTTTGTAAGAGTTAAGAAAGTTAACCTGTTAAAATTTTCTTATTAGTCTAGACATTTTGTAGATATACACAAATTTATGCATGTATATAACTGTACATTTATCTATACCTACTCATATATTTTAAATGAAAACATGTTCTGTGTTAGCTATTACTGTATAGCAAATTACCACTTATGCTCATTATTCTATCACCCCTAGCTATTTAATATTAGCTATTAAGTTTTATATATTCTAACTCACTTCTCCTGGTGATCATGTTTTTATCTTATACTTAAAACAACACACATTTGTTATCTCACAGTGTCTGTGGTCAGAAGTCTGGGCATGGCTTGAGTTCCCTGCTTTTGAGTCTCTGATCAGGCTACACTCAAGTATTACCCAGGATTAGGTCCTATCTGAAAGTTCAACTGGGGAAGGATCCACATTTGAGCTTGTTTATGCAGTCGTTGGTAGGATTCAGTTCCCTTAGGACTGTTGGACTGGGGGGCCTCAGCTCCTAGCTGGCTGTGGGCCAGAGACCACCCTTGGTTCCTTGACAGATGGGCCTGCCCATTAGGGCAAATTGCAGCATCTAAGTCAGTAAGGGAGAGATTCTACTGGCAAGACAGAAGTCACAATTATATATAATGCAGTCACTGAAGTGACATCTCATTATCTTTGTCATATTCCATTGGTTAGAAGCAAGTTACGGCACCCACCCACGACATTCAGGAGGGTGTGTATTACACAAACACATAAACACCAAGAGATGGGATCTTTGGAGACCATCATGGACTCTGTCCTCCATTCCATCTGAACATTTAATATTAATGTAATCTGTATTTCTACATAACAGTTCTCTGAAAGGAAACTTTGCCGTGTGCCAGATAATACTTTTTGATCTTCTTATTTTCCCTTTCCTTGTCCCACCCATGGTTATTACTATCAAAGCTTTAGGGCATAACATAATGCTAAAATTGAATACTTACTCCAAAAATTTAATTAACAAGCAAAATGAAATAAAAGGCCATTTGCATATTGTAGGCAAATAAAAACATTATCACAGGGAGAAGTGAGTCAGAATATGTCAAATATAATAGCTAATATTAAATAGCTAGGGGTGAGAGTTGGAATACTGAGCAGCCTCTGCACAGAGGGGATGTCAATCAATTACTCTGACCCTATTGGAGCACCTGCCTAGAAGTTCTTGCTGTGCCTGGTTAACCCATCAGTTGCTTAATAGTGGGGAGGTCTCTGGTGGGGATTCTGGGAAGAGGGGCTGAGCAGTAATTGCAGAGAACCCTAGGGGATCTCAGTGGTCACTATTTACTAAGACATTTTTATTACCTAATCATCAGTATGAGTATTGCAGTACAAACTACCTAAATATGAATTATTAGGAATAATAATAATAGCTAACCCTTATTGTGCTATTCTGAATATGTAATATTTGCAGTATGCAGAAAGGGAATGCAGATGGTATTCCCTATGCCAGTATCTGAGCTTTATTAGAGGGCCTGGTAGTCCCTGGGATTTATAGCTTTTTATATAAAGTGTCAAAAGTATTTAGGACAATTTATGCAAAAATATTTATAGAATAGCTACTATCTGCTAGGTCCTGTTCTGGTTGGTAGGAATACAGGCATGAATGAAACACAGAAACAATGCATAACTTGAACTGCAATGCTTAATTTCTACAGTATATAAACATATCCAGCAATATCTTTAACCCAAAGCTTTTGAGGACATTGACTCACCTGAAACCTCATAACATCTACCTTTTGGGACCTATAGAAACTAATCAAGTGCAAAGGCACAGTTCTGACCGTGGGAAATACAAGAGCAGGTCATTAGGAAGTTGTCCATCATCATACAGAGGTCTCCCTGGGGTTGTACAAATTGTCTCATACTATCCGCTCACTTGTTTTAGAATTAAAGAGTGGGATTCTGTCCTCTCCTGTAATGACTGCAGATTTTGTTACTAGTTGCTGTTACTGTTTTTATCAGATTTTTAAAGCAGCTCTCTTGCCTTAATACTTATGGGGCTGGATCAAGATGTAAACAGAAGACCAAATACTCTCTGAGTAAATAGTTAAAAGATTTAAAAATTCTCGAATGCTTTCAAGGTTGGAGCCAGGTCGTGGGGTCAGGAGAGCTGTCTCCGGGCCTGCATTCCACTCCCCTTCTTTTTCCATCCCTGCCCCATACCTTTCATGCAGCACCTGGTGCACACTCAGGTGACCCAGCCTACATGTCGAGGATCCATGTAAACACCCCTCAAACAGATGGTCCCCCGCGGGCCTCGGAATGTGGCAAGGTCTACCATTAGGAATGTAGGCTCAGGAAAGGCTCCTTCAGGCACTGCAAGTGGACATGGAATCCTGATGGCGGGGAATCCCAGGGTCCTGTGACCCAGAGCATGGTCTAGAACTGTGCTGGGCAGCCCGGCAGCCACACATTGGCTCCAGAGCACTGGTAGAGATGGTCCATAAATGTGAAGTACACAACCAATTTCGAAGACTTAATACAAAAAATAAAGGGTGTAAGATATCGCATCAATAATTTTTATGTTGATTATGTGCTGACATGATAGTGTTTTGGATATACTATTGGGTTAAATAAAATATATTATTAACTTAGTTTTAACTGTTTCTTTCTAATATAGCTACTAACAACTTTAAAGTTCTATGTGTAGCTTGGGTTTGTGGCTCCCACAGCATTTCTGTGGAACAGCGCTGCTCTAGAAGGGGGAAGTATGGCTCTGCTAGGACACATCTGCTACCTTGGACCCTTTGCCCTGTGAGGAGGAAGAGCTAGAGCAGAGCCCTGTAAAGCGTGGAGTCCCAGGCAGGAGCCTTTCTGGCCCTAGGGTGGTTTTGCTTTATGGTGATACTTATAATCTGTTTGATCTCACTCTGTCATGGCTAAATGACTCCAAATCTCTCTCCTTTGCCTACTTGTGGGTTTTGCCCAAGGCAAGAAGATAGCCTTCCTCACCTTCTACCTGCCCACCTCCACTGCCACCACCACCACCACTTTTGAATCAATATAACCAGGCACAGAAAGTAAAATTGTTCTGTATTGACAAGTATCTTTCGAGAAGCTGTTATTCTTTGAGTGAGACAGAATCTAATCACTAAGCAATTTTTCTACAGGGAGAGGGAGTCTTTTCATTCCCCTTCCCCTTGGTTTGTAGAGTACATTCATCTTTCATAATTGATTCTTTGGGTGGAGTAATGATGTAGGGTCAGGAATACGCTTTTGGATTCAAAGGGTATAAAATGTGCTATATGTGTTAGGGGTTAATGTAAGCTCTATGGAATTACAATACAGATGTCTTTTAAGAAGAAAATTCACTAATCTAATCTCTAGAGAAGGAAACTGTTAGAGAGTCCCTTATGACTCACTTAAGAAATTCTTGTGGATAGTATGTTGCTGTATGAGGGCTTTAAGAATTTATGGTGAATGCTTTAGACCATGGCTTTAGTGTTTCAACAGAAACAGTGGCTTACTTAGGTTGATGGTGCCTCTTGCTCTTGAATAAATCTGATCTGAGCTTACAAGTAGGAAGGAGTAATGATTTAGATGTCTGAAATCTCTTTAGTTTATTATTTCTTTTCTTATTGTGGCAGAGAGTGACTGTTAAATATTTTCCCTCCTGGGCGCATAGCTGGACTACATTTCCCAGCATCCCTTACAGATGGGTGTGACCATGTGACTGAGACTGGCCAATGGGATGCTAGTGGAAGTGATATATTCTTGTCCAATCATCTACTCTTTCTCCTTGTCTTCTGCCTATGAGATGCAGAGTATAGGGGCACATAGGCACCACCTGAGAACTCTTTAGGAATGCAGAATCTTTAACCTTCTCCTAGGTGTAGGGAATCAGAATCTGCATTTTACCAAGATCCCCAGGTGATACCTATGCTCATTAACATTTGAGAAACATTGCCCTTTGAGATGACAGAGCCACTAGATGGAAAGATCTTGGGTCCCTGCCTTGTGGCTTAGAGGAGAGCCGCCCAGGAGTGTGGCCTCTTGAAGCAGGCTGTTTAGATTGGTACATAAACAGGAAGTCAAATTTTATCATGATGAAGTCACTGAAATTTTGGAGTTGTTTGTTACAGCAGTTAGTCTTCCCTGGATAATATACTCACAAAGTATTTAAAGAATGCCGTGTACCTATAATGTATCGCTTCTTACCAATAAATTCTGCTAACCAAAATGATCATATTGTACCTACAATGTCCATAATGTTTAATACAGACTGAGGTAGACCTTTTAAATGGTATTAGTGAAGCCTGGTGGACAATTTTAAGAAATCACCAACATTACAAAACGTTGACTGGCAAACTTGCATTCACCCTATATATGCTCTGTAAATGTTCCTAGCTCCCTCATTTTTTTGTCTTTTTCTTCTTCAATGGCCTCCTTCACTTTTCAGTAGCAGCAAGATTAAGAGGTGAAAACTGCCATTGCTCCAGTGAATGGGTGAGGTCACTGATTTGTACAATCCCTATGAGAGCCCAATTAAAAGAAGATATAGAGATAAGCATGTACGTTTTCATCTCTCTTAACTCCATTATCTTATTGTCATTTGGCTATGATTTGTTTAGGTCAACATTGATTTCTATAGCTTATTTAGATAGCTAGAATGATAAAAATATCTTTTTGTTATCACAAGGAGTATAATTATTTACATATTTACCTATTCATCCATCCATTCTTAGTATACAGAACAGTCCAATCAGGAACAATCTGTAGTACCTATGATAGGTACAGAAAAGCCCTTAAAGATCAGCCTCTAAGGTGTTAACAGGAGAGATTTACTGATTTATATTTTTCCCTATGGATCTGGAGATGCAGGGTATTAACGAGATGGAGGAGTTATTGGGGGTGCATTTGTATGTCTCAGTGTGCATGCTGTCTCCGATAATTGCTGTCTGTGCTGGATTGGGCAGAGCCAGTATCTTAAAACCTTCACCAGAATTTCCTATATTGAGACATTTAAAGTTAAGAAATCTAGGTAATTTTTGCTTATCGGTTTAAATTGTGCATAGAACTAAATTAGTAAATAACCAGCATGTCTAAGCCTTACCCTTTTCTTTAATTACACACATATCCATGCATGCACACACCTACATGCACACATGCTGAAGAGGAAAAAAAAAGCTGAAGGGATTTTGTCTGTGCATGCATGCGTACATATGCACAGACACACAAGATGCACATGTATACATGTATGGACCTGTGCATGAACACACAAATCCCATCAACTTCTTTTTCTCAGCCAGTCATTGTAGAGAGGAATGACAGCTTTTATTTGCTGCAAAAATTCAAGTGGAAGAACGTCATATACAAGAACTACCAGCCTAGTGGTAGAGAAAAGAGGATTCTTTGAAGCTCTTTTTAGTCAGTCTATACCAGCAATAATCCAGTGTTTCCCAACTTGAGGGTGCCCTCAAGGCGTTGAAAACATTAGGTACCACTGTGATCAAGGTTTTACCAAATTTTAACTTTCCTTCACTTCTCACCTAAAATATCTTGAGGGTGACCTGTGCTCAGATTTGTTTTAAGGGTGGGGGAGAATATTCACCTTCTGATGTAAAAGAAGGAACAATTTGTCTTCTCTCTGGCTTCTATCATGAAACTTCATAACCCAAGAGCACATCTTGACTTCAGCTTTGTTATCTTTAGTGGTTGAGGAGAGGAGACAGTAATCTGCAAAGTGTGAGTTCAATTACCCTGACCTTTCCTATTGAAATCTGAATTCTTAATAAGTGTTTTATGTGCATTTTATCCTTTAACCCTTACAACAACCCTATGAGATAGGTAGTGTTATTATACCACTTTGCTGAGGAGGTAACTGAGACACAGAAATTAAGTAACTTGCCCAGCATTTCTTGGGATTCTAACCTAGGCCATCTGGCTCCGGAAGCTGAACTCTTAACCACACTGCTCTTCTGCGGGGTCGATGCCTCCTGGTCATTCCCTAAGGTGTGGCCTATTGTGTTTCGCGATCTGGCTAACTCATTTAAATATGGAAGTTTCACAAAGATTCAGGCTGCTCAGGGATACAAAACGGCTCATTGGCAGGGTGGGGCTTCCAAGGAAATCGATTTCATTCCTTTCCTAATGGGCTGCGCTAGTTTGCAAAAATCAAGAATTGTGATGATTTAAGATGCATTGAACTCTTAGATTTCCATAGAACCTCACTCAGCAGTCCTTTTGAGATGATGTCATAGTTCTTTTGTGTAATCTAGTAATGCCTTTTAGAGGAGGAAGCCAGTGTATTTTACAAATGTTATCTTATCCTTACAACACCCTTGAGGCTTAGTAAGTGATATTAGTTACTGTTTGGGGGATTACAAAAATTAGGTTGTAGTTTTTAATGTTTATTTTTATAGCAATGAGAAGTGGTACACACACACCCATACTTATATGCATATTTGTTAACGTGTTATGTATATTATTATATACACGTACACATCCTCCCCCCAGCATTGATGTGTGTAATTCAGGTGGTATTTTGTTGACTCCCTCCTAATATTTTGCAACTGCCACTAATTGTGATGGTTATTACACTTTAAAATGTTAAACTTTTAGAATATCTGAGAAGTGAGCAATTTGGCACTGGATCTAGCACTGTGTCCTCAAGTCCCTTTCATGTGCTCAGTGGATTTTTATTGAGTGCCAATTGTGTGCCAGGCACTGGCATTACAACAGTGACCGAAAGAAAGTCACTCCACTTGAGGACCTGAATGTCTAGTCAAGGAGCTAGAGAGAAAACAAATATATCCTCTGTCAGGTGGGCGTAGGCGCTTCTGATGACAAATAATGTCGGCTGAGCTATGGTGACATTTCAGCAGAGGACTGCACAGCCTCTCCCAGGCTTTTCTTGCTCTAAAGCAGTAGTTCTGAACCAGGGGTGAGTTTGCAGTAACGAGATATTTTTCTGCCCTACCTGGGGCAGCGCTGCTGCCAGGATTTCCCATTCAGAGTGATTTGAGAGGATGCTCAGTCCGCCTGTAAAAAGGAAAATGCCCTCTTAGATTTGTAGGGCCACAGCCTCTTATGCTGTGCCTGGAACACACTGGCAGACACCTTTCCTGCTGGGGATTTTGCAAAATCTGGGGACATTTTTGGTGGTCATGCTTTGGGGAAAGGTGCTGCTAGCATCTAGTGTGTGAGGCTGGGGGTGCTGCTAACATCCTACAGTGTACAGGGCGGCTGCCCGCAACAGAATGATCTGGCTCAGAATGTCAGTAGTGCCAAAGTGGAGAAACCTCTAGAACCACACTCCCCAGGGGTTCAGTAGACTTTCCCGGGTGGGCATGGAAAGGTAAACTCAACTCCCTTTCTGCACGGCCCCTTTTTCTGGCCCATGAGAGCCTATGCTGTGGCCAGTCGCGGTGACAGAATGGTTTTCTGCAGGGCATCCATGATCACGGCAGGGCCAGATGCCGTCTTCAAGCTTTGACTTGCCAAGGACATTCACCAATAAAATGCGCATTCAGGGAGAGAGCTGTCATGACATGACACGTTTTTCCCATGGTACACGTTTCTTCCATCTCTGTCCAATAACCTCGACTCTTGAATGGGTGAGGGACATCTCCTCAAGAGCTGTTTATCTGGGCTTTGGGGCTGTCTCGTGAATTTTATTTAAAAATACTCAAAGTCCCTGAGATCTTTGGATCAAAATAATGTACTAGAACCTTCCTGTCCCCTCCTCTCCTTAGGGCTATGGTGCCAACAGAAGATGAAAGCTTTATTTCTTTTTCAAAAGTATTTTATATTTCTTTATTTTGTATCCTCTTGATAATTGATCCTCAGCTGCCAGGATTTCCCATTCAGAGTGATTCGAGAGGATGCCCAGGCCACCTGTAAAGAGGAAAATACACTCTTAGATGTGTAAGGCCACAGCCTCTTATGCTGTGCCTGGAACACACTGGCAGACCCCTTTCCTGCTCTGAGTATACGGCAAGGGGGCAAGAAGCAGCATGGTGGCTTCTCCCTGGAGAAGCAGCTTCAGCCCCTTGTGCTCCTGCACCTGTGCTTTAGGGGTGAGAACACATTGGATTCTTTTTTTTTTTTTTTTTGAGATGGAGTTTCGCTCTTGTTGCCCAGGCTCAAGTGCAAGGCGCAATCTCAGCTCACTGCAACCTCTGCCTCCCAGGTTCAAGCAATTCTCCTGCCTCAGCCTCCTGAGTAGCTGGGATTACAGGCGTACGCCATCATGCCCGGCTAATTTTGTATTTTTAGTAGAGACAGGGTTTCTCCATGTCGGTCAGGCTGATCTCAAACTCCTGACCTCAGTTGATCCTCCCGCCTTGGCCTCCCAAAGTGCTGGGATTACAGTTATGAGCCACTGTACCCAGTGACCCATATGGGATTTTAAGACGTCTGATGCTGAACCAAATACAGTTCTTGGGAGGTGGCTCTGAGCCTCCCAGCCACAAGGTAGGGGAGCTTAAGGAGTAAGCTTGACAAAAGAGTATCAGAAAAAAACTGTTTTTCTTTGAATCTCCCCAGAATATATCATGTAATTCACCTCTTGAGGGGTCCTAGAAAGACCACTTGCCATCCCAGTATCTAGCCAGTCCTGGAGTGGACCCAGTCAGAGTGCATGAACTGTGATACAAGGCTTATGTCTTGGTTTTTTTCACCTCCTGCAAGCCAGGAGCCTCCCAACTACCTATAGATTGGAAGGGACTTGGTGCAGGGATATGGCTTCAGGTGACCCCCCACCTATCAGAGCTATTCAACCATCGAACAGCATGGCTGTCAGTCTGAGGTCGCAGTGATGTCAGGAGGTGGCAGTTTTGGTAGCTGACAGCCCTCACAGATGCCTTTGTGCAGAATGAACCTATCAAGCATTTTCCCTACTGGCTATGAAATGGAAAGGGAGGCAAGACATTCAATTGCTGCACAGGAAGGAAAGCAGTCAGGGTGGTTGCCTGAGCCTCCAGGTCCCAAACAGGTCTGTTCTCCATGGAATACATTAAGGGATTGATTTACCTGTATTGGAGCTGCTTCACATTGCAGTAGAGGGACTGTGCCGAGTGTCATGCAATGACCAGTCATCTTGAAAAACTTCTTTTTTTGTGCAATTATTAAAAGTTTTCCTGGCAGTTTTTTTGTTTTGACCAAGAGTCTTTCCTCCAAAAATCATTCTTTCCATCCTCTCAGAACCTTGGATAATTCTCTCCTGTTTGTCATTTGCATACCATGTACCTGGAACTCTTATGTTCTGGTTAAGTATTCTAGCGTAAGAGAGAGGAAGCAAAATAAGTCAACAGAGGATACGCCTCAGCACACTGTGACTTTTAGAATTTTCAGTTAGTGATACTAATGTTTCATAGCCTGTGCCAATAATCAACTTTTCTTTCCCCTGAAGACAAAGTAGCATCGTTGTGACCTATCCATACTGACTTGTTTTCTTCATGCATGCATTCAACAAACCTTAATTGAGTGCATGTTTTGTTCTAGGCATGGGGCTTGGCTGACTCTCTGGGAAATGCCAAGATGAAATGAGACACATTCCTCCTTTCAAGAAAGTCTGTGTGGAATGGAGAAGATCATTCATTGGTGTAGGAGATTGTAAACTATCCTGGAACACAGTGGTTTAGGATGAAACAAAGCCGTGCACAAATGAGCGCTCTAGTCAGTGAGACTCCATTAGAGGTTCCTCAAGGGTGGGGACTGTATTGAGTGTCACGAGACTCCTAGGGTCAGCACAGTGCTCAGCGGCTGGTATGTGCTTTCTAAGTATCAGCTGAAATGCTAGAGCAGCACGGCCTAGTGGGGAGGGAGAGAGAAAGGGAGCAAGAGAGGGGAAGGGGTTGAGAAAACTGACCTAGATTATGGGCAGTGCTGGTCCCCCACTCTCAGCCCATGTGGCTTGGGAGAATGAGCCTGTCTCTTGTTGCTGTGAACTGTCACCAAGAGATCCCCTACCTTGCTCCCCAAGTTCACCACCAGGCACCTCTCCATCTCAGAGCTTATTGGAAGGACACGGAATCCTCTGGAGGGAGTTCTCCACTGAAAACACAGACAATAAATTCCAAATGGCAAATCCCATAGGTGGCCCTGAGTCCCTGTGGAGATTTTTCCAGTCCCCCCCTTAGTTGAAGTAAGGCAAAATTTGTTTTAGGGTTTCATAACAGTGAGATAAGTGCATTGCTTTGAAGCAGTTTTTGAGGGAGAGGGGAAAAATGTGAGTTTTGGAGAACTACATTTGTGGAACCCAAGAAAGTGATACATCGTCCCTCCTCCCACCCCTCATGGGGGGAGATGACATGGGGCATACTTCCCCATGTGGTTTAGGGGGTCTCTCCAGGAACGGGAAAATGGGATTTTGCTCCTGGAGTTTGCTGAGGGTAGGACCTGCAGACTTGCTGTGGTGCCTTCAGAGCAGGAGGGAAAGAACACAGAAATAGATACCACCAAAAGGGATGAGGATTTCAGATGGCACACAGAGCCTGCCGAGGGCATGGCCATGCACTGCTGTGCTGTGCCTTTTCCTCTGACATTCCTTTGCCCACATATAGGAGACAATCCCCTTACAAAGAGCCAAGAGCAAGCTGAAGCCTTCTGGGAGTCCAGTCGGCTTGGAAGTGAGGGAGGAAGCTGGGAAAGAGTGAGCTTAGGTCTGTGAACAGTGATGAGTTCATGAAAATATTTGAATCTACCTGAATAGAAAGATTATTTTAAACTAAGGAAGATTTATTTTAAACTGGAAGAGGCTGAAAATATAAAGTCCACTAATCTTATCTGTCTCCATGAACTTTTACACATACACACAGGTGCACACACACGCTCACCCATGTAATGTTCACTTAGGTCAAGATACAGACCAACCCACCACCCCAGAAGGAGCTCTTGTTCCCCTTTCCAATTTCTCCCCAAGATAACCATTATTCTGACTTCCATCAATTAATCAATTTTGCCTATTCTTTAACTTAACATAAATGAAATGATATATGTACTTTTTTGTGTCTGACTTTCTTCTCCTCAATATAACATTTATGAAATTTATCCAAGATTTTGCATGTTTCATTTTTTTAATGCTGTGTATAATTCCACAGCATGAATAAACCACAATTTGTTTATCCATTCACCTGTTGATGGAAATTTGAGTTATTTCTAATTTTTGTTTTTTTTAATGAAACTGCCGTGAACATCTTGTGCATGTCTTTTGGTGGACATAGGCACCCATGTCTCTCAGATGGATAAGATTCGAATCACAGGTTCCATAGGCCACATATAGGTAGGCCTATTTGTATCTTTATATTTGATTGGTTTTATTCTTCTGCCCATGACAAAGGTAGTAAACAGGGTGTTTGAGAGCAGGGAGGCTGAAAATGCTCTCTTGTGAGCAGGGTAAGTAGATGGCTTGTGCTGGTGCAGAAAGGCAGGATGCTGGAGAAATCCCAGGGGAAGCATGGCACCAATCCAACCAGAGACTAGGGAAGACTCATTAAGAATAACTTTTTACTGCACGTAGGTCCAGGGAAAGCTGACATGGGAATAATGATTAAAAGGACTCAAGTAAAGGGGCAGAGAGGTAGATTTAAGTAATGGAAAGATTTTTGGTCTGCTTTCTAGTTTTGTCCTCTAGCACAATACAAAATAATTGGCTGTGGGTATATTACAGGATCCCTTAGATCTTATTGTCTCATTTATAAAATATAAAGGCTGTACAGGTAATTCCTAAATGGTCTTTGAGCTTTCATCATCTCATAATTGCATCAATAATGGCTTAGTTGTGAATGACCAATTCTAGTAATAGGAGAAGATCGCATGGAAATTACTGAGAAAAGCCCAGTTTACTTCATGCTGTTATCTTAACATCTACAACTACGTGTCGAGAGAATATGAAAATGTGTTCTTCAGCTTTTCCTTATTTGACCAGTCTAGCCATGTGCCATTGGTCCTTCAAGGGCAGTGGCTGAGCCTCTTTTCTTCCTCCCCCACATTTTGCTCCCTACCAGACAACCTTCTCCCATAGGTGCTGGTCTGTTTCCTCCCTGACTCGCACTCCTGCAGCCAATGCACCTGCTGGTCTGCTGGCTGTTCTTTCTCACTCACTGAAAACCAGATCTCAGGATGGACATAGGTTGGTGGACCATTTTCATTCATTCATTCATTCATTCATTCACTTACAGATTAACTCCAGTTACAGTCACTGTAGCTAGCATCACATACACTAAGCTATCTCGGATACTCTTCCTGACATTGGCTAAGGCTATGGCCACCCAGCCCCTGCCCTACTGGGTGGATCCCACACTTGTGATATCTCAGAATGCTTCTTCCAACCAAAGAACCCAGCCTCCTGCAGGAGGGACACCCCTTTCCCCCTCAGACAGTCCTGGTTCTGGCATATTATCAGAGGCCAGTCTTTCCTGACCTCCTCCTATCCTGAGACGTTCTAGGCCTCCTTGATTTCCAGTTCGCTCTTTCAAGAGCTGCACCAAAACATCTTTACAACTTGTGTTTATTATTTGCTGAAGTTTAGCTATTTTAATAAAGAATTATACTTGTGATGAAGTCAGGGGCGGGTCAGTTTGTCTTTCTATTCTTGGTTCTTAGCTTGTTATCTGGTATATACAAAATGTTTCATGAAAATTCTTCGTATTGAAGAAAGAGAAGGGTTTTGCCAAAAGCCCTACTTAAGGCTGGGAGGTGCTGATGCATTACTGCCACCTAGGGATAGGCTACCTAAATTGCAGGGTCATGGACTATACAAAACAGAGTGTTAGTAGTGAACATCTCAGGTAATACCACATAACTTTTTAAAGGGGAAAGGTGTTCCTAATTTCTATAAATAGTTCAAACTTTCAGACTTAGAATAGTCCTCCGCTTGTGGCAATGCCCTCATGGATCCAGAAAGAACTGATGTTATCTGATCTTGGGGAAAGTCCCCCCGCCTTGGGTTTGTAAATATCCATACTGACGGTTTCTAGACATTTATGCACCACGTTTTGTCATGTGGGATCCAGCACATATTTCTGACCTGGTGAAAACTAAGAATATCTCAATCATAAAAATAACCAGAAAATCATAAAACAGAAATCTGGCCCAAGATTTTCTCTGGAAAAGTAAGAAGCTGCTTTGAAAGGTGAAAATAGACGAGTGAGCCCCAGCATCGGAACAGATTATTCCAAAAATTGTGAGCAAAGGTCTTTTTCTCTATTGTGCAAGTTAATCTCCTTTGCCCTTTTTGTGGCTGAAATGCATGCCTAATCTGCATATGAGTGCCAGCTCCAGGTGTGATGGGGCATGCTGGGATTCCTAAAATTCAGCTGGCTTGCTTGAAGAGGGCTATCAGGCTAGATTTCATGTCTCAACAATTTCTAGCCAGTCTCCCTGAGCTGGCAAGCACCTCTCAGTTTATAATAGTGCCTGGCACATGGTAGGTCCAGTGTTTATTAAACTAACAGATATTCCCAACAGGTGTGGGAAGCAGTGCTGCTAATTAGCAGTAACATAGCCCCATGGCAGGGACAGGAAAGGGGAGCCTTCTGTGTGTCCCTACTGTGAGCAATGTATGACTCCAATCTCAAAAGAAGCAGAGAATACTCAGCCAAATATTTGCACTGATTCCTATCAACACCATTTTTTTGTGACTTGTATGTTCCCTTCCCCAACCCCCACCCCCTGTACTGTTAACTTCATATTCGAAGGGGGTTATACTTTTAGGTTATTTGTGAATTGAGTCAGCTCATGTAACAGTGATTCTCAAAGTGTGGTCCCCAAACCAGTGGGATGGGCATCACCTGGGAACTTGTTAGAAATGCAGATTATTGGGTCCCACCCCAGACCTACTGAATCAAAAATCCTGGAGGTGGGTCCAGCAATCAGTGTTATAATGAGCCTACCAGATGATTCTAATGCACATTGAAGTTTGAAAACCACCATTGTTTAAGGATCACAACAAATCCAACAGCACTGTCAGAAGAACAACTCCTTATTCTGATGGGTCAGGTGCTTTCTGTGTTGGCTGTCCTGCAGAGCATCTCTAGTGATAGTTGTATTTTCAGGATTAGAGGTGCAAAACTAATGGGAGTTTAAGAAGGAAGTTTGAGCCTTTACTGCTGGGAGAATCACACGCCAAGTTTATTTCTCTTCCATTATTTGTATGGTGGCTAAAACTGCCAAGGACTACTGTGATCCGTTGAAACATCAGTGTATCACATCTCTTCTTATATCTGAGCTGGCATTTTGGGTGTAGTGCTTCAGTAACAGATGTATCCCCAAGCAAATGAAATCTTAGCCACCAGAAATCTTGAGTTGGACTAGACAAAGGCACCTCTCCAGATAGCAGCTGTTGTTGGAATTGAATATAAGAGATGCTTAGTCAATGTTTGTGTAATTGAATAGAATGGGAAATGAATGGCTCACTGCAAACTTTATACAAGACAGATGAAGGCAACTTCGATCTTAACCTTTATGATACGTAGCTTTCTGTACTTACCTTGAGAAAATCTCAGTCTCAGGTTATCATAGACTCAATTGGCTATCATGGGAAATTCTGTCTCGGTGATGCTCCACATCTATTTAATTGAGGTTTATTATCAATTCCAAAAATGGAAAATTCACCTCACATATTTTAAATAGCCAAGATAGCCAGAGTGTATGTTTTGGTTTCACTGTGTCCCCAAGAGTTCTTGTGTTAGGAGCTTGGTTGCCATTGCAGTAGTGTGGAGAGGTGGGGCCCTTGGGAGGTGATTGAATTGATGCTGTTATCATGGGAATGAGTTTGCTATCTTGGGAGTGGGGTCCTGATATAAAGGATACATTTGGCTGCGATTTTCTCTTGTTTCGTGTGCTTGCTTCCACCTTCCCCGTTCCACCATGGGACAATCCTCTCCAGATGCCCGTGCCATGCTCTTGGACTTCCCAGCCTCCAGAACTGTGAGAAATAAATATCTTTTCTTTATAAATTACTGAGCATTCTATTATAGCAGCACAGACTAAGACAGTGTAAGAAAGCACCTATATTATAACTCTCTCCTTCTATTTGTATTCAAGTTTTCTCTTAATTCTGGAAAGTTCGGGCAGCAGCTTGGAATGGGAATTTATTGTAAGACATCCCTTCAGTGTCTCTACAGAATTGCTTTAATTAAAAAATACTTTGCTTTATTTGTCCCTATTTAATTATAACTCACATCAGAGAAAGCTATTGTTAAAATTTTTTGGTTAGTTCAGTGTGGGAAATGGGGTTTTCCATCCCTTGACCTTCATGACTCAGTAAGGAGCAGACAAAATAATTTTCTTTGCTGGGTGATTATTATGTCCCAGGGACAAGTCATATTTAAGACCTGAGAGTTTGATTCAAGCTCTCATAATTGCTGCGCAGACAGTGTTCAAAGCCAAAGTCTTCCTGACCATAAGGTGCTGAGAGGACATTCATTTTTTGCCATCATTCAGAGCTCTGCAAGAGAGCAAATTGCTTGTTACTTAAATGTGTTACCTTTGAAGAATAAAAATCTGAATTGACACTGATGGTATTTGAGCCTTCAGGTGTAGGGACTTGGAGCACCTATGTGTACCATGGAATGTGGCTTAACAGGGCTAAACTGATTCCTTCTGCATAATGTGCTGTATACTGATTTGCACTGTACGGAGTAAAACCTCTTCAACCATATTTGAAAGATTGATATTCACTCTAAAAAGCCTATACCTTGATGATATGGTAAAATAATCAGGTTCTCTATAATCTTGAATACTAGTAAGCTGTTTCTTTGCCTTCCTAATAACAATGAGGGTTTTTTGTTTTTGTTTTTAACCAGCATTTGAGTACCTACTATGTGCATAATAGAGTCAGAGTGACTCACATTAAAATTAACTAGAGTTACCAAAAATTTGTCGTCCTTATGCAAATATGCAATGACAACAGAATGATTATCAGTAGTAAATGTATGTGCACTTGCAGATTACTAAGTGATTATATTTACCACAAAAAAGGAAAGGAACATTACTTAGATTTGTTGCTGTCCACTCCTTGTTTTGCATTATGGTTCAGTTTGGATTTTCACCACAATTCAGACGTGAAAACTGTTCTTTCCATAATGAAATCAGGTGTGAGGTTTTTTTTCTCATTCTTTTCTTTAGAAAATGTATAGCTTAGGCTAGGCGCAGTGGCTCACGCCTGTAATCCCAGCACTTTGAGAGGCTGAGGCGGGCGGATCACGAGGTCAAGAGATTGAGGCTATCCTGGCTAATACGGTGAAACCCCAACTCTACTAAAAATACAAACACATTAGGCGGGCCTGGTGGCACACGCCTGTAGTCCCAGCTACTCGGTGGTACATGCCTGTAGTCCCAGCTACTCGGGAGGCTGAGGCAGGAGAATGGCTTGAACCCGGGAGGTGGAGGTTGCTGTGAGTCGAGATCGTGCCAAGAGAGACTGCATCTCAAAAACAAAAAAAAAAACCAAGCAAGCAAGAAAGTAAGAAAGTATAGCTTATATTTTCTATTAACTCCAATCAAACAAAATTTAAAGTGCTAGGTTGCACTCCTTACACTCCGTAGTGCAACCCAATAGCACCATGGCTTTTTAATTCCCTGAGAGAGAGATGGTGGACGGAGTGTTCTGGGAAACTGCTGACAGTAACATCTGTCCATACCGAAAGTCAAGTGAAAACTTGGTTCACATGAGAGCAAATGAAAATATGATGTTTTTAAAGAAGCTGGGAAAAAGAGAAGTGCTCACACTATTTTAGATGAGGTCAGCAGCAAGTTTCTAGTAAGTAAGAGGGAAAATGCATTGTGGGGAAATGTGCCAATGACTGTTTTTGGTTAAAGGTTTGAATGGGCACGATTTAGCAGAACTTTACAAACTGTGTCTTGAAGCGCTTTGGTAAAACATTTAGTGTTGTTGTCGTTGATGATTTTTTTTCATACTCTCTGTTGTTCAGCTGATATGTGACCGAAAGAAAGAATGATGTAGTTTCAGTTACTTCCATGACCCACCCCGGGCTAGCACCTCCTTCAGCCACATGGTAAGGTCCCAGAAACATTTGATAGAGACCACATGAAAGTAGATGCTTATGCAGATGTGACTTTTGAAATATATTCTTCCTGGCTTTCAGATGTGCTATTAATTGCAGGTTTAAAAGCCCCTTTTTGTTTGATCTGATAAGGTAGGCTTACTTTATGTCACCTTAAAATGAGGTTAAGCCAAGAACTGCAAGATATAAAGTATTCCATGGCTACTCTCCATTTCTGCTGGGAAAAAGACCATCTGGCTTAGGTAATTGCATTGTAATGCTCAAACCTGGCTGAATTACTTCTGTCCCTGCAAACGTCTCTTCTGTCTTTTACATTCACAGTCATATATCTCTCCCGCATGTAGATCCAAGACCCAGTGTAGCCTCTTGTGTAATTTGTAGGATTAATAGACTCTCGGTCTGGCCTAGTACTTATATTATAGGTCTATAAATTATCATAATAACATAGGTGTAATTGCAGGTAGAGTTTTATATCTGTCTGGTTCTGCAGTGGTTTGATCATTCACTCACTGAGAACAATTATTGATCTTCAACTCCAAGGCAGGACACACAGTTCCAATTGGTACATAAATAGTACATACATTTACAATACAGCAGAGGGACATTGTCGTTGAAAGAACATGAATAATATGTTAAACCTGGAAGCTGGGAGGGGGACATACAGTAAGTGGGAAAAGAGATATTGCAGAAAGTTTAAAAACAGAGAAGAAGAAAATAAAATAAATACCAAAGCAAGCATGCTGATATCTTAAATTAGGTGCAAGGAATTCTTTTTCCTTCTGTGCCTCAGAGCTGCCTCTATGTGGCCATATGTGCCTTGAGGGGGAAGGAGTATAGTAAGCTTTGGGAATGATGATTCTTCATCTTGCAGGATGTAGTTGCTTGTGTTGGCTCAACTCAGGGTAAATATTCTAGATGATTGATGTATGAAATCCTAATAGTATGCCATTTAGGAGATTGTTTACCAGCAGTCTCCACATTCAAAGTTTTTCTTGTGGGTTATTGAATGTTCTGTAGTTTCTGTAATATTGAATTCAAAGGTTTGCTTTTGACTGGACTTTCCTAATTAAAAGCAAATTTATTGTCCTTACACCTTGCCTCTACTTAGCCCAATCTCACACACCCTGTGAGGCTTTTTCCCAGATGTTATTTCTCCTTCATGAAGCTTCTTACAGGCAGAAACTGGACCTCATTCATCTTTTTATCTTTTACAGTGCTCTCACAAATATTTATTGAATAAATAAATGACATAATTTATACAGTCTGTGAGGCTTACAAATACCTTCTTTAAGCTATTAGTAAAACAATAAAAGCACTGGCAGAAAGTGAGTTCTTGTTCATATAACAGAAGTATTTTACTTTCAAACACACACACACACACACACACACACACACACACACACACACACACACACAGAAAGAGGGAGAGAAAGAGAGAGAAGCCCAACCCAACAAACCACTTAAGGGAAACCATGAAAATGGTATCTTTGTTGAGAGTTAATGAGTTTATAGTTAATTTATGCTTTCCCTGGAATACATATTGTACTCATTATGTACAAGTAAACTATGACTGTTTTTACACCTATCACAGATATTCCAGATCTTAAAATGCTCTGTTCGAAACAAAAGGCAGAAGGGGGGGACTTGGGCATATTCCCGTATAGTTATTCTTGTGTCTCTTACGGAATAGATGCAAAAAAGTCTAATTTGCCTTTCTGTCACTTGGCAAAGTTAATTATTTGCTTAAGCACAAGAAGATAAATATTTTATCCTACTGGCAAAAAGTATTGTTTGCACAAATGTAAAATTCTGTTAAATGTATTTGTATGTATTGTCTTAGGGTTCTCTAGAGGGACAGGACTAATAGGATAGATGTACATATGAAAGGGAGTTTATTAAGGAGTAGTGAGTCACATGATCACAAGGTCAAGTCCCACAATAGGCCATCTGCAAGCTGAGAAGCAAGGAAGCCAGTCCGAGTCCCAAAACCTCAAAAGTAGGGAAGCCAACAGTGTGCCCGAAGGCCTGAGAGCCCCTGGCAAACCACTGGTGTAAATCCAAGAGTCCAAAAGCCGAAGAACTTGGAGTCTGATGTTCAGGGGCGGGAAGCATCCAGCATGGGAGAAAAATAAAGACCAGAAGACTCGGCAAGTCTAGTCCTTCCACGTTCTTCTGCTTGCTTTATTCTAGCTGTGCTGGCAGCTGATTAGATGGTGCCCACCTAGATTGAGGGTGGGTCTGCCTCTCCCAGTCCACTGACTCAAATGTTAATCTCCTTTGGCAACAACCTCACAGACACCCCCAGTAACAATACTTTGCATTCTTCAATCTAATCAAGGTGACCCTCAGTATTAACCATCACATGTATATTTCTATCTGAGTGTTTCTGTAAATGACATGCTTTAGTTTTTGACAAGTCAAATCCTACCAAAATGCCCTCATAGAAAACTCTTGATGAGGGTAATGATTATATCCAAGTCCTCTCAATAACAAATTTATTTCAATCAATATTTAATATCACAAAATAACAGTATGACAAATGAAGGATAGAATGTGGTTAACTAGTGTAGAGTGCAAATTATTTGGACTGGATTGTGAAGTAGATGTAACTGATACCCATGGATGAACTTGCAGTAATTATAGATAATAAAAAATTACCAGCCAAGTGCTGTGGCTCACGCCTGTAATCCCAACACTCTGGGAGGCTGAGGTGAGCGGATTACTGAGCCCAGGAGTTCCAAACCAGCCTGGGCAACATGGGGAGACCCCATCTATACAAAAAATGTAAAAAGCCAGGTGTGGTGGCGTGGACTTGTATGTAGTCCCAGCTACTCAGGAGGCTGAAGTTGGAGGATTGCTTGAGCCCAAGGCTGAAGTTGGAGGATTGCTTGAGCTTGAGTCAAGGCTACAGTGAGCTCAGGCCACTGTACTTCAGCCCGGGTGATAAAGACCCCGTCTCAAAAAAAAATTATAATTCGTACATAATTTTTTCACACATCAACCACTTTCTTAACAACTCATTGATCCTCAAAATAATCCTGTGGGTACTATTCTCTTCTACGTAAATGGAGGAACTGAGTATCTAATAGGTTATTGTTGTCCCCACATCTAGGCAGCTGGCATAGAGGGTGTTGAAGATTTGAGTCCAGTGCCTTTGACCCCAAAGCCTATGGCTGGAGATGCCTGCCAAGGCAAAACTGCCCTTACCAAAGCAGATTTTATCAGCTGATCCCATTTCTGTCTTACTAAACTGAGTCCATGAATCCTTCTCAATGTAGACAAAATCTATCTGCTATCCTGACCTCTGTTATTTCTAAGTGTATTTTGCTGGGCATTAATGCAGATGGAATACAGCCAAGTTTGTGTAAGCTTCTGTATAGTACATCACCAAGCACCTTAACACCAGCCTGCAAATTGCCCTTGAAGGAGGTAACTTTTAGCATCTGAGGCTTTCATGTGTTTCTCTTCTCCAGGAATTTTGTTTTGCCTCTTTTGGGAGGGGAGAGGTCTTCTGCTAAGCATCTACTTCCTTTATTTCTTACTGCACAAGAACTTCGGTCTAATTGGCCAACTTTGAGTGTGCTGAGGTGACCTATTTCTGTCTGGGATAATAAAAACATTCCAGATGACTGACGCCTTTTACTGGGGACAATTTGACCTGATTCTAACCCTCCTGCTCTGCCTGCCAAGGAAGATGATTACTACAGGCCTCAGTACCGACCTCTATTTACTTCATCTACATTGTTTTTTCATTTTCTTGCAAAAATAGCAGGCTTGTCCAAGTGCCTAGCTACTATGGCAATAAGTGCTATTTAAACAGATGCCGATGCCGAATACATGTGTCCCAGCTTAAATGAGTCAGTGGGAGCAGTTGTGGGATCTGATTGCATAAATGCAAGGGAATAATGTCTGTCTCTGGGGCAACAGAACTTCTTTTGAGCCCTTGAGAGGACCATGTTCAGTTGCAGAAAGGCTGATGTAATGATCACACACCTTCAGGTGAAAGGGTCAGTTTCTCCCTGAATGGAAAGTGTCAAAAAATGGCCATTTAGACTTTCTGCTTTGTAACTAGAGCAAATGCCTCAAGAAAGAGAGAATGAACAGGAAAGCCCTCAAAAGCTTTAAAGGGCTTAGAAAATGTAAAGCCGTTATTGTTGGTTATTCCAATATCTCTGTTTCAAATAGATGCATTGATTTTTTAAAAAAATCTACAGTTGACATCAAGAAACTTGAGCCTCAGTAAATGAGCACTGCCTTATAGAATATTGCTGAGTATGTCTTGAATAAGTTGAGAAAGCACTCGGCTGTGTATAACCACTCATGTAAAATGCAATTGGCACAAAGATGACATTTTTTTCAAAGATGTCTCTATCATGTGGCTACAAGTAGATTGTGCTGATTCTATTCCCCTACAAAGCTCAAGGGTCACAGGTGGTCTATTGGTAGTAGTTGGTTGTTAGCTCTGCCATAAGAAGATGGCATGGTTTCTTAGGTTAGATGCCTTCAGAGTTGGTGGTGGACTTGAGTGTCTACATATGCACAGAGATTTTCAGTCTTTTATTTCCATTTTGACAGTAGGCAGAGAAGCAAGGGACAGGCTTGAAATTTCAGTCAAATATCAATCCAGCATGAAGGAGGACACCCTAATTTTAAACACCCACTAATATTTCCTTGGAAAAAAAAAGAGCCTAACACATCTCTAGCTCCAGCTCTTCTCTCCTCCCCTCCCTTCCCTCAGCCCCCAATTCTCTTTTCTTTTCCTGTCTTCAGAATATGTGAAATGGGGGAAATAATAAAATAGTCAATCTTCATTATTCACAGTTTCCATATTTGTGAATTCACTACTTGCTAAAATGTCTTCGTAACGGCAAAATCAATGCTCACTGTGCTTTTGTGGTTATTTGCAGACATGTGCGGAACAGTGAAAAATTGGAGTCGTTCCCCATGCGTGTTTCTAGTTGAAGTTAAACCAGGTGACAGCCCTTTTTGTTTCAGCCCTCATACTGTAAACTACTGTACTTTTTGTGGTCAGCTTAGTGCCACATTTTAAAACATTTTTCTGCTTGTTTTTTTGTTTTTTTGTGTTTTTTTTGGTGATTTTACTATTTGAAATGGCCCAAGGATAGTGCCAGCCTACTGTCCAGTGTTCCTAAGTGCAAGAAGGCTGTGCTGGGCCTTGGGAAGAAATATGAGTGTTAGATAAGCTTCATCCAAGCCTGAGTTGTAGTGCTGTTGCTGTGAGTCCAATGCTAGTGAATCAACAATATATACTAAACAAACAGTCTTTAAGTAGAAACACATGTTAAACAAAGTTATGTATTTATCAGTTGATGAAAATGTGACGAGAGGCTCACAGACACCTAGCCCTGTGTCTCTCCCCAGAGCAATGCTTCAGTATTTGCTCAGAACCACCCCAAGTAATGAGAACAGGCTATACCTACCCCCTGGAGTTGACGTGAGGATCTCATGAGCTAATGCCCATAAAATGCATGGTGCCTTACGGTGTGCTCCATAGCTGCTAACTATAGCATTTGTCATCATCATCATCAGTTAAAATATGGGAGAAGAAAAAATTACCAATAATCCCACAGTTATATCTCAACAACTCTCTTCATTTTGGATATTCCCTTCAGTCATTGTTTCGTTGCATTCACATTTTTATATAACTGCATTAAAATGCATACAGTTTTGAATATTTCTTTGCTACCATTCTGTCATGTGCATCATCCTGTGTTGCGACACAGCCTCCATTTCTGTGGTCTTCTTGATGGAAAGCGGTAAAAACTTTCTTCCTAGGCTGATGTAAGAGCAGCTCTCTTCAAGCATAAGGATGACTTCATTGCTCACAACGCCAATATGCCTTAAAATTCTGTGATTAATTGTAAAAAAGAACTCTCTCTGAACAATAGAGAGAAAACTCTCACAGAGCAGAGAAATTTATTATGTGATCTTCTTCTCTCCAGAGGAAAATGGTGTGTTTTAAGTCAGAAGGTTTCGGTCATGATTCAATAGAACAAGGTGCTCGAGGGATTACAAAAGAAGAGTAACTCTAATCTTTGTGAGAGTGATGGTCTAATACAGGTGTTAGCAAACATGTTCTGTACAGGCTCAGATAGTAAATGTGTTAGACCTTGTGGGTGATATGATCTCCGTTGCAGCCACTCAGCTCTGCCGTTGTAGCCAAAACTATGGATAATATTAATGGATAGTATTAAACAATTGAGTGTGGCTGTGTTCCTATAAAACCTTATTTACAAATAAGGCACAATTCCAAACAAAATAGATCTGAACACCAAAGTGGGCGGTTCATTTATTACTTTATTCTTCCACAAAACTTCTAGTATGTTAGGCCTTGTCCTGGTTGGCAGTAACAGCAGCAAGAGTAGCAAAACATTTTTCTATGCCTCACGAAGTTTATAGTCGGAAGGGGGAGAGAGGGATCTTAATAAAATAATTGTATAAATGAATATATAATTGCATGTGTTGGTAAATACTGCAAAGGAAGAAAACAGTGGGAAATAGGACTGTGTCAGAGATTCAGGCATGAAGTTTAGGGAAGGGGCTGTACTTTGAGGTGGCCGCCAGACACTCATTGAAATAAGAGGGGCTTGATCATTGTGCAGTAAGTGATTTTTATTAACAAGAACCTAGTCATTACATACCTAGCTGTAAGTAGATGCTAGCTCTGAAGAACAGATTTTCAGTGGTCAGTTTGACATTCAGCCAGGACCAAAAGAGAATCCCCTCATTTGCTGACTTGGGGCTGGATTTATGAGTGTTGTCGCTCCTTTTGTATTTTCTTTTTTGTCCTTTTGGTCTTTTAGGGAGAAATGAATACCACATGGTTGAGACAGGCATAAGATTCAGGTCCATCAGGTTTTGAGCATCTTTCTGGTAACTTAAACATAAGCCAGGATCCACGTATCTAACGGCTACGTGGGATATAGGGTCTCATTCATAAAAATGCATACCCATACTTCTTAATATGCCCTTGCCTGTTCCTCTTTAGTTCTCTCACCCCCTGCAAATATTCTCCCTTTAACCCTCAATTTCTTCACCAAACTTTCCCAGACAACCTATCCCCAAGGACTTTCTTTATCCCTCTTTCCCAGCCAACCTCTGTACCCCTTTTCTTCTGGAGGTGCACTGAGGACTGTTCCCTCCTGACTGATCATCTGGGCCTCTGTGGGCTGCCTGGGCCTTGCAACCTCATGGTTCCTCCCTGAGCCTCTCTCCCTAGGGAGGGAAGCACAAGGAACTCACTGGAGTGGGCAGTTCTGTTCACACCCTGGTAAATAAAATGCTCCGCCTCATTACACTCTGCAGACAATTTCAGCATCCAGTCATGCTTATTTCTTGAAGGAAAAGGACTGTTTTTCCATCATTTGGGTCTATGACTCCACTGGGGATTAAGGAAAGAGAAAACATTGTGGAAAGTATGTGCGTGTGTTGTTGGAGACAGCTTTTGCTTGGGCTGGTATCATGTCTACTCCAGGATTTTCTGAAGTGACTGTGGGACAGGAAGAGGCCCATTGGTGGCTACTTAGCAACACCAAGCCCTTCACGGGCAGTGGAAAGTCACTGGGGTAATGCCCCAGACCCTCACCCTCAACAGGCTACACCTGGACAGAGACAGGGCACCCTTATGGGGCTTTCAGGGATGAGATGTGTTCATGCACAAATAAGGGAGAAGCACAGAGACTTCTACAAGTACGTAGAGGAGAATCTAGGAGATGCAATGCAAGGGCTGAGAATTTGGGATATACACTTATTACTGTTGGTGTGGTCCTAGCCTTACAACAGGTTGTGCAGCCCACCAAAGCATGGATTACAGTGTTAACATGCAGAAACTCTTGATTATACCTCTTTTCCAGCTGCTCAATCCTACATGAGTCCTTTCAAAACCCCTATAAATTCTTGAGATTAGAGATGTAGGCTGTCCCATCTAGTAAATTTGTCAAACCACTACTGGGTATCAGGTAGAAATAGATTTCCCTCTCATCACTAGCAATATGTTTCTTTTCTCAATGGTTTGCTGTCCTTTGCTCATTTTCCATGGAAGGTCTTCGTCGCTTCTGTATTTTAAAAGCTATCTCGTCAATATTATTCCAAGTGAATTTCTCAGTATATTTTAAAAGGGAAAACTAATAATGTGATCCTCTTGCTTAAAACCCTTTACAGCTTTCCAAGAGTGTTAGAATTAATGGGGCTGGTACTAGCATGCAAAATTTAAGGGAGTGTCAAAAAAGTCAGTAGTCAAGATAAATAATATTTAATGCACTATTTTAAAAATGTTCTTGGCAAACTGTGGCCCACATCTGTGTTTGTAAATGAGGTTTCAACTCACACCGTGCATGTGACTGAGAGGCCACTGCAGCACGGCCAGGCCTCAGCGCACTCTCTGGCCTCAATGTAACTCCCTTGACCTTCCATGTTGTATTAGTCCTTTCTCATGCTGCTAATAAAGACATACCCCAGATTGGGTAATTTATAAAGGAAAAAGGTTTAATGGACTCACAGTCCCACATGGCTGAGGAGGCCTCACAATCACGGCAGAAGATGAAGGAAGAGCAAAGGGACATCTTACATGGCAGCAGGCATGTGCAGGGGAACTGCTCTTTATAAAACCATCAGATCTCAGGATCTGTGACTTAGTCACTATCACGAGAACAGCATGGGCAAGACCTGCCTCCATAATTAAATTACTTCCCACTGGTTGCCTCCCACAGCACATGGGAATTATGGGAACTACAATTCAAAATGAGATTTGGGTGGGGACACAAGCCAAACTGTATAATGTAACCAAATATGTTAAGCTCCATCCATGCTAACTTTGGTGGTCATGTCCATCCCAGGCCTTTGTATGGGTTGTCCCCTTTCTTCACATCTCTGCTGAGCTGTCCCCTGCTCATCCTTCAGAACTCGATCAAGTGCTCCTTCCCTCTTGTTGGCCACCCTGAGCCCCAAGGTGGGATCAGCCTCCTCTGCTAGGTGTCCTAGGGGCGGCAGGTGGGGGTAGTTAGTGTTTGTCCTTAGAATACCTGGCAAGCAGACATGCACGTGGGTCATTTGTTTATTAACACCAAACTCCTCCAGTTGATTATAAGCTCCATGAGGGCAGGACTGAATTTGTCATTCTTATCGCACAGTGGCTTACATGTCAGTCATCACTGAGCAGTTAATGGGCATTTGATCTGATATGCTTCTGGTATAATTTCATGATATCAGATCTGGAGACATGAAGTCATTGTTTTCCTGGTGGGGAGTGTGACACCACCATCTTGTTCACCATTTGCAGAGTTCTTTCCTGTCTTCTGGCAAGTAGTTTAGGTTGTGTCATTATCTCTGTTTATAGATGTCTCAAATAAACCCTTTAGAAGAGGGAGAAAGATGGTACAAAGAAAAATGAAGCCAAGGAGGAAAGTGACTTTCAGAGAAGCTAATGACTTTCCCAGGAAGGCTGTCACACAGCAAGAACTCAGTCGTGGGTTTTACAACTCAGAAACTCATCCTGTCCTAGGCCGCAACCTCACTCTCTCAGGAGAAGGTCCTGGAGGAGATTCCCCTCTCACTTTCCAGAAAAAGGACAAAGGGAATTAGGAATGTTTTCTTAACATTAACGCCTTGCCAATTTCTAGACCTCCTCTCCTGCTCCTCCCTTAAGACATCCTATTTGCACGTCTCTGCTCTTAGAGGCTATTGGGTTTAAGCGCCACAATAAATAAAAGGCAATAAAATAAATAAAGGCAATAAAAGATATCTCCTGGTAGAATATAATTTTCTTTCTTTCGTTCACTGTCTCAGAGTTATTTTATCCTTTTCACCACGAGGGACTCAATTGGAACTGGCTCTCTTATTAGGCTTCAGGTTCAACTGGCTTCCATGGAGGCATTGTCTCCTTGTAGACCTGTTCACTTGACAGACCTTCACAGAAGTTTCATCAGTGTAAGGACCCAAAACACCATCTAAATGGTTCATCCAGCCGTGGCAGATGCCCTTAGCTGCTGGGTTGGGTATTTTTTTTTTTTTTTTGAGATGGAGTCTCACTCTGTCACCCAGGCTGGAGTGCAGTGGCTCAGTCTCAGCTCACTGCAACCTGCGCCTCCTGGGTTCAAGTGATTCTCCTACCTCAGCCTCCCGAGTAGCTGGGACTACAGACACGTGCCACCACACCCGGCTAATTTTTGTATTTTTAGTAGAGATGGGGTTTTGCCACGTTGGCCAGGCTGGTCTCGAACTCCTGACCTCAGGTGATCCACCTGTCTTGGCCTCCCAAAGTTCTGGGATTTCAGGCATGAGCCACTGTGCCCGGCCCTGCTGTTTTTACTTCTGCCTGAAACCCACTGGGGTAAAAGGACAGGCCTTGGAAATGTTGTATTAGTAGCAACCGCTCCCTCTAATGGGAGGACACATCCTTTCCCCATAGTCAGTGCGGGTGTCACAGAAGCTTGAGCAATACCTCAGGAATGGGCTTCCATTCATTCATTCAACCCATATTTACTGAGCCCCAGTATGTGCCAGGTACTTCTGGACCCTTGGGATATAAGGTGAACAGCTCACAGATCCCTGCCCTCCTGGAGTTTACATTCTCATGAGAGAAACGGTCAATGAATGAGTAGTCAAATAAGTTTTACTTCCAGTAATTTGTGGTATGGAGAAAAAGAAATGAAGGAGAACAGAGATAATGTTTGGTGATGGTGGAAGGTGGCAGACAGGCTAGCCAAGGAAAGACTTGCAAATGAGGTGACATTTTAGCAGAGACATGACATGAAGTTCTGGGAGAAAAGTTTATCAGGCAAGGTATATGGCTGGTAGAAAGCTCTGAGTCCAAGGCAAAAGTGACTATCCACAATCAGCCAGAGGCCACCATGGCTGGGAAGCGTGGCAGGAAGTGGGACCAGGGATGCACGCAAGGGCCGAAACAGGAGGGAGTTCATGCTGCTCATCTGTTCTGGAAAGACACTGGAGAAATGTGTGTGAGGAGGAACATGAACTGACTTATGCTTTAAAGGGACCATTCTGACCGTCATGTGCAATGAATGGAGTTGAGTGGGGCTAGTCAGGAGTGGGGCAGAGAGATCAGGTGAGAGGCTCCTGGAGTAATCCAAGTAAAGAAGTGACTGGATTGGGGTGTTGGCAGTGGAGGTGGTGAGGAGTGGTCAGATCCTCATGTATTTTGAAGGCGGAGCACATTCACCGTTGTTGCTGTACCAGTTGTGGGCTAGGAAAGAAAGCAGTGTGGGCCAAGCATCACTCATTCATTCATTGACAAATACTTGTTGAATACCTATTATGAACCTGCCCTTGTTCTGGGTGATGGCTATACTCGTAAACAGAATAGTCAAAGCTTCCTGCCCTTGTGGAACTTACACTTTATTTTATTATTTTATTTTGATTTATGTTGTTGAAACGAGGCCTTGCTCTGTTGCCCAGGCTGGAGTGCAGTAGCGCAATCATAGCTCACTGCAGTCTCAAGCTCCTGGGCTCAAGTGATCCTCTGGCCCCAGCCTCCCAAGTAGCTGGAACTACAGGTGACACCACCACACCTGGCTAGTTTTTGTAGAGACAGGGTCTCACTATGTTGCCCAGGCTGATCTTGAACTCCTGGCCTCAAATGATCCTCCCACCTTGGCCTTCCAAAGTGCTGGGATTATAGGCGTGAGCTACTGTGCCCTGCCTTGTTTACATTTTAGAAAAAGAAACAGAAAATAAAGGTAAAAAAAAAATAAGTGAATTATAATACATGTTCAGAAGATGATATTTGTTATGGTAAAAAGAAAAATAGAGCAGAAGAGGGACCCTGGGGCAGGGGAGCAGCTGAAATTTTAACTAGGGTAACCAAGGTGGGTCTCCTTAAAAGGTCGCCAGGTTTTGGGCCCTTAGTAGTTAGATGGATGCTAATACTACTATTTAATGAGAGGTCTATATAGAATACATAAATAGTCTGGGTGCAGTGGCTCACACCTGTAAATCCCAGCACTTTGGGAGGCCGAGGCGGGCGGATCGCTTGAGGTCAGGAGTTCAAGACCAGCCTGGCCAACATAGCGAAACCCCGTCTCTGCTAAAAATTCAAAAATTAGCTAGATGTGGTGGCACACACCTGTAATGACAGTTACTCAGGAGGCTGAGGCAGGAGAATCACTTGAGCCCAGAAGGCAGAGGTTGCAGTGAGCCGAGATCGCACCACTGCACTCCAGCCTGGGCAACAGAGTGAAACTCCATCTCAAAAAAAAAGAATAAATAAATAAAAGCGGGAAGAGGAGCAGGCTGGAGGTTAGGGTGGGGTAAACAAGCTGTTGTCATACTTGAGTCCTTGAGTATTGAGTTTGAGCTGTCTCTTAGTGACATACCAAGTAGAGAGTTGGATATTCAAATCCGGGGCTTAGGCAGAGGCCAGGGCTATGTATATACATTTCAAAGTATCAGAGTCTAGAAGGTCTTTAAAGCCATAAGACCAGATGAGGTCTCCAAGGATGAGAGCGGAGAGAGAAAAAAGAGGGCCCAGGGCCAGGGGCTGCTGGGTCCTCAGAGTAGAGAGAAGAAAAGAGGAATTAGCAAAGGAGATGCAGAAGGAATAGCCAGGAAAGTGGGAGAAAAATGAGGCGCTTGAACGAAGAGTTGAAGAGGTAGAAAGCAAGTCACAGCACTCAAAGCAGCAGGTGAGATGGTGAGTGGGTTGGGGAAGTGACTGGGAGAACTTTTTATAAGCGACTTCCTGAGCAGTAAGCGATCAGGTTACCCTGTTGTTAGCTATTTGACGGTGGTGTGTAGAGTCACAGAAAGGTGGCCTCTCCCTGTGTGCCCATGGAAACACCAGGGCTGAACCCTTTGTGTTTGCCAGTGTTCATGTGTTCACTTAAGAATTAATATTATTCTCCAAGGCAGGGCAGTGGGTACAGATCGCAGAAGAGTCAATACCACGCACAAGATTTTGAACTTAAATTTATAGGCAATGGGGATTTAGGTAAAGTTTTTCAGCAGGAGAGTGATATATGTAACCTGTTCCATGTAAATAGTTTGGGGAGCAGAAGGGAGGATGAGTTGGAGGAAGGAGAGGTGATAGGGAGGCCATTTTAGTAGTTGAGCCATGAAATGGGGGGGGGGGGACTGAACCAAAGGAGAAGCAGCGAGAATTCGAAAGGAGAGATGCGAGAGACACGGAGAAGGTGGACAGACAGCATCTGGTATGTGATTGTGGGAGGGTACGATGAGAGGAAGATTGAAGACCGCTCTTGGGGTTCTATCTTGTGTGACTGGGGGATAGAGCCCACTGTAGGTTTTTGCTGGGAGATGGAGAGGAGAGGCTGTCAGATTAACCACTTTATGGATTAAGTATTAAGAAACAGCAGGGACCTGGGAGCACCCCTCCTCACTGGTTAGTTAGCTGGTAATTAGGCAGTGGCTGAGAACGCTACTGCCTGTCCCTAGTCGGGTGGGAGGAGCAGAGCTGAGCCTCCCCACAGTTGCTGTGGTGCATGGAGTGGGGACCTAGAATCACTGCCATCACGTGACATGCCCCCTGTTCTTCCTGGGAACCCAGCTCTGAAGGGGTCTTCTTGACATCCGATTTTCTCCTTCCAGAGCTCTTCTGAAGTTCTTGCCTAATGAAGAAAAAGCAGAGAAAAGGGAAAATACGTGTACCACAGAATTTTCCTTCTCTCTAGTGGTGTTTTGCAAAAATGCCATGGCAACTTTCCTCTTCAAATACTTGGGATTTGTTTCTCTTGCATCTGTCAAGTGCACATCAAAGTTGAATTTTCCACTTTGGAATTATGATTTGTATTCTGCTTCTCCCATCTGGGCTTCTGTTCTCCTGAAAACTGCCTATTCTACTATGAAATGAGCATTCCCCAAGGCTGATGTAGCTGCTTCATGTTAAGTGTTGATGGGAAACCTGAAGCTGAGTTGGGCAAATGTTTCTGAGATCTGTAAATTCCCCAGAGACTTAAGTTGCTTGAATTATTGAGGGACATTCTGACCTCTTGTTGGACCAATGAGAATGAAAGAAAAGATTGGTTAAGTGGAAGAAATGTTCAGAATCCCCCTCAGCCCTCCAAATTTCAAATATTTTCTTTCTTTCTTTTTGTTTCTTTTGGGACGGAGTCTCGCTCTGTTGCCCAGCCTGGAGTGCAGTGGCGCAATCTTGGCTCACTTCTACCTCTGCCTCCTGGGTTCAAGCCATTCTCCTGCCTCAGTCTCCTGAGTAGCTGGGATTACAGGTGCACGCCACCATGCCTGGCTGATTTTTGTATTTTTAGTAGAGACAGGGTTTTACTGTGTTGGCCAGGCTGGTCTCAAACTCCAGACATAAAGTGATCTGCCTGCCTCAGCCTCCCAAAGTGCTGGGATTACAGGCATGAGCCACCACACCCGGCCAAATGTTTTCTAGTTAAGTTCAAATACCCATGCCAGAGTGCCTAGCTCACACTTCATTATAAATGTCTGCCTTGAACAAGTCCTGAGTCCATGTTTCTACCATCCTGCGAGGGACACACAAGAACACCTGGCAAACAAAGAAGGGAAGGCCTAGGGCTATAGTGGGTAGGGAGTACCAGAGACCCCAGGGGACAATGTATGGGTTGAATGAGGACTTTATTTAATAGTATTTTTAAAAATTAAAATTGTGACAAAATTTAGGAATCAGTAGTTATTTAAAAATCCAAATATTCTGCTTCTCTGGAAAAGTCAGAAGACATGGCATCTCGGGGCCCAAATTTCTATTTGGCAATTTTCAGCTGGAGGTCAGCTGGTGTCCCCTTAAACTCAAGGCGTGTGGTCCCCAGTGGGTCACGCCTGCCAGAATCCTCTGCTGTCTTGATAGCTCTGAGGTCCTTTAGGGTTCACTGGGGAATGATGTTCTCCTAGAAGACTTTCTTGATCCTCCAGGTCCAGGTTAGATGCTAACCAATACTCTTAAAGTAGCTATAGCAACTTTTATTAATATATATAATATTTTATATTTTTCATATTATATAATTTTTGTTATTATATTTTAATCACTTCCTAACTTATCTCAATCCTCTTCAGTGTAATTTAGTCTCCATAAGAATAAGTACTTGTTGTGTTTGTTATTAATCTCCAACATCTTGGCTGGGCGCAGCGGCTCACACCTGTAATCCCAGCATTTTGAGAGGCTGAGGTGGGTGGATCCCTTGAGCTCAGGAATTTGAGACCAGCCTGGGCAACATGGCGAAACCCCATCTCTACAAAAAATAAGCTGGGTGCGATGCTGTCCACGTGTAGTCCCAGCTACTCAGGAGGCTGAAGTGGGAGGCTCACTTGAGCCTCAGAAGTCGAAGCTGCAGTGAGCCAAAATTACGCCACTGCACTCCAGCCTGGGCAAAGAGCAAAACCTGGTCTAAAAATAAAAAATTAACAAATCTGCAACATCTTGCCTAAGGCCCAGGCCATAAGCAGACATTCAAATAAATCAATTTACTAAATAAGGACAATAGACTAAATAATCCCCGGGGTCCATTTTAGTTGTACTATTCTGTTGCTCTGATGTTTCTCTTTAAAGAAACAGATTCATGGGGTTTCTATTAGAGTAAGACACTGTATTTGTCTCTATACATACGTGAGTAATAATGCTTTGGGTTAGCTCCCTCTTTTTTGGTTCATAGAACTAGAGAAGAGAACAGATGGAGAGGACCTTGAAGTTCAGCTTCCTAATTTGCAGGTGGAGAAACAGGCTCAGAGAAGGTAAGTGGACTTTCTTCGAGTCATATAGTTGTAACCCAGGTTAGAACATGTGCCTCCAGGGAAGAGTCCACCTGCCTTGGTCTCTAGTCTGAAGGAACAAATGACCAGTGTGGTAGATAAGAACAAAGTATATTCAAAGCCTATAAAAGAAAAGAGACACAGGAAAGTGGTACTAGCTGACAAATGTCACCTTAGTGGCAAAAACAGTAAATACCGTAGAGGTTTATAGGACCGAAATTACTTCAGAAACATATCAAGGTTTAAGCAATCCAGTGTTTATTAGCAATGGTTCTCTGACTGGGGTGCCCAAATGCATTCTAAGGGGACTTTGAGTTCCCTTTGAAAACAGCGAATGTACAATTTCAGGGTTTTTCATCATTTCTGTGAGTAAGTATGACACTTTCCTGGCCATTGAAGGGGAGAAGGGAATTGATTTGTAAATGATGTGTATACACGAAGTGAAGGCCCAGTGATGGAATGGTGATGGTTTGCAGTAGTTTGGGGCTGTGGCAATTAGTGACATTTTGTTTTTACATTATAAACAATGATGTAATTCGAGTGAAATGCCATTATCCACTGCGTCATTTTAATGCAGTCAGTTGTTACTGGCTTCGTATTTAGCTTTTACACTTATGTCGGTGTCAGAATTATAGAAGAGTTGTAAGCAAAAGCACTTTGCATCTAGTTGTGTTTTGTGTACATTGAAGCAACATTGCAATGAAAGTAATCTCAAACAATGCCAACAGTCCAGGAGATTTTATCTTTCTTTTAGAAAGAGTCTATGCATTTATTCAAGCTTGTTGTGAATGCTGACTTCCTATAGCACTTGCATTTAAGTTATGGGAAGTTATTGGCATGAGAGATAATTTAAGTGGCATGAGCTCATCTGCTGTCACTGCATGAATTACTTGGGAGGAACTTGGTGTGGGAGATGTGATATGCTCTCCCCTCAGTAGGTGGCTGTTCCCACAGGCAATTCTAGATTCTAAGATAATTCTGACTATTGTTTTATTGACTTTAGAACCAGATCCTTTGTGAAATGTTATGATGTACAGGGTCTAAGTGGTGGAAGGATGTGTCTTTAATGTGATATAAGCCAGAGTTCAGCAAACTACGGCCCATGGACCAAACACAGCCCACAGTCTGTTTTCGTTAATAAAATTGTATTGGAATTTAGGCACACTCATTTATATACAGGCTGTCTATGGCTGTTTTCACACTATAATGCCTTAGTCCAATCATTTTGATAGAGATCCTATGGCTTACAGAGTCCAAAGTCTTTATTATCTGACAGTGCCCTAGGACCCAGGGTCTAAATATAGCCATTTCTGCGCTGTGTTTCAGCTTCTGTATATTTTATTTGTTTCTCGAAAGTGACCTAATTAATCTGTCCTGTTGGGATAATTAGGGAATTCTAGATGGTTGTTGCTTTGTGGAAGATTCCGTGATTTCTCTAATAAGGGAATCTAGTCTATTCTCAACATGGATTCCTGCTTTCTTAAAACAGGATGCTAGAGGCTAGCAAGATGCTGTTTGATTCAAGAGCCCCACCTGCCAGAACTGGCCTCAGGCTGCACTGTGAATGAGCCACTTGTGTTTCCACCCACCCGCCCTGCTTTTCGGAACGCCCTTCCTTCATCATGTCTTTGTGTCACTGCCTTTTCACTCCATCCTGCCTCTCAGTAACATCAGTGAAGGCTCTGATATCTCACTTTTACCTCCATCTAAATTCACTTCATTTGTCCACTTCTTGCTTCTTCCAAGGGTGTTTGCACTTGAAGCTTTTTGTCCCCACTGTGTATAGGAAGCTTTGCCTTCCCTGAAAGGTTTGACCAATTCAGAGGGGTGGAGGGAGAAGGGATGAGGGGGCAGCACAGGACGGGGGGTGGTAGGGACAGGGCTGTCCCTGGAAACACACAGTCCTCCTCAGTGACTGCACGGCTCGTTGCACCTCATTCCTGGGTTGCTGTACGGATCAGAGTCTACCTCACCTCAAAAGCCCCACAGTATTTGTTAAATGTCTGGGGGATTCCAGATACTTAACAAATAATCTTTCAATGTGGTCGACTTATTTAGGGAACAAACACAAAAAGACTAACACAAAAAGCATAGGAGTCAGATGCTCTTTGGGACACTTGACTGGAGAGGACTTTCTACTTAGAGGTGCCTAGGGAAACTGTTAAAGGGTGAGGGGGCGTTGGTATGATTTAGGAACAGTTCCTAGAAGGACATACTTACTCCTGAATGTGCTCTGCTTAAAAAAAAAAAAAAGAAGAAGCAGAAGAAAAGAAAAGAAATTGTGTTAGGAATAACCACAATACTGAGCCTTCTTAGCCAGCCTGAGTTGGCATTGCTCACCCTCTGAGGATTAGGTCAGCCACAGTGAGCTTTCTCAAGGAAGTGGTGCCTTGGGGAGCCCGCACTGGAAAGCAACAGCAGATGGCCGCCGTGGGACATATATGGTCCTGCTTTTTTAATATGTGGAGGAAAGAGTCCTGCACTCTCTTTATGTTCACATATATCAGGATCATTAGATGTTAATTGCTTATTATGGCAACTAATGATTTGCCTTCTGTTTCTTATGTGTTCTGTCAGCTAACATTTATTGGGCACCTCCTATATGTCAATAGAATCTGCACAGTAGCAGGTAAAGTTTTCCCTGTCTTTAAAGAGCTCAAGTCTGATAAGAATGACAACTCATGAATAATTGCAATCTAGGCTGGAGAAACTGGGAAATTCTCCCTTAGAATTGTATCCCCCCCATTCACTTCACACTAAATTTGACTTTTTAAATTCAGCAGTGATTATCTAAAGCCTGAGCTATTCGGATTGTTAAATAACAGTACTCTAAGTTGATCTACAAGAATCTGAATTAAAGAAGTGAATTTGGATATGTTCAAATTATAACTCAGCTGAAAAACAGTTTCTCTACTATGCATCCCCGTCACCAATCCTACTTCCCAAATAAACTGACTGAGGTGGGATAAAAGGGTCCAGACCAGAGGTTGGCAAACTCCAGCCCCAAGGTCTAGTTACACCTGCCACCTGTTTCTATAAATAGTTCTGCTGGAACACAGAAATGCCTGCTCATTTACATAATATCTATTGTCTGTGGCGGCTTTCGAGTCACAAGGCAGAGGTGAGCAGCTGGGACAGAGGTTGTGTGTGGCCAGCAAAGCCTAAAATATTTACTTCTTGTATCACAGGAAAAAAAAAAATTGCCAACCCTTGGTCTAGGGTAAACTGAACACCCATAAAAAAAAACAACATTATTCACCACCTCTGACTGGCAAAATGACTTAAGAACCAGCACACTGGTACATTTTAATAGCAGTTAAAAATCTAGACACATTTGGATTTAAATTGAAATCCAATATCCTCCTCTTCATGATGAAGTATTAACATGGTTAGCTAGCTAAGAAATATTTGACCCTCACATACTTAAAATATCTCTTGTTTTGGTGTTTGTCTGTATACACAAATTAGAGAATACAAATTATGTTCATGAAGTAAGTCACCTTCACCAATGGAGAGAAATATTCCCCAGATCGCTGAGACCATGCATTAACCCCACTGCACAGTTAGAAGAAGGGCCACATTAATTACCCGAGGATACAAAATCTCTTAGGAAGCGGAGTGGCCACAGAGAACAAGAGCATGTGTAGTGCATTTCAGAGAAGATTCTCCTGCCCCCCAGATTCCCCTGTGGACCTACTCTGAGTCCATTCTGCAAGAGGGCATTTCTGCATTTGAGCAGCTCCCGTTCTTATCCATTACACATCCCTGTGTATAGGGTGCTTCAGGAAGAACTTACACAACCAATCGATGCCCTCAGTTTAATAGCACATTTAAAAATTTCTGGCTTTCCTGATTCTGTAGCCAAACTCAGAATCATCAAGGCCACTTCCTCTCCCAGGAGAGTAAGCAAACTTACTGCCCAGATGTCCCACAAAGTGTCTTTGCCTTCAACTTTGCTGCAGGCTGGAAAGGCTGTTTCTCTATAAGGACTGGAGATGCAAACCCTTGGAGGGGAGGGACCTGGGGAGGGCAGGCACGTGTTAAAAAGGGCAGGAGATGAAAGCAAGTATGGCTGCAATTTTCCATTTCTGCTTGAACAGCAAGTCTGTCCCATGCTGTAACAGGGATTCTGTAGGATAGATCCTGGTTTTTGTTTGTTTGTTTGTTTTTTGAGGCAGAGTCTTGCTCTGTCGCCCAGGCTGGAGTGCAGTGGTGCTATCTTGGCTCACTGCAAGCTCCGCAGGATAATGGTTCACACCATTCTCCTGCCTCAGCCTCCAGAGTAGCTGGGACTACAGGCGCCTGCCACCACGCCCAGCTAATTTTTTGTATTTTTTAGTAAAGACTGGGTTTCATCATGTTAGCCAGGATGGTCTCGATCTCCTGACCTCGTGATCCACCCGCCTCGGCCTCCCAAAGTGTTGGGATTACAGGCATGAGCCACCGCGCCCGGCCCCGATCCTGTTTTTTTACAGAAAGTAGATTGTTAATCTGTCACTTTATGTATTGTCTTTAAGATAGCATCTATCATGCATATAGGCACAAATGCATACTGGAGTGAATTCATAAATTAATAGATGAATTAAGACCTCAGACTCTGGAGACAAGCAAAATTGAGTTTAAATCCCATCTTTGCCAGTTAATAACTGTTAGTTATCTATCGCTGTATAACAAATTGTCCCAAATTTAGTGGTTTAAGTTATTACCTCACAGCACTGTGGGTAAAGGATCTGGGTTTGGCTTTGCTGGGTACCAAGGCTGCAGTCATCTCAAAGCTTGGCCAGGTGGGGAAGGACCTGCTTTCAAGTTTATGCATGTGGCTGTTGGCCGGCCTCAAATCTGCCATGGCTGTTGGCTGACCTCAAATCCATCATGGCTGTTGGCTAGAGACATCAGTTCCTTGCCACCTGGGCCTCTTCAAAGGGCTGCTCACAACATGGTGGCTGGCTTCCCCCAGAGAGGGGAATCTGAGAGAAAGATCCAAGGTGGAAGCTACAGTGTTTTTGTTTTCACTGGGAATGTGGGGGAGGCATTGAAAAAGATTTCTGTGTGAGTGATAAAATATATACAACATTATTTGCTATTGTAACCTTTCTCTTTTTTTTTTTTTGAGACAGAGTCTTACTCTGTCACCCAGGCTGGAGTGCAGTGGTACGATCTTGGCTCACTGCAACCTCCGCCTCTTGAGTTCAAGAGATTCTCCTGCCTCAGCCTCTCAAGTAGCTGGGACTATAAGTGTGCACCACCATGCCTGACTACGTTTTTGTATTTTTAGTAGATGGGGTTTTGCCATGTTGGCCAGGCTGGTCTCGAACTCCTGACCTCCAGTGATCTGCCCACCTCGGCCTCCCAAAGTGCTGGAGTTACAGGCGTGAGCCACCACACCTGGCCTATTATAACCATTTTTAGGTGTGTAATTCTGTGGCATTAAGTATATTCACTGTGTTTTACAACCATCACCACAATTTGTTTCTAAAACTTTTCATCACCCCAAACAGAAACTTGAAGAAGCTACAGTGTATTTGTAACCTAATCTCGGAAACAACATACCACCATTCTGTTATATTCTGTTTCTTGGAAGCAAGTCACCAAGCGTAGCCCACAATTCCAGGGGAGGGGATCTTGAAGGGCAAGAAGACCAGGAGGAAGACATCCTAGAAGGCAGTCCCAGAAGCTGCCTACCATACAGGCTATGTGACCTTAGGCAGCTTACTTCACCTCGCTAAGCCTCAGTTTCAACCGTTGTAAAACAAGGATGATATCTTAGTCTGTTCAGGCTGCTATAACAAAATACCATAAACTGGGTGGCTTATAGACAACAGGATTTTATTTCTCACTGTTCTAGAGGCTGAAAAGTCCAAAGGCAAGGCAGAGTCTGTCTGGTGAGGGCCTGAGTCCTCACAGGTGGCACCTTCTTGCTGTGTCTTCACATGATGAAAGGGGAAAGGGGTCTCTTAAGCTTCCTTTTAAGGGCACTTATTTCATTCATGAGGGCTCTGTTCCCATGATCTAATCACCCTCCAAAAGCCCTACCTCCTAATACCATCACCTTGGGGTTAGGATTTCAACATATGAATTTTGGAGGGACACAAACATTCAGACCTAGCAGATGATTTTGCCTGCCTCATAGTGCTGTACTTCTATCCAGTGGGAGCACCCCCAAGTTTCTACTCTTCAATATAAGATTAAATGGATGGCCCCAAGCCATGATGTTTGGCCACCTTGGACTCCAGGCAGGGTTTTCCTGCACGGCTTCTCAGATCTCCATGGTGCTTCAGCAGAGATCACATCTTTAGATCTCTGACAGCAT
Organism: Hylobates moloch; assembly: GCF_009828535.3. Taxonomy (NCBI): domain Eukaryota; kingdom Metazoa; phylum Chordata; class Mammalia; order Primates; family Hylobatidae; genus Hylobates; species Hylobates moloch. Next base: position 33,160,678 of record NW_026652291.1, on the reverse strand, counting down.
GAGCAGATAGAGGGCAGAGCAGAGGCAGAACTGTGGCAATACAGAATATGATTCCTACATCTTCTTCCCGGTACAACCTTTATGGGGAGCAGAGTTTCCTGTAAGGAAGGAGAAGCCTGCCCTGGACAGTGTTGAGCTCCCTTGTCCTCATCGTACCTCCTCTGGAAATGGATCCACCCCTCCCTCAGTTGCTCACATTCACCACCAAGATACTATCCTTGTACCCATCATGGTGTATTCTCTTTCTTCCATGCACTTTCCCAGTTTCGCTTTAATGTGTCTACCCTCTTTCCTGGTGAGCTGTCCTGTGCAGTGAATAAGAAACAGTTACTTCCTCTGGAGGGCTTGCATATGATTATGCAATGTGCAAGCAGGCTGCTTTTAAAACTATTATTTAAAATTTTTTTAAATGGTAATATCTCTTTCCATCCTTGTCCCCTCTCACAGGTCAACCCTAAACAAGTCAGGGTCTCATTCCAAACACCAGCTCATAGATGTGTTCTGAGCCATCATATGTTCCAGCCATATCTTTATACTTCCGTGGTCCTGTGGAATAGTACCAATCCAGATCCTTAATTAGCTGAAAATTAATTCAGATGATTGCATATTTAAGCCAAAGAAATAAATTAATATTGTGTGCAAAGGTTTCTGGTGATGAGCATTTTGGAAAGACTATTAAAAACATTTGAAATAAAAATAGTTTACTGGCTAATGCTCAGGAAAAAAACAAAAATAATTACTGATCAGTGTTTTCTAAAGTGTGTTCTGCAGACCAAAATGCTGTTTATTTGCCCACTGACCAAAATTACATTGATAATCTGTACTAATCTAATCAGGGTTGATGAGAATATGGTAAAACAGTCATGGAATGTTTTCTGCTGGGAATATAAATTGGACATGCCTCTAGGCAAGCAATTTTGTACTATTTATCAGAATTTAAAATGTATATGCCCTTTGGCCCAGCAACTGTACTTCTAGAAGTTAATCTTAAATCATTCTTGCACGTACATACAAGGGGCTTTATTGCAGTACTGTTTATAGTAAGAAAACATTGGAAACAACTTAAATGTATGTCTATAATAGACCAGGTAAATCAATTATAATGTGTCTCTACTCTTGAATATTGTACAACAGTTAAAATAATGAGCAGGCTTGGTACAGTGGCTTATGCCTGTAATCCCAGAACTTTGGGAGGCCAAGATGGGAGGATCTTTTGAGGCCAGGAGTTCAAGACCAGCCTGGTAAACATAGTGAGACCTCCATCTCTAAAAAGAATAAACAGCCGACCTGTGTGTACTCACATGGAAAGATGGACATAGTATTTTGTTACCTGGAAGAAGCAAGTCCTAGAGCAATATTTTAATATAATTACTTCTGTAGGAAAACATATATACATGTGGTATTATATAATTTCTATGTATGTACACAATATTGTGTGTGTGTGTGTGTCACATACACGCAGCATGTTTTCATGCTGCTAATAAAGACATACCTGAGACTGGGCAATCTACAAAAAAAGAGATTTAATTGAACTTACAGTTCCACATCGCTGGGGAGGCCTCATAATCATGGCAGGAGGAAAGGAGGAGCAAGTCACTTCTTACATGGATGGCAGCAGACAAAAAAAGAGGGTTTTTCCAGGGAAACACCCATTTTTAAAAACATCAGATCTCATGAGACTCATTCACTATCATGAGAACAATGTAGGAAAGACCCATCCCATAATTCAATCACCTCCCACCGGGTTCCTCCCATGACACAGGGGAATTGTAGAAGTTACAATTCAAGATGAAATTTGAGTGGGGACACAGCCAAACCATATCATATATGTATATATATAATACATGCACAACCACATAGATTTGTTTGGAAGGATACACACCAAACTATTAATAGTGGTTATTCTTCCTCTTGAGAAAGAAATAGAATTTGCTAGAGGATAGGAGGGTTGCTTCCTGCTTTACTGTGTATACTTGCATATTGTTTGAATTTTTTATAATTAGTATACATTGCTTCTGTAATTTATGAAACAATTTAAACATTATCTCTTAAACTTATAGAAATAACATTTATTTTTAAGCAAATTAAGAAAAAGAACCCTATAATCTCTCTGCCCAAATATAATTACTATTAATCTTCCATACCTTTTTCTATAGATGTATTGTTTGTTTTTAAAAATGTAATTTTTCCATTTAGACCATGTAAGCTGCTGCTTTTATTTCACAATATGGGATAAATGTGATTATTCCCTGCATATTTATATGCCAGTAGATATTCAATTATATTTCTAATGACTTCAATGTTATGGTTTTTAGGTATATAAGATTACTGGAAGCTAGGCATTTGAAATGCGTGAGGTAAATTCCTAGTGCAATATCCTTTTACCTGGCTTCTTGCTTTCATCTTGTTCATCCGTACATCTAGATTGTCCACCCTTTATGCCTAATCTCTGTCAGTGTCTTGAATAAAATTTTCCATGGCTGCCCATTGCCCTCAAGATAAATTTCTAGTTTCCTTAGATAGATTGCAAAGCCCCTCACTTTCCAGTTCACGTTTCCTCTGGCACATCTTTGGCCAACACCTTTATCTTCAACTCCCATCAACGGCTCACCTCACTCAGGCTTATTCTCACTCTGCCTTCCGGTTTCAGCTCCAATGACTCCATTTCTGATTCAGTTACTTCTCTGTTTCTCAGAGCATCTTCCCCTTTGTCCATCTCTTGTTTTTGCCACCCAATAGGCATTCTCCCTTTTCCTGACAAAACAATTCATTGTGTGTGAGAGACTTCGGGCAAGGTTATTAAGCTCTCCACGCTTCAGGCTTATCATGATTCATCATCTATTAATAGGACAACAGTAGTACCGACCTCCTGAGATTGTTAATTGGAGGAAGTGAATGAATATCTCTCGGTGGATTAGAAGTGCCTGGGGCATGATAAGGGCTCTATGTGTTTGAGACTGCAGTTGCTGTAATTGGAATCATCTCTCTTTTACTCAGTCCACCTAGTTTGGTTGAAATTGGTTCTACCCTCTGCTCTAGGGGTTGCTAAGGTAATCAGTAAATCTCATCCTTCTAGATCCTGTGATGGGTTCAGAAGAGAACACAAAACCCAATTTGAGCCAATGAGAGTCACTATGAAGACTTTACTTTCTAAGGGAGAGAAACTCTTTATCTCTAGGCACGTGCATAATGCATGCTAGGCTTACTGCTACTGCAGCTGAGACATTGCAGATGGAAGCCCATCAGAGCATGGAACCGACACAGAGGGAAACACAGCTGAGCAAAGAGAGAGAAGTCCTGTCCTGGTGATACTGGGTCAAGCCTTTCGTGAAGCGATGCCTCACCAGCTCTTCCTCCAATTCCTCAGTCATTTGAGCCAAAATACTTCCTTGTTGCTTAAGCCACTAAGGGTTAGGTTTTCTGTCGCTTACAACCCAGAGTTTCAAGAGATATATACCATGTCTTACCAACATCATACCTTAGTATAATGGTCTTTCTAGTGATCTCTCTGCTGCATGAGACCTTAAGGTCTGTGAGGACAGGCCTGGGTCCTATTTCCCTTTGTATCTCCAGCTTCCAACATAGTGTTTGACTATATTAGATGCAAGTATTTGTTGAATGAAAAAATGTCTCAGAGGCTACCTTGACTATTTCAGCATAACTTGTTCAACACTACTGGTTTATCCAGGCCTAAAATTCTGCTAATCCTATCAGCAAGGCATAATAGGATGGGAAAAGAATTAATATTATTGAATGCCTGTCAGTAACTAGGTAATGTATATGATACTTTACATCATGTCATTTAATCAGAAAGCATAATTGCTTTCTCCCTTCCTGCTATCCCATTACAGGTCTATTACTGTACTTCCAAGTCAGTAAAATAAGAACAATGAAATAAGAATATCAATGAAATAAGAACAAAAGTCAGACATGGTGGCACACACCTGTAATCCCAGAACTTTGGGAGGCTAAGGCAGGTGGATTGCTTGAGCTCAGGAGTTCGAGACCAGCCTGGACAAAGGTGAAACCCTATTTCTACAAAAATTAGCTGGGTATGGTGGCACATGACTGTGGTCCCAGGTACTCGGGAGGCTGAGGTGGGAGGATTGCTTGAGCCTAGAAGGTCGAGGCTGCAGTGAGCTATGATTGTGCCACTGCATTCCAGCCTGGGTGACAGAGTGAGACCCTATCTCAAAAAAAAATATATATGTATATATATATGAAAATATATGTGTACCTCTAGTATCTAACAAGAAAAATGAAAGGCAGATAAAAAGTATACGTATTTATTCTTTAAAAGACAATAATCATTTGAATCTTTTGAGTTCAAAATGTTGTGTTTTATAAATTTATAAATGTGTCTATAAATTTTTCTTTCTATTCTATTTCTTCTTAGCATTGAAGTGAGCAATTTTACTAAAATATGCCATTTTGGTAGTAAAACATTTAAATTCAAAGTCACCTTAAGTGAGCGATGTGCTTATATCCAGCCACTTAATTAGCTGGGGGAAGTGACACAGTTGTCTACATGCAGGACAATTTCAAGTTCACTGGAAACCCTCTCACCTCCCCATGCTGCCAGCTTATTGTCCCATACATGGTAACATTCAGATTTGGGACTAGATGGCCAGGAGAAAAGCATTCAGCAGCCTTCACTCCAGAAGGATTTTTTGTGCTTGGCTCCCTGACTTCTCCTTTTGTTCAGGGAGCATGCACTAGTGAGAACACCTAAATCGTGATCCTTGTCCTCCATCTATAAACAATTCCTATTGTTTTAGGTTAGTTTCTCAGAGCATAAGAATGAAGACTGTGGTATGGCCCGGCTCTTTCTTATGAAAGCGCTCTTGATAAAACAATCTACATAAGTAGACTGACCACTTAAATACGGTTATTAATCGTTCAGTTTTATCTGCATAATGGTCTTATCAAAACTAATTATTGCTATATTAGGTAAATATTTAGAGAGCACCCTTTTATGGACCAAACTCTTTGCAGAATACAGATACTCAGGAAGTGGATCTCTTGTCTTGAAGGAGCTGAAAATTGAGTTGAGTTATCCCGGAATCACTTTTATCCTTTAGAGTTGGAATTTTGACAGATGGAGAAAATTATCTAATAAAGTGTTCAAAAACTTGGTTGGCCCGTGTGGGTTGAGGATTAATCTGTTAGAGCCACCGGCAGATTGAGCACACTATTCTTAGCTCAGAAGAAGCAAGTTATTCAAAGAAGGATGAGAGATGGCAGGTTCCCTCTAGTTCCTTTTTGCTGCTAGAGAGGTGAGCTTCCAGGGGCTCCTAGTTCAGGTTGCTTGTATTTTTTTCACCTATATTTTGTCTCCACAAGCCTTCCTTTTGTCGTCAGATTTGTCTACAATTTAACACCTGTGTGTGTCCAATCAAGGAAGGACATGATATCACATGATGAGTATATTTAGGTGGGAAGTCTTTGAGAAAAATAATTTTTGTCATTTGAAAGAAAGAAGAGTGTTTTATTTTTGAGTCACTTCAGGTCTTTGTCCTGGAGAACAGATTCACTCTTGTTTAAACTCTGTCTCAGTGAGAATGTTTGCAGGAATGGGAGGTAGCTCTTCCCATTGCATGTAATCATCTAGAAAACGAGAGACTACACCTTAACAGTGCAAATCCTTTTAGAATTGATCTACCTGGTCTTCTGCTTTTTCCTTTCTCCACTGTACTTTGTCTTGAATTCCCAGAAATGCCGTCTTAAAACTCTTCCAAAACTGCTGCCTATTCTTTCCCTGTTTTTTTTTCTACCATTTTTTTTTTTTTTTACCATCATATAAAGAGACAGCTTCCAAATGGTGCTCTATAATTGAGGAATAAACAACAAACTTTTGTCTGTATGTATCCATACTACCAATCAAAATACTTAATAACAAAATATCAATAAAAAATAGCCAATGTGACATTTTTCATCTTCTGTCAAAATCAGAACCCTTTGTTTTACCATTTGCTTTTAAATCTGGGGGTACATAAATTCCTGAGAAAATACTAAGCATATACATCAAAGAAATTCAGACAAATATATGTGAACGAAGCAGGTCACTGACATTAATCTTGGCCAAAACCTAGAGTTATTCGGAAAAGATGTCCAGAGACACATCTCGGAGGTTTTGAAGATTCAGAAAGATAAGAGGAAAATCTGGTACAGAGGTGTCACAGAAGCCCAGGAAAGTGTTTTAAAAAGGAAGACAAGGTCAACAGTGTCAGGTGCAGCTCAAATATTAAGTATAAAGAGGAATGAAAAATATATCTTGAATTTAGAGACTTGAAGGTTATTAGTGACCTTAACAAGCATTGTTTTTGGGGAGTTATGCAGCTAGAAGGCAAACTGGTAGGTTGAGGAAGGAGTGGAAGCTAAGGCAGTTGAGCTGTGTGTATGGACACTTCCTTCAGATTAGCTGTAAAGAGAGTAATAGAACAGTGGCTGTAGGAGGATAGGGGATTGAGGACTAGGAAACAATTTATTTTAGATGGGAGATATTTGAATAGGTTCAAAGCTTATTGGAAGGATTCAGCTGAAGGCAGAAGTCCGGTAACAAGAGAGAAAATAGAATAGAATAGATAATGTTAAGTTCCCAAGATCCACAATGACCCCCAAACGCAAGAATCATCTTAGAATAGACTTGGGATACAAAGTTCAACTGCAAAAGACCCTATTTTTAGACAGCCTCTGAATTTAGGAAACAATGTTCAGCCTGGAGGAAAAAAGAAGAGGGCTGAGTTACTATTTTCTCCATGTTTGATTCTAAGGAATGTAGCATTATTTGGATATTACATCAAACCTTGGAAAATAAGGGAAGGGGCAGGCCGTGAAGATATGTGCAATTAAAATTAGAAACTAGACATGGCCAGTAAATTGATTACAAGTTAATCTAGCTTTGCTATAACCTGAGAGAGGTGATATAGTCAGGAAGTTAGGTTTTATCTCAGGTCGGCTTTCTAACTATTGAAAGCCGTCACCAAAGAAACTAACATGGAACCAAGTACATTACCTGGGGGAGAGCACCTAGAGCCACAGATGTTGGTGTGCCTGAGAAAGTCCAGAATTTTAAAAATAAAATTAGAATAGCTGTGACCAGCAGTACCCTCCAGACTCCTCAATTGCACACAGCTCCCTTTGTGTCCATTTTGAGGACTCAGCACCAAGACTTCTAAGGCATGAAGCACTGGGCAATGCTTTGGGGACATGACAGTGCTAATTATGCTAAACACTCATGTCTGGTCTTATATTGATATTGATAACCTAATCAAAGACTCACTTTAGCTAAGCTGACCTTGCTGAATTGCCTGTGTTAGCTGCCAACAATGTCAACAGAGAAGAGAGTAATGGTCAAACTGGAAGCAGATAGTGTTATGATTTATGTGGGGCCATGAAGGCAGGGTTTTTGTCCATGGGAGCAGTGATTAGATGCTATGGGTGGCTGAATACGGTTGAGATTTTTCAAAAATTGGCAGGCATGTTACTTTGGAAGTTCTCCAGTGACACATCAGAGATTTAATAAGTTATTACAGTTTTGTATTCTTGCTTTCTGTGACGTCGCTCCCCTTTGTGCTTAATCAATGTTTGTTTCCCAGTATGTGTTTGTCACTATTATTAATTTTGGAAGATACAAGGAAATCCCCAAATCAGTAAATGCCCTCTAGGAGTGATTCTCTAATCTTATAGTTGGACACAAACCCACAACATACCCCCTTTGTAGGCTCATGCAAGAGGAAAGGAATTCAGCTTTCTCAGTGGTGGAGTAGGTCCAGTTCCAAAGATGTCACTGGGTATCCTGTACATCCAGAGAGGAACAGGACAACTTCCTGACTCTTTTACATCACTTTCTGAAAGGAAAGGGAACGTTTAAAGGAGGACCATGCACAGATACCTACCACCTATCCCTTTTTAAAGCCCCACCTGTCACGTCTCTACACCAGTTGTATTGCATTACCTGGGTAAATGAGTCAAGTGGGAAAGGGTGGAGGGTAGTCCCAAGCTAATGAGACCAGCATTCCCCTGGGTTATTTTATAGTTTATCTTATTAATCCTAGAAGCTTGACTATGAGGCCTGTGTTAAGGAGATTTCTTCTTGGGGAAAGATAATCTTACCAGCATCTTTGGGCTGTTTTCCTAATTCTTAACACTACTCCTGTATATTCCTCACTGGGAGTTATGAAATAGACAGGTTTGCCTCTCAAGACTTTCTATGAAAGCTTTTTTGATGTTACTCCTGGGAGCTTCTGAATGGGCCAGGAAAGAGGCCCCAAAGCCACACTGTATACTAGCTAAGTCACACACCCTTTTCTTTCCCATGTCAAATGGCAGTCCACCCAGTGCCATCCACTCAAGCAGAAGGTCCTATGAAGCACCCAGCTAGCAGCCCTATTTGACGGGGAAAGACGCCCTCTTCCCAAAGACATTTGCCTCATGATCACATTCTCATGAACAACATCTTCAGAGACAATGTGTGAGGGGCAGACGTTTAGATTATCATCAAAGCCATGACAGATTGGCAGCTACAGTTGCCTAAAGTTAGATAGCAAACCATTCCAAGTAGATGCAGGTTTATTCCTAAAGATCAGCAGTTTTGGGTTTTGGTGGAAATTTTTCTTAACTACAGACAATGTTGAACTTCAGCTGAGCTCTGTGCTCCTGGAAAACAGCAACAATTAAGAGATACTTCCATGCTTTTGTGTTCTGGGAAACAGCTCACTGCAAAGAATCACCATCCCCACATGACGCATGTAAGATTCACAGAGGATCCTCTTGTTTACCGATGAGGAGGCCAGACCACAGGCCCTCCAAACTCCCTTTCTCTGTCTCATAAATGATTAGCTGAACGTTTGCCCCCTGTGATCAATCTGGACACAATACCTACTAATTTGATTTGACGGCTTTAGTGAAGCTTCTCTCCTCACCTACAGCCTCTAAACTTTAACTCATTCCTGAGGCTAAGCAAGTGTTGGAACTGGGAACAACCCCTCCTCAATGGCCCTTCCTGAGACCCTCCATCGGCTGCAGACAAATCTTTCCTGTTCAGCTGTCACATCATCCCACGTGTGCATCCCCCATGCCTAGCTCCTTCTAGCCTTGTTTATTCCTCTTCATTAAAAAAGAAGCCCTTTCAGCCTGACCATCTGGATGTTTATAGATCTTACGGTCAGAATCTTTTCCCTATTGCAAAAATCATCCTCCCCATTTGGCATATTCTTTAAAAGTAAAGTCTCTGCTTACCTAAGTCTGGGTTTGTTTTTATTTAACACTACTCTCTATACTTTGGTATTTAATACTGTGTATGTTGAACATGATCTTTTCTTGATGACCTAGCTTCATCTTTAAGACTGTTGTCACATTGTGCTGAAGAGGTAGTTGTCAGTGAGACCAATTCTGGGTGGGATATTGGCTGACCTGGCACTAATGCTGGAACCAACTTATTTCTGGGATAAAGCAGCTACTTTTATTTTATGTATTTTTGAGTTACATTAAACTCACTTGGATAGAGTATAATGGTGATCTTTCACTTGGCCAGAAGAAAAAAAAACTACACTGCTCATTTTCTTATTTTTTTTCATTGAAATGGGGCCTCACTCTGTCACCCAGGCTGGAGTACAGTGGGTGCAATCTCGGCTCACTGCAGCCTCTGCTTCCTGGGCTCAAGTGATCCTCCCACCTCAGCCTCTTGAGTAGCTGGGGCGACAGGCACACACCACCATGCGCAGCTGATTTTTTGTATTTTTGATGGAGATGGAGTTTCACCATACTGACACTGTTTTAAAAATAATCCTAGAATTCATAACTTTCTAGCATGTGTATGTATAAATTACAATCTGTTACATTTAGAAATTAACAAGAATCAAATAATGTAAGCTAATTTTCCAAAAACTGATTGAGCTACAATGCTGGCATCTGACCATCTTATTTTTTAGCCCAAGGCATGCAAATGTTAGAAGAAAAAGAACCTTTAAAATTGCAACTGATAGTAAAATTGCTTAATTATGTGTGTAATATGTGGAAGAATATGTATATACAGCCATTTATCAAAAAAGAGGTCAGGAAAGTTGGGTGTAGTGTCATACACCTGTGGTCTCAGCTGCTTGGGAGGCTGAGGTGGGAGAATTGCTTGAGCCCAGGAGTTTGAGTCCAGCCTGAGCAACATAGTGAGACACTGTCTCTTAAAAAAACATGGGGTTGGGCGCGGTGGCTCACGCTTGTAATCCCAGCACTTTGGGAGGCTGAGATGAGCAGATCACGAGGTCAGGAGATCGAGACTATGGTGGAACCCTGTCTCTACTAAAAATACAAAAAATTAGCCGGGCGTGGTGGCGGGCACCTGTAGTCCCAGGAGAGGCTGAGGCAGGAGAATGGCGTGAACCCGGGAGGCACAGCTTGCAGTGAACCGAGATTGCACCACTGCACTCCAGCCTGGGCAACAGAGCAAGACTCCGTCTCAAAAAAAAAAAAAACGTGGGGAGTAGGGTAAGGAAAGAACCAGGTAAGGATAGAATAAAACCATCCAGCCATGAGGCCTTACAGAGCAATATGATATAGAAATTATTCTCATTTATTAATACAAATAAGAAAAAATGAGATTTAAAGATTTGTGATTTGCATAAATTTACCTGACTTGTAAGTGCCAGAACCAGAGTTAGAACTCTGTTATTCTATTTTCTGGTCTATGACTGTCATCAGGACACTGTGAAGCCTTTCCTTTAGTGAGTTCCAGGTAACACAGACCAGAAAACAGTTCTAATTTTATTCCTTGCTGTTCATGTCACTGTCAGACTCTACAACTTGTTGCTTCCATTACTGATTTCAACACCAGGGGCTGCTGTCCACTCTTCTCTTCCTCCTTTTCTAGGAAGCCTTACTGTTCAAATGTGTAAAAACTCATTCTTGACTTCCAACCAATCAGCCAGAGACATGACCGTCATGCAGACCATCATCTCTTTGAGCCTGTGTCTGAGTGCTTGGAGGCTGCTGCTTTGCTGACAGGGGTAGAGATAGAAAGAAAGGGACTGTTTCTCCGTTTCTCCCTGTTAGAAATGCTTGTTGCCCGGTGCCATAAAGAAATAGCACTTGAACATAAATTTAATTTCCTCAGCAAGGCTATTTTTTTACTTTCTGCAGAAAGGGTATACTCGCCAGCAGTTTTGCCATGAGAGTACACTGAACAAAAGAGGCAGGGTCATTTATAACCTGATGCATCCATCCTACTGCTGTGTCCGGTTTCCATTGGCTGGAATGGGACCTCACATTCTGTATTTGTTCCGACTGTCTAGCAACTTAGAACTTTTTAAAAGAGGCAAAGGCAGAGGAGAACAAAGGAAGGAGGAAGTAACTTGTGGAATGCTGAGAAAGGTAAACACACCTTCAAATAAGGAAGAGGAACAGGCTAAGACCTAATGCTTGCTTGGACCAGTGTAAGCATGTCAGGGCAAATATTTAGTCTAAATTGTGGGAGCTAAGAACATAAAGTACATTGATTTCTTTATTATGGCTAGCAGATATTTAAGAATGTTAGCACAGGTCTTTGAATAAATTTGCTTCTAAGAAAAGTTACTATTTATTCCTAATTAGATGGGGAGGAAAGTCTTTGCAGAGGAACCTCTATTTTCTACACTCCCTCACCTTCCTAGGTCGTCTGAAGGTTTCCTGAGGTTCTGGAAAACAGAAAGTATCCTAAATACTTAAATAGTATTATATGCTACCAATTAATTGTCCATTCTGTCATCTAAAGATCTTATGACAAACAGTATATGGAAGTATATGTTTCACCTTATTCTGTAGATCCAATTCTCTATTGAGAATTATGTGGACTTCAGAGCTAGTTTGGTTCATGGCGGTAGCTAGTTTGTTTCATTGACATGCTGCATGCCTCACTTGGTAAGGCTCAGGCCTCGTCCAGAGCAGGGTATAACCTTTGGTCTAGCCAACCTTGCTGGATGTTGTGAAGTATTTTAGCTATTGGATTATGCTTTCTATAAATGTAAAGATGTCATGGGACCTCAGGTGTATTCATGCAGGCTTTGCCATTTATCCTAGCTCCAATTAGTTACTGCACGGACAGCAAAACAAATGTAAGACATTGCACCAACACAAGGAATTATCAGTCTTGTTACTAAGAGGACAGAGGAATCCCTACCATGTAGGGTAAACTTCTTTCTAGGCCCTTTAAATGTGAAATGTAATAAGGCAATTTAAGGATCGTTTCACTAACATGTAAAGGAAAATACAAACATATGCACATCAAATTGCAGGTCTTACAATTTTGGTTCTAAGGAACAATAATTAACATAAGCTCAAAATGACACTTGCTGTCTGGGAACAGTTCTGGTGAAATAATGAACCTGTGGAAATAAAATTGAAGAGCTAATCAGCCTTGAACGGTGCTGAGGTGCGTGTTTCTCTCTCTCTGGTTGCTGTTCATCTCTTGCTCGTCTCTCTGCTTTACTCTATGCCTTTGATTAGACACATAATTTTTATGTTGGGCGACAAGGTCACAGTTCTCTCTGATAATTGCATAGATGAGAAAATATATTTGGTTTTGGAGGAAAAAAATTTACTTTACAAATGTATATATAGAAATAACTTTGACCTTTTGGCAAAGATAACCAAGTTCTTCCTCAGCAACAGAAAAACAGGCACATTCGGAGGTGTGAGTTTCATTTTATAGTGATAGCTCCTCCTAATAAAAACCTTTGTAAGGAAAAGGACAAAGTTGTTGGTTCAGGGGGCTAGCGGTAGACCCCTTCCCCTAACAGCTCAAAGATAAGGTAAATCAAAGTGCCTCGCAAGAGTTAAATGAGAGAAAACCCACATGCAGTGGATAGCATTAGCCATCTGTGGTGGGAAAGGAACAGATTGTCAATCAATGCATGGTTAAAGAGTTTGAGAACACCCAAAACCTTCATCAAGGTGATATGGGAGCAATCTCATGAAGGTAGAATGGGAGGATGGTTGCACTTAGCTGTTACAACCTCATGAGTTGCATTCCCACAGGAAGACTGCCTGGATATTAAGATGATGTCATCAAGAGCTGGGATTCTCACAGTGTGGTAAGAAGACCTCTAGCATAAGAATCTCCTGTAAAAATGCACATCCTAGGGCTTTACTGCATAGATACCAAAAATATCTGGAGTGGGCTCAAAGAATCTGCAGTTTGTTTATATTCAACTGAATTTTCTTTTTTATAGTTTTTCTCTAATTTAAAAAAAAGTAACACAATATGGGCTCTTTGTAACCAGGAATGCAAATATGAGGAAAGGAAAACTAAATCTTAGTTGATCCCTCTTTTTCTCTTACCCTGAGGTAACAGTACTAGTAGCAATTGTTACTAGTAACAATACTGGTGAGCATGAGCATCCTTCCATCCTATTTTTTACACTTACAAATATATATACTTTTTTTTTTTTTTTTTTTTTTTTGAGACGGAGTCTCGCTCTGTCGCCCAGGCTGGAGTGCAGTGGCGTAATCTCGGCTCACTGCAAGCTCCGCCTCCCAGGTTCACGCCATTCTCCTGCCTCAGCCTCTCTGAGTAGCTGGGACTACAGGCGCCCGCCACCACGCCCGGCTAATTTTTTGTATTTTTAGTAGAGACGGAGTTTCACCATGGTCTCGATCTCCTGACCTCGTGATCCGCCCGCCTCAACCTCCCAAAGTGCCGCGCCTGGCCAAATATATATACATTTTTAAGAGGTTTTATTTTTTTGCTTCTCTTCTTTGTTTTTATAAACTAGGTCATATTATAAAATTTGGAGATTTACTTTTCTCAAGTCATAATGCCAAACACTCCAGGTTTTTAAAAAAATGTATGTCTATCTATATATGTATTCACACACATTTACACATATACATACAAACACCCACATACATATGTGTGTCAGGTTGCTTGAAAATGCAGCTTAAAACCCATTTAGGGCTAAATACTGGCACAGTAGTCCAGTATCATAAGGAAAAGTTGAAAAAAAACTTTGAAGAATGACATTCTTTTAAATTCTATGGTTTTCTATGGTATGGATTATTAAGATATTCAAGCATGTCCCATAGATGAACATTCAGGTTGTTTTCTATTGTTGCTGCATATGTTTTATTTCATTGCCATTACAAATGCCTTTATTTTGGGGATGATAGATGAGCAGAAATGGGATTTCTGAGTCAAAGGCTATGTTCATTTTAAATTCTATTAGTATTATAATATGACTTTCCTAAAAGCTTGAGGTAAATTACAGTCGATTATCATGATTCCACTTAGTTATGTCCTATAAAATCACCTTGAGCACTGAAGTAGCAGACACTGGCTCACAGTATTAGTGTATTAATATGTTGTATTGATATATTAATATTGAATTAATATGTTGTATCAATATATTAATATTAATTATTAACTCTGGAGGAAATACAGGGTTAGGTTTCTGCAAGCTCCTGGTCACACTTTTTTCAACCCATCGATACATAACCTCGTTTTACATGTGTTTCTGTTTAAATACATCTTATTTATTTATTTATTTTTTCTTTTTGAGATGGAGTCTCTCTCTGTCACCAGGCTGTAGTGCAGTGGCACGATCTCAGCTCACTGCATCCTCCACCTCCTGGATTCAAGTGATTCTCCTGTCTCAGCCTCCCAAGTAGCTGGGACTACAGGTGCACACAACCACGCCCAGCTAATTTTTGTATTTTTAGTAGAGATGGGGTTTCACCATGTTGTCCAGGATGATCTTGATCTCTTGACCTCATGATCCACCCGCCTCAGCCTTCCAAAGTGCTGGGATTACAAGCATGAGCCACTATGCCCAGTCAGCTTATTTATTATATATTATTCATAACCTGGCATTGAATTCATGGCCAGCAATATGTCCCATGCCTGAACAGTGCTTATATAACACATGGACTTTCTCTATGAGGCACTTTACAGATTAAAGTGCCTTTACTAAAGTCTGTAAAGTGCGTTATGGAGAAAGTCCATGTGTTAGATAAGGATTCAGCCCTGTGCAGAAAATGTGGCATTAAATTGACCACCAAAAGGATACTAGTTTACATTATGAGGGTGAAACAAGAAAGGAGAATGTCATCTTGTTCTACCTGGACTGGGGACATGCATGCTGGGTGACCACACTGCACGTGACCATGAATGACCACAAATGATCTCCAAAGTGCCACAAGTATTGGCTTTGGGGTTACAAATACATTTGAGAGTGTAGGCAAATTTGTGAATACAGAATGCACAAATAATAAGGATTGACTGTATATTCCCACCAGCAAAGTGTTTGTCATATTGATTATTCTTCATCTTCACTGTTTCATTTTTTTAAATATTTGTGAAATTTTAGGGGAAAACTATTTCCTCGTTGCCAACTAACTAGTGAAGTTAAGCCTAGTTTCTTAATTTATTACACATTTAAATGCAATCTTTGATAACTTACCTGTTCTTATACTTTGCCCTTTTTCCAACCAAGTGACTTAATTTTTTTCTCATCATTTCTTAGAAACTGTATATTAGGGATATAAATCCTTTGTTATATGTTATGCAATACCTTTTTATTCTATTGCTTGTCTTATTTTTGTTTTGGGTATCTTTGCTATCTGTTTTAATACTCAAATATATCGACCTTCCTTTTGTGATTTAAGGTCTCCTGTCTTATTGCATCTCCAAGACTACATAGAATTTCACATTTTTATTCCAATATTTTTATTGTTACATATTTTACATTAAAATCTTTATCCAGAATGTTTTTGTTTGTGGTGTTAGGCAGGTGTCTATGTTCGTTTTTTTCTTCCAGATGAACATTCCTCAGTTGTTCCAAACAGGAAGAGAGGAAATCAAACTCTCCCTATTTGCAGATAGTATGATTCTCTGCCTAGAAAACCCCGTTGTCTCTGCCCAAAAGCTCCCTGATCTGATACACAACTTCAGCAAAGTTTCAGGACACAAAATCAATAGCATTCCTATATGACAACATTCAAGCTAAGAGCAAAATCAAGAATGCAATCCCATTCATAATCGCTACAAAAAGGATAAAATATCTAGGAATACAGCTAACCAAGGAAGTGAAAGACCTTTATAATGAGAATTATAGAACACTGCTAAAAGAAATCAGAGATTACAAAAACAAATTGAAAAACATTCCACATGAATTTTTTTTTCCCATCTGAATTGTTCCTGGATCTACATTATCCATGCCTGGTTTCCAGGCCCTCTCAGAGATTCTGTGAACTACTTATATCCTTTATTGATCCTTTTCTACTCAGCCTGGATAAGGTAGATTATGATTTTGCAACTAAGAGTGGTAATTGGTGCTGGAAATATTGGTACCTAATGGACTGTCAAGTAAATGGGAACCTGGGGTTAACTATTTAACATAGTTGAGTTTGAAGGCATGTGGAGCAAAACATTTCCTTAAATATTGGCTATGGTTAATTGGAGTGAAGTGCCTACTGAAGGCAGCATTTTGGGAAACTCAAGTGGCTGCTTCCATATAATATTTTAAGAAATGTGGCTGTACTGGCTACATGGAATTGTGCTAAAAATCTTAAAGAAAGAAAAATAAAACAGGCTCAAGGTTTTAAATTATTGCCTCAATGTAGTCTCAGAAAACAAGAGAATTTTTGACTGGCCTAAAAGAATATTGTCTTTTATAGCAACAAGGTTGATGAAGTTGAACATCAAACATATGCTCTGATTCTGTGACTTATTGAATTATAGGCTACATTGAAACATTGGCTGTGTTTCTTAAGTGAAATTTAGGACATTGGGAAGAAAAGAATGGGACCCTGTGAATTAGAGTAGAGACATTTGGGAGGATTCAGATGACTCACATTCCCAACCTCCCTAAATCCTTCTTATCATCAGCAGCCGCCCTTATCCTCTGAAGGGCAGAAACCTGTCTGAAGACCTTAGAAAGACCTTGCCTAGCTTCTAAGAGGATGCCAGTTCCTCATCACTCACTCCTATCTTATTACCTCTACTTATTTATTTGAAGTCAGATCCCAGTGTGTCCCAGAGATTTAATCATAAAGTCATACCTTGGGAGAAATATATTTCTTCTACTACTGCCACTGCTGTTACAATTTTTTACATACCAAAAAAAACGCAAGATTTTGCAATTTATGTCTACAGAATTTGCATAAAGTTATCCGTTACTCATCCTAATTTTCTTCCTAACTAAAAGGGACATCTGTTTTTGCAATGACTCTACTAGAATACTACATTTCCCAAGCTTCCCAATATCTAGGGGTGGCCATGGGGCCTAGTCAGTGAGATGTAAGTTTAATTGTACTAATTATTCCTAGAAAAAAGTTTTGGTATCCTAAGAACTGCTCTTCCTTCTTGTACCTTCCTCCTTACTGCGTGGGCTTGGTCATAATTTCTGGAACTATAGAGGTCATCCTGCACTCATGAGGGAACGGCCAGGAGAATTGCTAGAACTTCCAATCTGACATTTTTAAGCCCCTGAACAAATGACGACAATCACTTTTACTCTTTTTTTTGGTAATTAATGGAAGGGAAACAAACCTAATTGACACATTCAGCTAAACACAATCATCAGCAGTGATGATGCAAAAATGTAGCACAGACATAGAAAGCACCTATTTTCCCCTTGAAAAAGTGAAAATTCTTGAGCTTCACTGATTTTGCTAATTTAGAGCCCATACCAAAACTTTATTCAATTAGTTTGGCTGGAGAGTCACTGTGTGCTATTTGGCTTAGGGCAGTAGGGCCCTCCCTGGGAGCTGGGGTCAATCCCATTAACCCCACTTGTTTGCAGCTCCATGAGGAGAAGTGCTAAGAAGAAAAAAGGAGATGTTTGGATGTGAAATAGGTGAGTAACATGTCCACTTCATCCATATTGTGAATATGTTGTTAAAATTTACTACTCTTATTCCACTTTCATGGTCACTGAACAATCTGCTGGTTGGATTTGACTTCTCATGTAATTTATAAGAGGGATATGAACTAATCAACTAATACTAGCATTGTGATCTGATTGTCGGTTTAGTTAATCTATGCCCATCTTCCTGGAGTCATCTTCCTGGAGTTCCCATCTTCCTGGAGTCAACATTATTCCAGAACCTTCACCACTATAGATTGTTATCACTTTGATTCCATTTAAGGGTGCTATGACACATGTAACTGGAATGATACCAATTGCAGAAATGTAGGGTGAGCTTGCAAAACAAAAAGTCTTTGATTCTGTAACCCATAGGCTACCAAGTGACATGCATAACATCTGGGGTATAGTTAACTTGCCAATATTTACTGAGTACAATAAGATATACATCTGACTAATAGAGATGTTATCAGTAATACTCAATAGGATAAAGAGAGTTCTGGATGGGAAGATAGAAGCTACCCTGCTAAGTGCTAATTTTCTTTACTATGGATGCATCCATGAGCAAATCACTTCAATTGAACGGCCTTCAAGTTTTTCACCTCCAAAACTGAGTACTGTACTCACAATAGTTAAATATTTCCTGGGCAGTTTTATCTCATTAATTTACTTTAAAAGGCCTTTCTTCATATCACAAACTCCAACTTGATTGTGGTTTCTGAGCAAATTATAACAAATTTTGTGTTTGTGGAATCCAAATTAATGAGATTTAACTACATGCTAATTAAAACTCCTTAGAATTCTGCAAAGACTTTCCCTTCAAGAGTTCAAATTTGTTGATGAAATTTTCTTGTTAGACTTCACAATGAGTGTGGAAAACAAATGATCAGTCTATCAGCCCTAAAAGAAGAAAAACTCTAAGATATTCTTCCCAGGTTTTAATAATAAAACCTGGCAGCAATGGAACAGCTTCACAAACCTGGCCTTAAGTTTATCTTGCAGGTTAACTCACTCTCTTAAAGAGATTCTTGTAATGATTTAAAACCAAACGGCGATGTAACACTGAGGTTCAATTAGCAGATTCCTTAGTTGGGTCTTGATCACACCTCTGATTGTCACCTCTAATAGGGCGTATTAAAATTTCCATTCATTATAGTCATTAGTCCCTGCCAGTGATAAGTTTGTGCAGAAATCTGTTGGTGTTCAACTTCTAATTTGTGTGATAATTTGTGTTTATGCTTAGAACACTTATTGGTTGTGGATGGAGGGGGTGTGACCCATTTAGAAACTATTCATGTAGATAAATCTGGAAAGTTTGCCTGGAATGGCTAAGGCAAGGTGATGCCACCTAGTCTAGTAATAGACAAGGGCCACTTAGAAGTCAGACGAGTCTTATTCCAGAGTCAGGAAGATAAGTGGTTTACCCAGAGATGCAATGGGGTTGCTTCAGATGATCCAGAAGGGGGTTTTTGCATGGAAAGAAAGGTTCCATTAGGTCAGTGTTACTCTACAAATGGGGAGAAAAGCACCTGCATCAGAATCATCTGAGAAGCTTATTAAAAAGGTAAGCTCTTGGGCCACACTCCAGACCTCTGGGGCTAGGGCCCAGGAATCTGTGTGGTTAGTAAGCACCCCAGATTACGCCTAGGCGTGCTAAAATTGAGAACCACCACAGGAGACACCTGAGAGCAGAGACACAGAAACAAATTAGGTATAGCAAAGACATCAAAACATTTTGTAGTAAAGTATTGAGAAACCGTTCAACTTGTATTTGTTGTTGGGATTTTTGCCCTCAACAGCTGAAATACAATATTTAAGAGGAAGAAAGTTTCAAATTTGCAACAAGCAATAAGAAATGGGGCTTGGCAAAGTGGCTCACTCCTGTAATCCCAACACATTGGGAGGCCAAGGTGGGCAGATCACTTGAGCTCAGGGGTTCAAAACCAACCTGGGCAACATGGTGAAACCCCATCTCTACAAAAAAGTGCAAATATTAGCCAGGTGTGGTGGCATGCACCTAGTGTCAGCTACTCAAGAGGTTGAGGTGGGAGGATGGCTTGAGCCCTGGAGGGAGAGGTTCTAGTGGGCAAGATTGTGCCGCTGCACTCCAGCCTGGTGACACAGCCAGACCCTATCTCCAAAAAAAGAAGAAGAAAAAGAAATGGTTTGGGTGTGGGGTTTTTTTTTGTTTTTTTGTACTTTAGAGGCTTTCAGGTTTTTTCTTGCTCTGTGTGGTCTTATTTAGTTATTTGTATTTGAGTTTGGTGCATAAAATAATTTTGGTACTTCTTATTATATACACAAGAATCATGGATCATGGATATGCTCAAATTTATGTCTCCTATGCCTGAAAAGTTGTGCATCAATAACTCGTAAGTTTTTTTAGGACACTGTACACTTTGTGAATCTGATGAAAGGCATGGAACTTGATTCCCACAAATGCATGTGCATCAGTATATAAAGCATTACATTTAATCTCTGGGGACTTATAGATCTGTGCTCTCTGTGGGCTCTACATCAAGAGCCTCTGACCTGAGCCTAAACCACCCAGTCTGCTGCTTCACAAAGTCAGGTAGCTCCACCTATGACTCAGCCGTAGCAAGAAGGGAAAGGCCATGGTTTGTGTGGGAAAAATGGATGAAAGCAAAACTGAGGAATTCAGCAGTCTTCGAGGCTTTGACTCACACCTTTAAATCTGTTGGAATTGCCACAAAAATATTTGTTTTCCTACAAGAATATTAGAGATTTACCCATCTTGAGTGGCAAGCCTAGATGCCCCATTCACTCATCAAGGCCTGGTGCCATATTTAGCAAAAGAGCCATAACTGAGGGTGCGTTTGATGAATTTAATAGGATTATGTCTTACTAATGACATTAGGCTCCTGGGTCGGGCTTAGCCTTTATATTTATGTTTTATCACTGCACATGAAGATGATATTCTCTGGCATATGGGTTTTTCAACCTCAGAGTTAGTCGTGCGATATGTGAAGTGGCCCTTGGCTTATTTTGGGCCCATTAGAAATTAGATTTTTTAAAAAACATTCACTATGTTTATTTTTTATTTATTTATTTTTATTTTATTTTATTTTACTTTATTTTATTTTACTTTATTTTATTTTACTTTATTTTATTTTATTTATTTTATTTTATTTTGAGGCAGGGCCTCATGCTGTCACCCAGGCAAGAGTGCAGTGATGCAATCACAGCTCTCTGCAGACTCAAGTTCCCTGGGCTCAGGTGATCCTCCCACCTTAGCCTCCTGGGTAACTGTGGCTACAGGCATGCATCACCATGCTTGGCTAATTTTTTGGTATTATTTTTGTAGAAATGGGTTTTCATCATGTTGCCCAGGTTGGTCTTGAACTCCTGGGCTCAAGTGGTCTGCCTGCCTCAGACTCCTAAAGTGTTAGGATTACAGGCACGAGCCACCACGCCCAGCCAAAAACGATTCGCTTTAGGAAAAAGAAAAATCAAACTTCCTATAATACCACCACCAAAGACACCTAATGTTAATAATATAGCATGTATTCCTCTAGCAAAAAGTCTGTGCTTTTTGCAAAAATAAGATCATACTATACTTAGTGTAATCAGATCTGACTCCTTCACTTATATCTTAAATATCTATTTCAGTAAGTTCCCTCTATCGTGTTCACTGGCTGCTAATATTCTCCAATATTTATGTATACTTTAAGTGTCAACTAATAGATGCTTAGGCTCATTCCATAAATGAGATTTTTCTAACATCTTTCTATGCTTATAGCCATTAACATTTGGGATTTTTGCTGCTGTTATGGTTAATTTTGGAGTCTCTGAAGAAACAGGTGCTTTGTAGCATCCAGTTTTCTTGCTTGAAAGGAAATTCCTCAGAGTTTTAAGGGTGTTTAGATGTAATTTTCACTTTTCACTTTGTTCTGAAAAACTAAGAATAAATAAAAATCCAAATCTATAGCCCATGTCCACCCCCTCCTTTGAAAGTAATCAACCTCAGTCTCTGAAATTTCAAAGGAAAAAACTGAAAATACCACTGAAATTATTTTTAATTAGACATTTAGCAGTTCCTAAAGCAAGTTATAATTTGGCCTTCAAAAGCAGTATTTTTAAAGAAGGGAGCATTTTAATTGGTATGTTCTGGCTTAGCACATTTTCTCAGACATTAAAATTTTAAAATCTAGATGTCATATCAAAGTATATGAGATGAAAAATATGATTTCCTCTAACTACCTAAACTGTGACACATAACTGGACGTGTCTATATGGATGGATCTCTGGGAGAAAAGAAAAACTTTTCTATTAACTACGGCTTGGTATATCTGGGGGGCCCAGAGCTGCCAATTTTATATCATGCATATGCTGCGTAGCATCTACTACTCAAAGTGTGGTCCACGGATGAGTGGCATCAATATCAACTGGGAACTTGTCAGATAAATAGAACCATGAATCCCAGCCCACATATCCTGAATCAGAATCTTCATTTTAACAAGATCCCTGGGTGATTCTTATATACTTTATTGATTGATTGCTTGATTGATTGAGACAGAGTCATGCTGTGTTGCCCAG
This sequence comes from Hylobates moloch, assembly GCF_009828535.3. Classification (NCBI taxonomy): domain Eukaryota; kingdom Metazoa; phylum Chordata; class Mammalia; order Primates; family Hylobatidae; genus Hylobates; species Hylobates moloch. The sequence goes on along the minus strand of NW_026652291.1, from coordinate 33,138,290 downwards.
GCTGGAGTGCAGTGGCACAATCTTGGCTCACTGCAACCTCCACCTCCTGGGTTGAAGCGATTCTCCTGCCTCAGCCTCCAGGCGCATTCCACCATGCCTGGCTAATTTTTTGTATTTTTAGTAGAGACAGCTTTTTGCCATGTTATCCAGGCCAGTCTTGAACTCCTGGCCTCAAACAATCCGCCCACCTTGACTTCCCAAAGTGGAGGGATTACAGGCGCGAGCCACTGAGCCCATGTATGCTGTTGAGGACACCAAACAAATCAAACCAACCAGATATATACACAACATTCATCTACTTCTCCCCACTAGATACACAACATTTCTTTCAAAGAACTTGATTCTTGCAGGTGTTTGTAAAGTGATTTAAAATATGAAGATGTTGTATGTGGCTTAATATAGGAATGCATGTGTTCAATCAAAGTGACATAAAGAGTTACATATAGTGAAACTTCTCACTTTATTTTGATAATAGGGGGTTTGGTGAGCACCTTCATTCCTTCTTTTCATTTTATTGCATACTGTGTGGTTTTTTAAAATTTGTTTTAGACACAAGATCTCACCGTGTTGCCCAGGCTGGACTTGAACTACTGGGCTCCAGCAATCCTCTCCCCTCAACCTCCTGAGTAGCTGGGACTCCAGACAAGCACCACTGCACTGGGCTTGGAACATTTTCTTAATCTGGAGACATCTGAATTAAGACTACAATATTAAAATGATGAACAAATTGAATAAAGGTATTCACCAAAACCCCCAGTGTTTTGGGCAATAATGATTTCAAGGCTTTGAGGCCCCTTCCCAATGCCAGTCATTCTACAAGTTGTTCATAAGCACAAGCAAAATCGTAAGTTGTAATTTGGCCTTCGAATACAGTATTTTTAAAGAAGGAAGCATTTTAATTGGTATGCTCTTATTTAGTATATTTTATTAGATGTTAAAGTTTTAGAATCTAGATGTCATATTAAAGTATATGATATAAAGAATATGATTTCTTCTGTTTAACTAGCTAAACTGTGGCATATAACTGGATGTGTCTGTATAGAGGGACCTCTGGGAGAAAAGAAAAACTTCTATTAGCTGTGGCTTGGTATGTTTGGGAGTCCCAGAGCAAGCCAGGTACTTGACTGGGGAGGGGGAAGAGCAATTTATGTGCCAGTAATTATAATTATAAACACATAAGTGTCCTGGGATTGGAGAACCTGTTCTGTATGAGAGTACCAGGAGATCTTAACAGTGGAAGAACATTTAAACTGAATCTTGATGAATAAGTAGGATTCCCCAAGGGGAACCAGGAGGAACCAGCACCTCAGGTAACTAGAAGAATGAATATGAAAATACAAAAGTAGGCCAGGCACGGTGGCTCATGCATGTAATCCCAGCACTTTGGGAGGCCGAGGTGGCCAGGAGTTCGAGATCAGCCTAGCCAACATGGTGAAACCCCGTATCCACTAAAAATACAAAAAAATTAGCCATGCATCGTGGCGGGTGCCTGTAGTGCCAGCTACTCAGAAGGCTGAGGCAGGGGAATTACTTAAACCCAGGAGGTGGAGGTTGCAGTGAGCTGAGATTGCACCACTGCACTCCAGCCTGGGCAACAGAGCGAGACTCTGTCTCAAAAAATAAAAATAAAAATAAAAATAAAAATACAGAAGTAGGTTACCATGTTAACAAATACCTTCATCATCTTGTTAGTAGGGACCCATTGGAGGGTTTTAATCAAGGAATGCCATTAGATTTGTATTTGAGAAAGATAATTCTGGTGGTTCAGTAGAAATAGAGCAAGGTGAGTCAGAGGCAGGGAACTCAACTAGGAAGCCGCTGCAACCATCTGAGTGATAGAAGATAAACTTGAATCGAACATTGAATATAGCAATAGTAGTGTGGGACTGAGTTCAGAGAGATGCTGGAAGTAGAGCAGGCAGGTTAGGGACTGAGCAAAGAGGTAGCGTTGGGAGAGTAGAAAGACAAGAAACACTTTGAAGATTCTAGTTAGGGGCTTGGCACGGTGGCTCACACCTGTAATCCCAGCACTTTGGGAGGCCAAGGCAGGCAGATCACCTGAGGTCAGGAGTTCGAGACCAGCCTGGCCAGCTGGCCAAGATGGTGAAACTCTGTCTCTACTAAAAATATAAAAAATTGAGGGTGGAGCCAAGATGGTCGAATAGGGACAGCTCTGGTCTACAGCTCCCAGTGTGAGCGACATAGAAGACGGGTGATTTCTGCATTTCCATCTGAGGTACCGGGTTCATCTCACTAAGGAGTGCCAAACAGTGGATGCAGGACAGTCAGTTTAGTGCACCATGCCTGAGCCGAGCCGAAGCAGGGTGAGGCATTGTCTCACTCGGGAAGCACAAGGGGTCAGGGAGTTCCCTTTCCTAGTCAAAGAAAGGGGTGACAGATGGCACCTGGAAAATCCGGTCACTCCCACCCTAATACTGCGCTTTTCCAATGGGCTTGGAAAATGGCACACCAGGAGATTGTGTCCTGCACCTGGCTCGTAGGGTCCTACGCCCACGGAATCTTGCTGATTGCTAGCACAGCAGTCTGAGATCAAACTGCAAGGCGGCAGCAAGGCTAGGGGAGGGGCGCCCACCATTGCCCAGGCTTGCTTAGGTAAACAAAGCAGCCAGGAAGCTCGAACTGGGTGGAGCCCACCACAGCACAAGGAGGCCTGCCTGCCTCTGTAGGCTCCACCTCTGGGGGCAGGGCACAGACAAACAAATAGTCAGCAGTAACTTCTGAAAACTTAAATGTCCCTATCTGACAGCTTTGAAGAGAGTAGTGGTTCTCCCAGCACGCAGCTGGAGATCTGAGAATGGGCAGACTGCCTCCTAAAGTGGGTCCCTGACCCCCGAGCAGCCTAACTGGGAGGCACCCCCCAGTAGGGACACACTGACGCCTCACTCGGCCAGGTACTCCTCTGAGACAAAACTTCCAGAGGAACTATCAGACAGCTGAATTTGTGGTTCATGAAAATCCACTGTTCTGCAGCCACCGCTGCTGACACCCAGGCAAACAGGGTCTGGAGTGGACCTCTAGCAAACTCCAACAGACCTGCAGCTGAGGGTCCTGTCTGTTAGAAGGAAAACTAACAAACAGAAAGGACACCCACACCAAAAACCCATCTGTACATCACCATCATCAAAGACCAAAAGTAGAAAAAACTACAAAGATGGGGAGAAAACAGAACAGAAAAACTGGAAACTCTAAAAAGCAGGGTGCCTCTCCTCCTCCAAAGGAACGCAGTTCCTCGCCAGCAGTGGAACAAAGCTGGACGGAGAATGACTTTGACGAGTTGAGAGAAGAAGGCTTCAGACGATCAAACTACTCCGAGCTACAGGAGGAAATTCAAAACAATAGCAAAGAAGTTAAAAACTTTGAAAAAAAATTAGAAGAATGGATAATTAGAATAACCAATGGAGAGAAGGGCTTAAAGGAGATGGAGGAGCTGAAAGCCAAGTTTCGAGAACTACGTGAAGATTGCAGAAGCCTCAGTAGCAGATGCGATCAACTGGAAGAAAGGGTATCGCAGATGGAAGATGAAATGAATGAAATGAAGCGAGAAGGGAAGTCTAGAGAAAAAAGAATAAAAAGAAATGAACAAAGCCTCCAAGAAATTTGGGACTATGTGAAAAGACCAAACCTACATCTGATTGGTATACCTGAAAGTGATGGGGAGAATGGAACCAAGTTGGAAAACACTCTGCAAGATATTATCCAGGAGAACTTCCCCAATCTAGCAAGGCAGGCCAACATTCAGATTCAGGAAATACAGAGAACGCCACAAAGATACTCCTCGAGAAGAGCAACTCCAAGACACATAATTGTCAGATTCACCAAAGTTGAAATGAAGGAAAAAATGTTAAGGGCAGCCAGAGAGAAAGGTCAGGTTACCCACAAAGGGAAGCCCATCAGACTAACAGCTGATCTCTCAGCAGAAACTCTACAAGCCAGAAGAGAGTGGGGGCCAATATTCAACATTCTTAAAGAAAAGAATTTTCAACCCAGAATTTCCTATCCAGCCAAACTAAGCTTTATAAGTGAAGGAGAAATAAAATCCTTTACAGACAAGCAAATGCTGAGAGATTTTGTCACCACCAGGCCTGCCCTACAAGAGCTCCTGAAGGAAGCACTAAACATGGAAAGGAAAAACCAGTACCAGCCGCTACAAAAACATGCCAAATTGTAAAGACCATTGATGCTAGGAAGAACCTGCATCAACTAACGAGCAAAATAACCAGCTAACATCATAATGACAGGATCATATTCACACATAACAATATTGACTTTAAATGTAAACGGGCTAAATCCTCTAATTAAAAGACACAGACTGGCGAATTGGATAAGGAGTCAAGACCCATCAGTATGCTGTATTCAGGAAACCCATCTCATGTGCAGAGACACACATGGACTCAAAATAAAGGGATGGAGGAAGATCTATCAAGCAAATGGAAAACAAAAAAAGGCAGGGGTTGCAATCCTAGTCTCTGATAAAATAGACTTTAAACCAACAAAGATCAAAAGAGACAAAGAAGGCCATTACATAATGGTAAAGGGATCAATTCAACAAGAAGAGCTAACTATCCTAAATATATATGCACCCAATACAGGAGGACCCAGATTCATAAAGCAAGTCCTGAGTGACCTACAAAGAGACTTAGAGTCCCACACAATAATAATGGGAGATTTTAACACCCCACTGTCAACATTAGACAGATCAACGGACAGTTAACAAGGATACCCAGGAATTGAACTCAGCTCTGCACGAAGTGGATCTAATAGACATCTACAGAACTCTCCACCCCAAATCAACAGAATATACATTTTTTTCAGCACCACACCACACCTACTCCAAAATTGACCACATAGTTGGAAGTAAAGCTCTCCTCAGCAAATGTAAAAGAACAGAAATTATAACAAACTGTCTCTCAGACCACAGTGCAATCAAACTAGAACTCAGGATTAAGAAACTCACTCAAAACCGATCAACTACATGGAAACTGAACAACCTGCTCCTGAATGACTACTGGGTACATAACGAAATGAAGGCAGAAATAAAGATGTTCTTTGAAACCAACGAGAACAAAGACACAACATACCAGAATCTCTGGGACACATTCAAAGCAGTGTGTAGAGGGAAATTTATAGCACTAAATGCCCACAAGAGAAAGCAGGAAAGATCCAAAATTGACACCCTAACATCACAATTAAAAGAACTAGAGAAGCAAGAGCAAACACATTCAAAAGCTAGCAGAAGGCAAGAAATAACTAAAATCAGAGCAGAACTGAAGGAAATAGAGACACAAAAAACCCTTCAAAAAATTAATGAATCCAGGAGCTGGATTTTGAAAAGATCAACAAAATTGATAGACTGCTAGCAAGACTAATAAAGAAGAAAAGAGAGAAGAATCAAATAGACCCAATAAAAAATGATAAAGAGTATATCACCCCTGATCCCACAGAAATACAATCTACCATCAGAGAATAGTACAAACACCTCTACACAAATAAACTAGAAAATCTAGAAGAAATGGATAAATTTCTCAACAAATACACCCTCCCAAGACTAAACCAGGAAGAAGTTGAATCTCTGAATAGACCAATAACAGGCTCTGAAATTGTGGCAATAATCAATAGTTTACCAACCAAAAAGAGTCCAGGACCTGATGGATTCACAGCCGAATTCTACCAGAGGTACAAGGAGGAACTGGTACCATTCCTTCTGAAACTATTCTAATCAATAGAAAAAGAGGGAATCCTCCTGAACACATTTTATGAGGCCAGCATCATCCTGATACCAAAGCCTGGCAGAGACACAACAAAAAAAAGAGAATTTCAGACCAATATTCTTGAGGAACATTGATGCAAAAATCCTCAATAAAATACTGGCAAACCAAATCCAGCAGCACATCAAAAAGTTTATCCACCATGATCAAGTGGGTTTCATCCCTGGGATGCAAGGCTGGTTCAACATATGCAAATCAATAAATGTAATCCAGCATATAAACAGAACCAAAGACAAAAACCACATGATTATCTCAATAGATGCAGAAAAGGCCTTTGACAAAATTCAACAGCTCTTCATGCTAAAAACTCTCAATAAATTAGGTATTGATGGGACGTATCTCAAAATAATAAGAGCTATATACGACAAACCCACAGCCAATATCATACTGAATGGGCAAAAACTGGAAGCATTCCCTTTGAAAACTGGCACAAGACAGGGATGCCCTCTCTCACCACTCCTATTCAACATAGTGTTGGAAGTTCTGGCCAGGGCAATCAGGCAGAAGAAGGAAATAAAGGGTATTCAGTTAGGAAAAGAGGAAGTCAAATTGTCCCTGTTTGCAGATGACATGATTGTGTATCTAGAAAACCCCATTGTCTCAGCCCAAAATCTCCTTAAGCTGATAAGCAACTTGAGCAAAGTCTCAGGATACAAAATCAATGTACAAAAGTCACAAGCATTCTTGTACACCAATCACAGACAAAAAGAGAGCCAAATCATGAGTGAACTCCCATTCACAATTGCTTCAAAGAGAATAAAATACCTAGGAATCCAACTTACAAGGGATGTGAAGGACCTCTTCAAGGAGAACTACAAACCACTGCTCAATGAAATCAAAGAGGATACAAACAAATGGAAGAACATTCCATGCTCATGGGTTGGAAGAATCAATATCATGAAAATGGCCATACTGCCCAAGGTAATTTATAGATTCAATGTCATCCCCATCAAGCTACCAATGACTTTCTTCACAGAATTGGAAAAAACTAAAGTTCATATGGAACCAAAAAAGAGCCCGCATCGCCAAATCAATCCTAAGCCAAAAGAACAAAGCTGGAGGCATCACACTACCTGACTTGAAACTATACTACAAGTCTACAGTAACCAAAACAGCATGGTACTGGTACCAAAACAGAGACATAGATCAATGGAACAGAACAGAGCCCTCAGAAATGATGCCGCATATCTACAACTATCTGATCTTTGACAAACCTGACAAAAACAAGCAATGGGAAAAGGATTCCCTATTTAATAAATGGTGCTGGGAAAACTGGCTAGCCATATGTAGAAAGCTGAAACTGGATCCCTTCCTTACACCTTATACAAAAATTAATTCAAGATGGATTAAAGACCTGCATGTTAGACCTAAAACCATAAAAACCCTAGAAGAAAACCTAGGCAATACCATTCAGGACATAGGCATGGGCAAGGACTTCATGTCTAAAACACCAAAAGCAGGCCGGGCGCGGTGGCTCATGCTTGTAATCCCAGCACTTTGGGAGGCCGAGGCAGGCGGATCACGAGGTCAGGAGATCGAGACCACGGTGAAACCCCGTCTCTACTAAAAATACAAAAAATTAGCTGGGCGTGGTGGCGGGCGCCTGTAGTCCCAGCTATTCGGAGAGGCTGAGGCAGGAGAATGGTGTGAACCCGGGAGGCGGAGCTTGCAGTGAGCCGAGATTGCGCCACTGCACTCCAGCCTGGGTGACAGAGCAAGACTCCGTCTCAAAAAATAAAATAAAATAAAATAAAATAAAACACCAAAAGCAATGGCAACAAAAGCCAAAATTGACAAATGGGATCTAATTAAACTCAAGAGCTTCTGCACAGCAAAAGAAACTACCATCAGAGTGAACAGGAAACCTACAAATTGGGAGAAAATTTTCACAACCTACTCATCTGACAAAGGGCTAATACCCAAACTCTAATGAACTCAAACAAATTTACAAGAAAAAAAAAACAACCCCATCAAAAAGTGGGCAAAGGACATTAACAGACACTTCTCAAAAGAAGACATTTATGCAGCCAAAAAACACATGAAAAAATGCTCATCATCACTGGCCATCGGAGAAATGCAAATCAAAACCACAATGAGATACCATCTCACACCAGTTAGAATGGCCATCATTAAAAAGTCAGGAAACAGCAGGTGCTGGAGAGGATGTGGAGAAATAGGAATACTTTTATACTGCTGGTGGGACTGTAAACTAGTTCGACCATTGTGGAAGTCAGTGTGGCGATTCCTCAGGGATCTAGAACTAGAAATACCATTTGACCCAGCCATCCCATTACTGGGTATGTACCAAAAGGACTATAAATCATGCTGCTATAAAGACACATGCACGTGTATGTTTATTGCGGCACTATTCACAATAGCAAAGAGTTGGAACCAACCTAAATGTCCAACAACGATAGACTGGATTAAGAAAATGTGGCACATATACACCATGGAATACTATGCAGCCATAAAAAATGACGAGTTCATGTCCTTTGTAGGGACATGGATGAAACTGGAAACCATCATTCTCAGCAAGCTATCGCAAGGACAAAAAACCAAACACCGTATGTTCTCACTCATAGGTGGGAATTGAACAATGAGAACACATGGACAGAGGAAGGGGAACATCACCCTCCGGGCACTGTTGTGGGGTGGGGGGAGGGGGGAGGGAGGAGGGGCAGCATTAAGGAGATATACCTAATCCTAAATGATGAGTTAATGGGTGCAGCACACCAACATGGCACATGGATACATATGTAACAAACCTGCACATTGTGCACATGTACCCTAAAACTTAAAGTATAATAATAAATAAATATATAAAAAATCTCTTATATTAAATATCTCATTTAAAGCAAAAAACATATATATATAAAAAATTAGCCAGATGAGGCAGCGGGTGCCTGTAATCCCAGCTACTCGGGAGGCTGAGGCAGGAGAATTGCTTGAACCTGGGAAGGGGAGGTTGCAGTGAGCCAAGGTCGTGCCACTGCACTCTAGCCTGGGCAACAAGAATGAAACTCCTTGTTTCTGTCTTCCCTTCCTTGTGAAATCATTGTAGATACATTTGGGAAAATAACACAGAGATTCCACTGTCCCCCAATAGTATTGTCTTGCAAATCTATAGTAAAATAAACCCTTCTAAAAATTGTATGATTTATGAGCAATTTTAAGTTAAAATATCAGTATACTTTCATGCTGATTTCTATCTAGTCATTTGTCTGACCTCCCACCCCTCCCCTCATCCCTTGGCCCCTACCACCCTCCCGCACACATACCTAATGGCTCTCCAGTACCAGGCCCTGTCCCCATGCTCCCCTGATCGAGCAGATCTTGACCTTTTTGTGGAAAATCACATCTCTGCTGGTCACTGGATGCCTTGTGTCCATTCTGACCCTCTAAAGCTAGGGCTTCCCATTGTGGGCTGGTACCCCCTACATGTACCCTCCATGTCCACTTGTAGGGACCCCAGCTTCAGCAGTGCTCTTTACCATATTGTTAAATATATGGCAGTTTGGGGTTTGATTCTGGCCCCAGCTCTCCACAGATAACTGACAGAGTCATTTAGGGCCTTTGTCCCACATTTCTGGGAAATTTGTTTCTATAATAGTTAGGACTTTGGTATGCTAGTGACAGATGCAGGTATCAAATTAACTTAAGAAACATAAATGTACTGGCTTACTGAGCTGGGAAGTCCAGGGATAAAGTTCCCTTTGGAGATTCTGGGACTCAAACAACATGATCAAGATTCTCTCTCCCTTGCACTTTTGCTGATTTGTTGACCTCATGCTCTTCATGGTGTGGTTTATATGGCCATTGGCAGATCTGGAGATACATCCTTATAGCTCAGAGTGACACATGAGGAATAAGACTTGCTTCTCCACCATCAGTACAAAACCGTACTGGAGAAGGACTCTGTTTGGCATCATTTACATCCTGTGCCAATCCCTTGGGCCAATCACTTGTGCAGAGGGATGTAGTGTATTTTGGATGAATCAACCAATGACTCAGCCTGAGCTCCTTATCATCTGATAGACTTGGAATTGGGGTATCAAATTGTCTGGCTTAGTAGGACCAGATGGAAAGGGAAGAAAGGGTTTTTCAGAGGAAGAGATACTGACGGGATGGGCTAGGCAGAACAACTAATGTCCATTTTAGTTATTCTTGGATCTGACATCTTCTCCTGTGGTGAGGAGAGAGGAATGTCACATGGCACCTATGGTTGTCCTTTGGGAGTTATGGTCAGTGTTGACAGAAGGCAAGGATGGCTGTAAGCACCGAGATGTTTATATGTGTGAGGTTGGAATTTAAAGGCGTTCAGAACTAATAGCCTTAATTGTCTTTGTGAAATTGAAAACAAAGGCACTTGTGAAAAGACAGGAGGGCAGGGTGGGGAAGCTTAAAAAGCTAGTTGAGGGTTTGAAGGATGAGAGAGAGATCCCAAGGACAATGTAGAGGACTGCTAGGAGATATTGAGGATCCAACTAAGATTGGATACTATAGCACTCAGGATTCTCCAGAGACCCAGTCGGATGGATATATATGCATATGTACACACACAGAGAAATTTATTTCAAGGAATTCGCTTATGCAACTATGGGGGTTGCACGTCTGAAATCTCTAGGACAGGACTGCAGACTGGAAACTCTCAGGCAGGAGCTGATGCTGCAGTCTCGAGGCAGGATTTCTTCTTCTTCTGGGAAACCTCAGTTTTGCTTTTAAGGCCTTCCAGCTGAAGAGATGAGGCTCACCTGCATGATCAAGGGTTACCTCCTTTACTGACAGTCAGCTGATTGTAGCTGCTAACCACATCAATCAAATACTTCCACAGCAACACCTAGGTTAGTGTTTGATGGAATAACTGGGTACCATAGCCTTGCCAAGTTAACACATACAACAGAGTGTCACGGAGGCCTAAACTCTATGAGCCAGTCTGCATGATATTGGATGATCTATTTTTCCTCTTCAGTTCTGCAGAGATAAATACCTAGCAAATAGAAGTCAAGAGAGTGAATTGTTAAACTGATTGATGATTGGAGGAATCTTCAGGATGGGGTCACTGGAGTCTCAAGGGGAGATGTTGACGTTGCTGTTGAGAGGATGGTGGACAAAGTCCCTCAGGGTTGTGGCTGGACTGAGAAGTTAGTTCCCCAAGTGTAAAGTGGTGACAAGAGTATCAACCCCACCAGTTAAAATGAATAATGCATGAATAATACTTATGTTGGGCACTGAACTAAGTACCACATTAATTTTAAATTATTATCGTTGTTATGATTTCATTTAACTGTCAAGGAACTGACACTTTACATAAAGTCAAAGAGTGGATTTAGTGGGAGTAAGAGGATGAGCTAAGCGTGGTATATTGGAGTTTATTATTTACTCAACCACCAGTTATTTCATAAGCATTGATTATGAGCCAGGAACTGTTTTAGGTGCTAGAGATACAGTGGTAAACAGAACAGACAAAGTCTCTGCCCTCATGGGGCTTCATTCTATTGGTGGGAGGAGGTATCTGCTAATAAGCAGACAACTTCAGCAGGCAAAACTAGCCCCAGGTCCATTGGTAAGCGTGTTATGAAGAATAGTAAAGCCAAGTTAGGCAATAGAGAGTGATGGGGCCAGACAGGGCTAGGGTAGGGTGCTAGACTTGTAAGAGAAACCCTTTCTGATAAAGTGACATTTAAACAGGGCCCTGAAGGCGTGAAGGGAGAGCATGGGCTATGAATATACAGGGAAGAGCGTGTTCGAGGGAAAGAACATGGTGTATGCAAAGGTGCTCAGAGGCTGGAGGCTGCTTCTCCCTGTAAGTGAGGAGGAGAGGGGTGAAGGATGCACTGGGATAGGTGTCAACAGAGGGCCATGTTGGGTGTGGTGGGTCATTATAAGTTCTCTGGAGTTCGTGCTGAGTGAGGTGGCAAGACAATGGAGAGTTTTGAACACAGAAGAGACAAGATTCTTCCCTAAGAGCCATTTTGGAAGCTGTATGAGGGAGGGATACTGGGAGGACAAGGGTAGAAGAAGGAGACCAGTGGGAAACTGTTACAGTAATCCAGGCAAGAATTTGTGGTCTGAAAGCCATGCTAGCTATTAGCATGACCAGGACATGGCCATGGGTATGCATTGCTGAAGCAGCCTGCCAGCGAAGACCAAGATAGCCCAGGACCCTAGAGCGGCATGTCTGGAGGGGTCTGCATGTGTTGACATGGAACTTCTTCAAGATGGAGACAGGATGGGTAGGCGTGGGGAGAAGAACTCTGACCCAGATTCTGAAGTCCTCCAGGAGAGGGAAGATGGTGGAGGAAAGCAGCAAAGGGGTAGAAAGAGGAGCATTAGCTGCATGCAGGCAGGTGCTTGAGGCTCCTGCCTCAGGGTCTTTACACGCACTGTTTTCTTTTCTGGAACATTCTCTTCCTAATATCCACATGACTCAGTCTCTTCCTTCCCCCCTCAGGTCTTTATTTAAATAGATTGGAAGACTGCTGTCAGGAAATAGTTTATGTAAGAATGAAGAGAACACTCTCTTGCCTCCATCCTTATGTCACCTGGCATGGGGTGGCATGAGCAGCCACTGCCTGGAAGGTCTACGTGGAAGTGGTGTCCTCAAGGGAGAGGCGGGTCTGGCTTGAGGCTGGGAGGTAAGGGGACTCTCCTGTGAAAGGGGTAAGAATGCTGGGGACCTTACTGACCATGGGCTAGGGGTTTCAGCAAGCACCATGAGGAGTGTCTTAAGGGAAGTCAGGAAAGGAGGGAAGAATCAATGGGGATGAAGTAATGAGAGGACCAGAGGGAACAGGTGCTGGGATGGGAGCTGAGGATGCCAGACGTGGGGTCGACTGCCCTGGGAGGGCCTGGCAAGCCTGAGGCTGGCGTGCGTGCAGCCTGTACACTTCCTGGGGCATGGGTGGCCACCGGAGACGTAAGGGAGCATTGTCTGAGGGGATGTGAGGAATGACCAGGGGCTACCCACCTACAGAGCTCTCAGGATGTTTAACTGCTGAATGAGCTGTAGCCTGGAATGGCTTGTAGACCTGAATGCAAACCAGATGTAACTGGCAGAGAGGGAGCAGGCCCCAAAAGGTCCTTGTTCATCCTAGTCACGTCCTTCGTCCTGTCCCACTTCAGGGCCCGAAGTGCTCTGATTCCAATGCCAGCCTCTTTGACCTTGTATTTGTAGAGAAGTGAGTTCCCTATCATTGGAGGTGTCTAAGCGATGAAGTGGACAGCCACTTAGAAGGAGTATGCAGGATGGAGGCTTGGGTATTTCTTGTGGGCTGGACTCGATGACTTTTATTTTCCACTTGGCCTGGAGCATCTGTGAGTCCTTGTCAAATACTGCCTGTACTTACCTCCATTGGGGGACAGTGCAGGCATGGCTCGAGTGGGTAAATTGTTTATGGAATGCAAACCTTGTGGGACTTACAAATGGCTTATCAGTGTGGAAACTGTATTAAAAATAAGTTGAGATCAGCACCTTCCACAGCCTCTGCATATGAAATGTCACTTACATTTAAACCCACATCAAAGGTTCTGGGTTGATTCTTTGTATACTTGCTAGTAGTGCAATGCTTAGGACACCATTTTCAGGTAGCTGTTTTTTAGTGTGTGTTTGGCAGGGCTGGTTCTATACAAACATTCACAGTGAACAGAGGGACAGCATGATGTCTCCTGCCATGGTTTCACAATTAGCTGGAAGAGAGAGGGTTGCAGGCTCACTGGGCCAGACCAGACGCTAGAGGCTGTATTCAGCAGGTGGGGCAGTAGCATGGACCTCTCTGCCTATCATGTGGACATCCTGGCATATGGGCTCTTCCGAGAGCAAGCCATGGCTTCAAGACCCTGGCTGTTCGTGGTGATGGGGTGAAGGATCGAATAGAGTTCTTTCTGAGTGTCTGTGGTGCAGGGAGATTCCAATCACATCATTTGCGGGTGGCGGCTGTGCTTAGGGCTGGTTAAGGGAACGAACAGGCATAGTTGTGCTACGCTTGTGAGTATGCTCACTTCCTGGAGGTGGGGAGAGTCAAACTCTTATAGTGTTGTGTGGCTCATATATTTTATTAAGTACCTGTGTTCTATGTCTGATAAGCCCTTTGCATACACTGCCTTTAATTTTCTGAATCATTCCATTTTGCTTGTTAAGGAAGGCAAGCAGTTAAGATAGGCTCATCCCTTGATATGATCCCACATAGTGACTGTACCTCAGAGGGGTAACCATTTTCTGAGAGCTGAGTCCCAACTGTGTTAGGGTCAAAATTCTGATTTGCATAACTAGAGGTGAATGACGACCTAGGCAACTGACACATACTATCTTGACTTATAAGAGACTGATGTATAAAAACAGAAATGATGCCAGCTGCTTATTTTGTGAGAAGAAAAAAAAAAAAACAATCCTGTGAACCAGATACATATGTTCTCTCATCAGTCATTCAACATGAAGGCAAATTTACATGAGAACATAAATTAAGATCAGAAGGTTGCTTATCAGCATGAAACAGTGTAGGCTGAGTGAGGATAGGACATCTTACTGACAGGGTTACAGAGCTGTGATCATCTTGGCTCCAGTGCCACCCTGCCTGCTGTAGGGCTGGATGGTAAGGTTGCCTCACACTAACAGGGACACCACCACCAGTCCCAGCCACTCTCAGTCTCTGCTTGCAGTGCCTCTAACACTGATCATCATCAGCCCACTGGGCTGATTCATCCTTTCTTTAGACATTTTCCTATTGGACCCTCAGTAAGGTGTCATCTTCCTTTGAGAGCAAGTTTTCTCTTTGTGGTATCTTTGTATCTCACCGCTTTATTTCATTATTTTTGTTTTGTGGCTATAAGCTCTACAGAGAAGTTGTATTGTTCCATTTCCAAATTTGTGGGAAAGGGGAAGAAAAGAGGAGAGGCACCATGTTGTCAGCCTGATTTCCCACCTCAGAGAAGATGTTCTTGTCCTCGTTTTACAGTTGAGTCGACTAGATGGCATGGCTTTTTTTCCTAGCTCCCATTGCCATCTGACACGGTATTTATTTAGCTGTTTGTTTATTGTCTATTTCTCCTGTTAGAATGTAAACTTGGGGACAGCAGATCTTTGCCGTATTCCCAGCACCTGGGACAGTAAGTGGCCGGAGGTAGGTGTGGGCAGGTAGGAGTATGCGTGGATTGAAGAAGGATGAGGCAGGCCCTCAATCCCAGTCTCTCCCACACCCCACCTTCAGTTTGGTGAGGTGATGGAAGGGAGGAAAATATGAGAAGATCTGAGCCAAAATGAAAATCAGACAAAAACTCATGGCATGTTCTGCGGGTCCTTGTGTCCCTACGTCGTCTTGAAGAACCAGCCTGGGACAGTGGGGACTGGAGCCGGTGACACACAGGGACCCAAGAATATGGAAGGCCTTTCTCTGGCATAACTGAAATAAACTTTAATGAACAATTTGTCCTGTTTTAAATATCTTTATAGATAATATCTGGAGCTGGACAAATCCTGTATAATCTACTTCCTTTATCATTTTTATTTCAATTATATCCATCTACAATGTCTCAGCCAAAGGGAACACCATTTACCTGGTAGCAGCCACCTGAATTTTAGGCATTGATATCTAAGAGAAAATAAGTGGCTCAATGGTTGCTTTTTTGTAACGCCAAACCTAGGACTTGACTATATGGTTCTGATACAGTCCACCAATGTGCTAGTTGATAACAGCTTGTAGATGGACATATATGTATTCTGCTTATTTTGTTTGGTGAATAACCCACAACATTCTAACTCAAGTGTCCAGTACTGCTAATCAAATAAGGCTTTAACATAGAAATACATAAATTCTAGAAATTGTCTTGCATTTATTGTATTAGAAAGTGAAATTGCTTTCTTTAAATCTTTTTAAGGGCCATTGACATAATATCTTGTTCCAAATCAAATGGAGCTACTTACTACTAAAGACTTTTGTACCTTCTTCAATAATTAAAGAAAGCAAGCAAGATTTGTAGACAATGCAATTTTCATGATGCATGGAAAAATGTCTTCTTACAGCAGCTGTGTTTATCACACACTTGCATTTTCTTAATATCTTAAAATTGCTTGGCAAAATGAAAGGGAAGGAGGGTGGTCAGAGATGTTTCCAACATTCTATTAGGACCATTTTCACATAAACAGAAAATCTGAAGTAATTGTTCAGTGGGTCCCCTGCACCCATCACGTATATTTTACAATTAATGTTTTGCTGTGTTTGCTTCATCACTGGCTATCCATGTATTCATCCCTCTCTTCATCTTATTTTTGGTGTATTTTAAATTAAATTGCAGAAATCAGTACATTTCGCCACTAAACAGTTTAGCATGCATGTTATTAACTAGAGTTCAATATTTATATATATTTCAGGTAAAATGTACACACAGCAACATAAGCACATTTTAAGCTTTCCATTCAATGAGTTTTGACAAATGCATACACCTGTGTAATGCTAATCCCAAGCCAAGGTACAGACATTCTTTTTTTTTCTCCAATTTAAAACTTTAATTAAAAAGTAAACTTCAATGTCGAAAGTGCAAACTTGGGGAAGGCAGAAAGATCACACACAAGGTTGTCACTTCACACTTGGAAGGTTGCACAGCGGCCCGGACAGAGGCGCTCCTCACATCCCAGACATGCGGGGGCCGGCAGAGGCGCTCCTCACTTCCCAGACGGGGCGGCAGCCAGGCAGAGCAGAGGCGCTCCTCACATCCCGGATGGTCGGGGAGCCGGGCAGAGGTGCTCCTAACTTGCCAGATGCGGCGGCAGCTGCGCAGAGGCACTCCTCACATCCCAGACGGGCGGTGGCCGGGCAGAGGTGCTCCTGCTTCCCAGATGGGGCGGCGGCATTCTTACCACCCGGAATGATGATGCTAGTGCGTCTTTCCAGTCGATTTCCACTCCCCCTGCATGCAAAGGGAACCCATGTTCTGATTTTTTTCTAAGCATAGATTACTTTAGTCTTCCCTAGAACTGCATACAGTTCTAGAATCATATAGTATGTACTATATGGGATAAGGACATACAATACATACTACTTTGCATGAACCTTCTTTCACGCAGCACATTTTTGAAATTCATCTGTTTTTGTTTGCATATGTCAGTAATCTGTACCCATTTTAGTGCTGAATCATATTCCACTGTGTGAATATGCCACAATTTTTAAATCTATTTACTTATCGATGGTCACCTGGGCTGTTTCCAGTTTGCAGCTATTATGAAGAAAATTGTTGTGCACATTCTTATTCTTTTTGTAGGCATGAGCTTTCTGCTTACTTTTGAAACTCCTGGAATATGTAGTCTTAGCATAGAGTCTACACACAGTAGGTACTCAATGAATATATATATTGCCCTGGCACAAAACCAACATGACATATTGGGTTTTACAGTACACCAGACGTTTTCTTCCTCATCTGTTCTTCGATGAGCTTCATAACTACCTGCTGAAGAGGCAGAGGCAATCCACACAGTGGAAGCTGAGACATTAGGTACTTGCTAATCGTTGGAGCTAAACTAGAGCCCTGGTTTCGTAACTCCTAGTCCTGTGCTCTCTGACTGCTTGCAATTGAGACGGGAGAGTTCCCTTGACCCCTTTGCAGGACTCGTGAAAGGGGTGTAGCTCACTTATTTGACTGCCACCATGCTCACACCCCCTGCCTGAGGGGGAGCATGCAGCTGAGCAGGTACAGGAGCTGGGGGAGTGTGGCAGGAATGAACCCCTGTACTGGTCAACGGCAGCATCCAGGGTTGTCTGTGACATCTGGAGCCCTCGAGGGCATGTGTTACAGTGCTCTTAGCAATTACTGTCTGCCGATAGCTAAGTGTTAACCAGCTCAGTGGAGAGTCAGGGTGACAGGCCTTTACACCCTGCCCTCTGGGTACCTGGGTTCCTGTCTGGTGTCCAGGAAGAATCAGGTCACATAGGCTTGAAGGATGGTGAATATGGAGATTTTATGAAGCAGTGGGAGTGGCTGTCAGTGGAAAGGGCGCTGGAAAGGGGATGGTACAGGAAGAAGGTGCTCTCTCTCTGAAGCTTGGCCGTCTCTGAGGAGGCTCTTCTCCAAAGTTGTTTTGTTTGAAGTTAAGCCGCATCTATTTGTAGGTTTGGACACTCAGTTGCTTCTTCTCCATTTAACATTCAGCTGCTTGCCTCTCTGCCAGCTAAGGTCTGAGGTTTATGTGGGCACAGGAGAGGGGGAGCCGAGTGGGCCAAAAAAAGTAACATTTGGGTGGGAAAACAGGGATAACGGTTCTCATTTAGGGCTGTGGTTTCCAGGCTTGAAGGTGGGGCCTTTGCCAGGAAACTGCCCTCTTCTACCCAGTATTTCCCTGTCTCCTGTCTGTATCACTATCTCAGGGCCAAACTGAAGGTATGTGTACTCTACATCCTGCCTTCCCCTCAAGCATTTCTCTGTGCCACAGTTACGGTCTTTGAGAGTTTTGGGTTTGTACTTTGGCTCTATTTAAGCTCCTGGTCACCAGAACTTATTTATATTTTCCCCTTTTCTATCACCTTGTTTTTTCAGTGTGTATATATTGGGGTGAGGGGAGTGGCAGCAGGGAGCTCCTGTAGAGGGAGTTATTGAAAAGTGACCTAAGCCAATCTGGTAGTTTTGATTAGTGGCTCTCAGTTACTTCCAATCAGAGAAGTCAGCCATGAGGTTCCTGCGTCTCTCTCTGTCACTCTCAGCTGCTCTGGGATCATGAAAACCAGCCTCCAACCTGATTCTGCAGTACAAACTTTTATTAACAAGGAGATTCATACACCATGCCTAAAACGCTCATACGACCTGTTCTGTAAACTCAACTTGTCCCCCATCCGTGGTTTAGGCAGCCCAGTTGTTACCGGTGGAAGGTGTCTGAGTTACTGGCAGCAAATCCATATGGATCTGCAGCAACTTTAGTTCTTGCCTCCTCAGAAGAAAGAATTCAATGGAGGGGCATAAAGCAGAAACAGAGACTGAAGTAAATTTCAGAGCAGGAGTGGAAGTTTATTTAAAAAGGTTTGAGAACAGTAAAGAAAGGAAAATTCACTTGGAAGAGACCCAAGTGAGCACCTGAAGGTCAAGAGCCCCGTTTAACGGTGATGCTAGGACTTTCTAGGATTCCCATGATTCCTCCCTTAGGGGGAGCTGCCTGCATGCGCAGTGCCCTCCTTACCTTTGGGAATTGTGCACACACAGTGTGTTTAGGAAGTTGTATGCATGCCGATCTGCAGCTTTCTTCCCTTTTCTGGTGGTGTGCCCCTGGAAGTCATACTTTGCCATTTTGTCTCTTAATGCATCTGCCCAGGAAGTTGCTTCTCCCTGGCGCCTGCATTCAATTAACACTTGAATGTTTTTTGTTGTTGTTGTTGTTGTTGTTGTTGTTGTTTTGAGACGGAGTCTTGCTCTGTCGCCCAGGCTGGAGTGCAGTGGCGCAATCTCGGCTCACTGCAAGCTCCGCCTCCCGGGTTCACGCCATTCTCCTGCCTCAGCCTCTCCGAGTAGCTGGGACTACAGGCGCCCGCCACCACGCCCGGCTAATTTTTTTTTTTGTATTTTTTTAGTAGAGACGGGGTTTCACCGTGGTCTCGATCTCCTGACCTCGTGATCCGCCCGCCTCGGCCTCCCAAAGTGCTGGGATTACAAGCGTGAGCCACCGTGCCCGGTCAACACTTTAATGTTAACAGATGTGCATCATCAGGAGATTTTCTCTCCCTGGTGCCCTTGCGCTGGCTGCTGAATTCTCATTTTTAGAGAGGCAGTATGATAATTGTCAGATCATCACCTGAAATTCCTAGTGGGTAGGGGAGAAGAGCCCTCTCCTGCCCTGCTCATGCCTGTCTAACTACGTGTAACACAGTGAGCACCTCTCTTGACACAGTGATCTGACAGGAGGATCAGGAAGCTGCTTCTTGAGGACAGAGTCTTTCCGGAAGCAGTGGGACAATGGTGTGAATGAAGTTCTCGGCCTCAGCCCTCCTCTGAAAGTGTTGGTTAGGTTGGCTAAGCCCAGCACCCTTTTCATGGAAATTCTGAGGTTTCTAGCCAACCCACACATCTCTCATAGCCTTCATTTGACCATTGAAAATAATCGCTAATATCCCTTTACGCTAATTAATGAACTATCTGTTGCAGATTCAGATGGGAGAGTTAGAAGCTTTCATGAGGCCACCTCTGGGAATATAAACACCGTTTGGGATCTTTCAAATGCTCACTAACACCACTGTCTTGGTACTTCCTGCTTAGGGTGCTTCATATATTAACTAGTAACTGTTGACGGTGTCCTAACATGAATCTACACACATACACGCTTAAAGCTCACTATGGATGGTGGAGTGTTTCAACATAAAACCCAGATCACATTGGGGAGGTACAAGAGTCCATGTGTCCTTCCCCTAACCCCCACCCTCTAACAATGGCATTTCCACCAGACTCGAGTTTTCAGTTTGAGGGAATCCTTTGAATAAATATGATTTTCTGCCTCCAGACTTAATGTAGTTAGAGCTCCAGCCTTGATCCTAATCTCCCTGATCTCTCATCCTCATTGATAGTAAACCAGTGAGTAGGCAAATCAACTGTGAGTTAATCGGGGTGGGGGGGGATTTTTAAATGCAAGTCTGATGTTTAAATGCAGCTCTGATTATGCCTCTTGGCTATCAGAAGTGAGTTTCATTTGGATGGAGAGCCATTTTACTGAGGGCACGCAGCACAGAAGCTGAGCCACAGTGTAAAGCTTTCAAGTGACTCTTGGAGCTATTAAAGTGCCACTCATTTGGTAACTGTTGCTGTTAATTAAGTTTATAGCACCATTATTAATTCTTGGCACTACTATTGTTATTAATTATGCTTCTATAAATTTATAGGAGTAGGCAGTACTTCAGGGAATTTTTCAAGTTGTATATTAAAATTAGAGATAAATAAACACTTAAGCTTCCTTCTCAATATAGGAAGAGTTTGGGGTTTTAATTTCCAGTACTAGGTATATTTGAAAGGTATGTGGTGGTCATTTTCTCTCCTTGCTGAAAGATTTTCTACGTGGTTTGCAGCAGAAATTTCTATAACATATTTAACAATGTGGTTTAGTATTTAAATATTTAACCCATTCACTGATAACTTGTGGCTAATTCCTACAATTAAACTTATGCCTTTGGCCAGGCGCGGTGGCTCACCGTGTAATCCCAGCACTTTGGGAGGCTGAGGCAGGCGGATCACAAGGTCAGGAGATTGAGACCATCTTGGACAACATGGTTAAAGCGTGTCTCTACTAAAGATACAGAAATTAGCTGGGCATGGTGGCATGCACCTATAATCCCGGATACTCGGAAGACTGAGGCAGGAGAATTGCTTGAACCAGGGAGTCGGAGGCTGCAGTGAGCTGAGATCATGCCACTGAATTCCAGCCTGGTGAGACTCTGTCTCAAAAAAAAAAAAAAAAAAAACTTATCTTTTATGAGAGCAAGCAGAGAAGGGAAAAAAAAAGCCTGGCATTTTGTGTATAAAAAATGAGAACTCAAATAATGTTGGTCAAATATAGATGTAAACAAGTCCATGTGCATATTAACAACCCCTTCCACCATGTGCTTTATTTCTGAAAATACTTTAAATCCTTTTCTGTCTTCTGATCCAACTCTCCAGACAATAGTTACTAAATGGGTTCATAGGTAGTTATGGTGCATTTTGGTTCTTTTACCAACAGCTTGGTCTTTCTCACTCTTTTTTTAATTCCTTTTTCTCTCTCTCTCTCTCTCTCTTATTCTAAGAAGGAACAAAAATTGCACATAATTCTCCAGGTTATAGAAAATATCTATTGGCATTTTGATGTAGTTCCTTTCAGATGCCTTTCCAAGCGTATATCAAACATAATTTAGATCACACAGTTTTATGGTTTGATTTTACCCCTTAACATTTTATATAGCGATTCTTTATTATTGGACATTTAAGTTGTTTATAATTTTTGTCCTTGCAAATAATAGATATATGGTATGTTGGATAGCTCTTTAAATAAATATTTGAGAGTACCTCTAATTATCTGTTTTAATGCCTAGAAATATAAATTTTTTGCCTAAAGGCGTGAACATTGTTCAAGTTCTTGATACATACTGAAAAATTGCTTTCCAGGAAATGACACCAATTTCCAGTCCACTAGAAACATTCCACAGTGTCTATCTTACTGCAGCCATGCCATTTAATATATATAATACAATCATAATAATATTAACTTGCTAACTTTATAATTTTTGAATTCAGAAACTTGAATGAGATATTCGGGAACATCAAATAGTGACCTATTTTATCTCAACACTTCATTTTGCTTTTTGGAGCCAAAAGAGTTGTTTCTCTCTCAACTTGGATTCAGTAGTTGAGGGGCTACACATTAACTAACAGTAGCCATATTAACAAGAGAAAAGACAACATTTATTTACTCATGCATGGGAGAGCTGCTCAGTAATGAGTAACCCACTGACTAGCCAGAGATAAGGGTTTATATACCAACTTAACAAAGGTGAAGGGGGCAATTAGGGATTCAGGGAGAAGGCGTGAAGGTGCTCTTGGGCTTTTCAGTGATAATGGCAATAGGAAATATGTCTTCATGGCAGCTGAATTAGGAGGAAACTGCCTCTGAGGGAAGTTAATGGCAGCTGTATTTTTGGGAGGCTCTGCTGTAGTCAGATAAGGGAAGTTCAGGTAAGATTTCTTTCTGCATCTCCTGCAGCTCAAATGTTTTCACCTTAAAATAACCTTTATAAAGACTCTGAGGGTCCAAGCGCATCCCCATACTTTCTATTTATTTTAACATCACAAATGTGCTCAATAATAGATAAATTTTTCATCATGAAATGTATTGAATATTAGTAATAACAGTGTTTTCTGCCGTTTTTGACAGGTAAATTACCAGTAAGGAATGATACAGTAGGAGAAAAGGAGAAAATAAAGAACTGTCACAAGGATAATTTTTATTACGGATATGAATATATCTGTTTGGAACCGACAACTATTTTTAGAAGACACATTAGGCAGAAGTGGTGACTACTGTATGGACAAGGGTGAATAGTAGTTGTGGTTTTCAAAAATTTTTTAAACGTATCTCTTGATACAGTATTTTTCCAACTTCCTTTTTTTTTTTTTTTTTTTTTTTTTTTTTTTTTTGTCGTCCAGGCTGGAGTGCAGTGGCACAATCTCGGCTCACTGTGTAACCTCTGCCTGCCGGGTTCAAGCAATTCTCCTGCCTCAGCCTCCTGAGTAGCTGGGATTACAGGCGCACGCCACCATGCCTGGCTATTTTTTTTGTATTTTTAATAGAGACAGGGTTTCACCCTGTGAGTCAGGCTGGTCTCAAACTTCTGACTTGACGATCCACCCGCCTCAGCCTCCCAAAGTGCTGGGATTATAGGTGTGAGCCACCGCGCCCGGCCTTCCAACTTCATTTATTTCAAGTCACAGTCATGGAACATGTTTAAAACTTCTGAGTTACACTATTTGGGATAAATAGTCATAAATATCAGGGATGGAAAATTAGATTAATTCCTCCTTATTTTGATATTCACCTAGGAAATAGTTTTTCTACAGATATTATTCTGGCAAATCTCAGTTTCTTGAATCTCAGTTCCTTGAATCTTGACTTTTGTCGCCACCCTCGATTTGAACATCCCTTGGCAGCTTTGTGGATAATACAGTGTGAGAGACTAACTGAAAAGCATGACAAGTGAGAAAATGGGTTACATACCTCAAAACAAAGGCTCATTATACATGACAATGCAATTCATTTGGGTCTCTCCATTGCTTATTTGCTACAGATATTTATTGCCTTCCAGCTCTTCCCACAGCCTTTTACTAGTCTTAAAGGCATAAATCACTTGGTGAAAGGGTATTTGTTTCAACCAGATAAACTCTTTCCTTTTTATTTAGATTTAATATGAAGGCAAAATGCACTGCTCTCAGTGAGCAGCCTTGTTTCCTTTCGTTTAATGGGGAAGGGAGCACTGAAACATTTCCTACATTCTCTAGGAAAAGCACCTTTTTTTTTTTTCTTGTCTTTATAACCCGGTATCTGTTGTCACTGATTCAGCTGTTCAGTCTGGGACAAAGCGAATTTTAAGTTCTAGAGCTATGAGGAAGCTATAAAGGGAATACAGTTCACTCTGTTAGAGAAATAACAGCCTGGGAGATCATGGACCAGGAATGTTACTCTCCAAAGGTTTGCTAGAGCTTTACTTTGAATTTTATTCATCAATATTTTTGTTGGCCTGGATCAGTGACTCTAATTATATATAGAAGATAGAAACAGCAGTTATATTTAGCAAGCTGGAAAAGTCCCTGCAGTCTACCCTCAGAACAGCTAAACATATGGAGTCAACCTGAGATCCTGAAGGCTCTGTTTACTCCCCGAGAAATAATGATGACTGAAGAGTGATAGTGCAGGGAACAGAGTAAAGCTAGAATGGGAGGCAAGGAAAGTTATCAGTCAGACCTCTAGGAGAAGTCCCAGCCCCTGCCCCATGGTTTGTTTTTTATTTGTCTAATTTTTTTTTTTTTTGGAAATTTTCCATTTCAGACTTTTGTTGCTTTTCTCAAATGTCAACCCTACCTACCTCTCTCTGAACAAACAGCCCACACTTTCTACTTCACCAAGAAAATGGCTACCACGGGGATGATATCATAGCCCATTACTGTATGATGCTATCTATAACTTAGCCTGGGCTTCCAACATTTCTTTGTCTCCCAAGGAGAAGGGACATGGCTGCACCGGATCTTAGTGTCATCTCTTCTGCCTCCCAGTGGAGACGGTGAAGTTAATCCAAGGACAGTTGTTCCCCCTACCATAGCTGCTAGCTCCTTCCCTCATGCCAGCAGCCACTTAGTCACAGGGTAACTGAAGAGAAAAAAAAAAAGAGACCTATTGCTGAGCCTAGAGCAAGCTCCCCCATACCTGCACTCCACATGTATACCAAAAGCTTGCTTTCTCTCCCATTCCCAGGTCTTTGGTGGGGACCAAGCTAAGACCATGTATGCCATTGGCCCCAGGCAATAAGAGGTGCATTGTCTGCAAAAGTCTTAAAACAATATTAAAATGAACTAAAAATTGGTCTTTTTTTTGAGACAGAGTCTCACTCTATTGCCTAGGCTGGAGTGCAGTGACACGATCTCAGCTCACAGCAGCCTGCACCTCCTGGGTTCAAGTGATTCTCCTGCCTCAGCCTTCCGAGTAGCTGGGATTACAGGCACTCACCACCATGCCCCACTAATTTTTGTATTTTTAGTAGAGACGGGGTATCACCATGTTGGCCAGGCTAGTCTTGTTTTTATTATCACCATGTTCCAGCAATTCTAAACAATGTCAGCATTGGGGAGGAAAAACGTCTCTTCTTTCTACCCGTCTTAAGTTCATTGGCTGGGGCCCCTATAACAAAAGACAGAGTAACAAGAGAAAAGCACAGCCGTTTGTTGAATGCCAGTTTTATGTGGCATGGGAATCTTCACAGGGAAATGACTTTGCTGAGACCAGCTTGGCTGGGGAGACCCTAACCCAGTGGCGCTAGAGGAATTAAAGACACACACACAGAAATACGGAGGTGTGAAGTGGGAAATCAGGGGTTTCACAGCCTTCAGAGCTGAGAGCACCAGAGATTTACCCACGTATTTATTAACAGCAATCCAGTCATTAGCATTGTTTCTATAGATGTTAAATTAACTAAAAGTACCCTTAAGGGAAACGAAGGGATGGGCCGAATTAATTGCAGCAGGAACACGCCCTTAAGACACAGATCACTCATGCTTTTGTTTGTGGCTTAAGAATGCCTTTAAGCGGTTTTCCTCCCTGGGCGGGCCAGGTGTTCCTTGCCCTCATTCCCGTAAACCCACAACCTTCCAGCTTGGGCGTTATGGCCATTATGGCCATGTTACATTGCTGCAGAGATTTTATTTATGGCCAGTTTTGGGGCCAGTTTATGGCCAGATTTTGGGGGGCTTGCTCCCAACAGACTTGAAGAAGCAGTTAAACTGGGAGTTTTTAATGCTAGCTTGAGTGAAGGGTGGAGAGTCATGGAGAAATGTGTTAGGACGGAAAATGTATGAGCTGAGGATAGTCAACTGGGAGAAACAACAAGGTCTGTATGTTCACATTCCTCTTGCCATCCCTGTGTCTTTGGAAAGAAAGATGTTGTTTTCCTCCAGGCATAGAGAGGGCACCTTTCACATGATCTGCTTCAGGGAAAGATCAGACAATCTTTGCTATACATGCTGTTTTCCAAATTCCTTCAACTTAAAATATTCAATATTCCCAGTCACCATGTTTTGGGGTAGTATGTCTTGAACCTTATCATCAGTGATGTAATATTCCTCCCCAGAAAATCCTTTTGTTGGTAAGTTATAAACAATTGCTATAATGATTGTTGACCCATTGGCTTCCTACAGGCAACTCAGCTATACTTAGCTGAGTGTCAGTTCATAAGGGTTGGAATCATTTGAGTTTGCTGCCAGCAAAGTTTGTGTCTCTAAGCCCTGTGATACTACCTAGTCCTATGTTTAAAGAGTAGGTTCAAAATAAACAATGGTAATACAACAATTCTGAGGATAAAGTGACAGAGCTTGCCTTATTGCAGTTTTGTGTGCAGATCTTTCTCTAAACTTGTGGCATTTATTCCTTTGGAAGTATTTCTTTTATGTTCTCCTTCTCCCTGAAAAGAAATACTTAAATGTAATTAAAAATTATTAATCCACTACTTTGTTTCCTTTTTTGTACTGTAATAATTAATTTTCTAACTGACTTGAATGTACATACAAATTTAATAAAAGACTATGTTTTATGTTTGCCATTATTTTTTGGCTTTTATTACTATTATTTTAAGAATATTATTGAAGGCTGGGCACAGTGGCTCACGCCTGTAATCCCAGCACTTTGGGAGGCCGAGGTGGGCAGACCACCTGAGGTCAGGAGTTCAAGACCAGCCTGGCCAACCTGGCAAAACCCCATCTCTACTAAAAATACAACACTTAGCTGGACATGGTGGTGCCTGTAGTCCCAGCTACTTGGGAGGCTGAGACAAGAGAATTGCTTGAACCTGAGAGGCGGAGCTTGCAGTGAGCCGAGATCATGCCACTGCACTCCTGCCTAGGTGACAGAGCAAGACTCCATCTCAAAAAAAAAAAAAAAAATTATTGAAGACAATTTTGTTGTATGGGGGGGGGGGGGTCTTAAATGATCCTCTCTGGCTGTCAGATATGCTGGGGACTCCCTCTGTTCCTGCACACCTGCCCAGGCTCTTTCCTCTCCTTCCTCCCTCATTCCTGCACCTAGAATGTTTTCAAAAGTTATTCTAAAAGCCTAAAATAACTTCTGTGAAGACTTGCTATGATAATTCCAGCTCCTTTCTTTCTTCTCTGAATTATTCTAATGCATTGTAGTTTTCCATACAATGTAGCAAGTGATGGTATGCCAGCTTAGACTTTTTCTAATATTTTTTTCCTGAGATAGAATGTAAGCTCCCTAAAAGTTGGGGTTATGCCTTATATTTCTTCTTTTGTGTCTCCCCAAACACAACTAATGGAAGTATCCCATTAAAATGTATACTCTGTAGTAACCAGCTCAAATCCTTCAAAAACAGCTCTTCTACTCCTATACACTTCATTATCCTCTCATAACTTTATGTGATCATTTAAAATCAGGTTTTTCTAAAACTTTGGTCTGACTGACCAAATGCAATTGCTTATCTTCAAGGAAATAGTGCTTGCATTAGGCGTTCACTCCAGAGGCACACAAGGAGAGATAGGTGAAGTCAACATGAGCAGTTAATTTCTGGTTTCACCCATAAAATACTGATTTCTGTGGTTTGTATGTGTCCCTCGAAGTTCATGTGTTGAAAATGTAATTCCAATGCAATAGTGTTGGGAGGTGGGATCTTTAAAGAGTAATTTGGTCAAGAGGGCTCTGTCCTCATAAATGGATTAATGCCATTATCTTGGGAGTGGGTTAGTTATCGAGAGAGTGGGTTGCTAATGAAAAGGATGAGTTTGGTCCATTTTCCTCTTGCTGTCTTGTGGACTGTCTTACTCTTCTGCCTTTCACTGTGGGATAACACAACACAAAGGCCCTCACCAGATGCCAGCCCCTCAACCTTGGACTTCCCAGCCTCCAGAACTGTGAGAAATGAATCTCTGTTCTTAATTATCCAGTCTGTGGTATTCTGTTATAACAACACAAAACAGACTAAGACAGTGACTCTACAACCCTAAAGAGGTACTCACTGAAGAGCTAGTAAGCATTCTCTCAGTTGTGTCAGTGAAAGCCATCTCTATTTGTGTTCTTTGTCTTAGGTCAACAGTTCTCAAAATATGATCCAGGGACTCCCAGGAGTCCTAGAGACCTTTCCAGGGGTTCTGTAAGGTCAAATTATTTTTATAACATGACCCAGATATTATTTGCCTTTTTCTCTCTCCTAAGTATATCAAGGTATTTTCCAGATACTATATGACATGTAATATCGTCATAGATTTGAGTGTGGAAGCAGATATGAGAAGCCAGCTGTGGTCCATTAAGCCAGAGGGTAAAGAGATTTGCAAAGAATGTAAAAAGAATGTCTTCTCACAGAGTTTTTTGTTTGGGAAAATAGAGTAATAATTCATAAAAATTTCCTATTTGTGTGAACATATGAGTTTATTGTTCATTTTAAATTCATAAACACATATTTTTTAATTTTTCAGTTTTAATTTTGTATACAGCAAATAACACTCTATGTAACCCACATAAACAAAAGGTCCTTGAGGCCCTCAATAAGAGTGTAAAGACCAAAAAGTTTGAGAATTTCTATCTTAGGCCAAAGCAGAGATTTTTAGAAACATATTCTTTTAATTCTTTCTTTGGTTACTTACCTCCAAATCAAATCAATGTGCTGCAACTGAATCCAGTGGAAAAATTAATTAGCTCTATGTTAATTCTTTGGCTTTGCTATGAAAATCCTGATCTTTGGGCCATTGACATCTGTTAGAAATTTAAACTCTTGGGCCCTGACCCAGACCTACTGAATCAGATTCTGCATTTTAGTAAGATCACTAGGTAATTTTAACCTTTGAGAGTTATGAGCACTGCTCAACTTTGCCTTTCTGAATCTGGCTGGGATCTTTTTCCAACTTTATTGACCATGTTAATTAACTCCCTCTTCCTTTGATTCTCTCCTAATAAGGCTTGCAGCTATAACTGCAGTTTCTCCTGATAAAATTTACTTCTGTAGGGGAAAAAAAATAATTTTCTCCTTCACTCTTCATGAATTTTTAGCTGGGACTCCCTGTAACAAAAGATAGATTAACAAGAGGAAGCAAACAGAAGCTTAATAACATGTATACTTCCTGTACACATGGGAGATGATGCAGAAAAATGAGTAAACCTCTAGAGTAGATGTAAAAAAGTTGTCTTAGTCTTCAGGCTTAAATACCATCCTCTGCTGAGACAAAAGAAAGTTGTAAGGAAAGGCCTGGTTAAGAAGAGGTGGTCAGGAAAAGCATCATAAACAAAACCAAGGTTTGTTATGCAGATTTAAGTAATCCTTCTGCATTGATAAGAGTCTCTAGTGATTTAGACATTTGCCTCTTCTTGGTGCAGAGAGGGAGACATTCCTACCAATGGGGATGTCCTGTATAGATGTATAGGGCAACTTTTCAGTGCTTCTTCTGTTTGTGCAGTTTCTCAAAATAACCAGTTCAAAATAATCCCATGCCAAAGAGGCCTATGTGGATGGGCATATTCTAGTTTCCTACAATCATATGTTGGGATGACATGTCCTGAATTCCATCACTTCTTAATGAAATCTGATAAAGGACTGACTTGTCTGACATTTATATTCATCCTACAATGTGAATGCAATGAAGGATCAATTTGCAATTGTATTTTTTTATGGCCTTTTGGATTCGTGCAGTAGAGAGTTGCTGAAGCTGATGCATTGATTCAAGTGAGGAGTAAGAGGGATGAGAAACTGTGAAAAAAAAGTACCTGTGTTTCCTTCTGTTTAATGATTGTTGCACTGTCTTACAAAATCTCTTTAAGGAAATTTTCCTAGAAGCCTTCTTTCTTGAATTTGTAAGAAAGTGGCCTTTCAGTGGGTTGACCTCTTGGCTTTTACATGTTAATCCACTGAAAAAAAATCCCAAGAGATGTAAAAACGTTGAGAAGTTTCTCAAAGAAAAAAGAAGAAGTCCATTTAGTCTGGTATAACTATGAGGTAAAAGAAATCATAGGATCTGAGAAGGAAGGGGAAAATACTCAGTTGTCAAAATTAAACTGTCTCATTTATTTAGCCTTGGAGAATAATAGTCATTGATATCGACCAGTGGGTTTCAATCTTGAATAAACAGAGGATCACCTGTAAACTCAAAAAAAAGAAAGAAAAGAAAAAAGGAAAAGCTCATGCCTGAGAGATAGAATTGGAATTTCATAGGTACTTACCTTTAAAATTTTGACAAGGTGATTATGAAACACAAGGAGAGTTAAGAATGTATGGCATAGTCAAATACAGGAGCAGATGGGACACAAAGACCATAGTCTTTAAGTGTGTGGATTCAATCATTTATTCATTTTTCTTTATCCAGGGTTAGATCCTGTAGGGGCAAAGATAATTTTCCCCTCCCCCTCTGAAGGTTCAAGTCTGCTGAAATGAACTGATGAGAGAGATTAACAGGGCAAAGGCATACAAATTTATTAATGTGCATAAGCATGGAAGCCATACAAAAAAATGAGGCTCACAGAAAGGCCAGAGAGCTGAAGCTTAAAAAGCACTCTCTTTGTAGAGGAGCCAGAGATGGTGCATGCATGAAGTTGAGGGTTAGTAAATGCTTTTTAAGAGAGTTTAATGGACCCAAAGAGGAAACAATAGTTTATAAATGATTCTCTTTGGAAGTTGAATTTGTGGGAGGGTAAGGGGCAGAACTACAAAGCAAACAAAGGTTGTCTTTTTGTGCAGATAAAGTTTCTTAGGTAATTTCCTGAAGCGGTCCTTAGAAGGGTAGATGAAAAGTTTGCCTGGGTATGGTCAGAATTTTACTTTCTTCTCTTCTCCAGTGGTTAATCTTTCTTGTTAATTTAATGAAATTCCTAGGGAGGGGGTTTAAGACTATTGCATTTCTTTTAGAAAAAGTTTTCTTAATCAGATAGAGAAATTCCAGAGAGAGGTCCTCCCTGCACTTAGAAACAAGGAAAACAGAAAGTTAGCAAGTCCTTGGTTCTGAGGCAACTTCTAAGGTATTCCAATTTCTTTTAATTCAAAAGTGATCAGCATGCCAAAGCACTATACTTTGGAGTATCATTTTTCTGAGCCACAACAGGCCCGTCCAGAGATTTGAATTAAGCAAATTAACACAGGAACAGAACAACAAATGCCACATCTTCTTATGAGTGAGAGCTAAATGTTGAGAATATGTGGACATAAAGATGGGAACAATTGACACCAGGGACTACTAGAGGGGAGGATGGAAAGGGGAGCAAGGGTTGAAAAACTACCTATTGGGTGCTATGCTCACTACCTGGGCAATGGGATTATTCATTCCCCCAAACCTTAGCATCACACAATATACCCATGTAACAAATCTGCACATGAACCCCTTGAACCTAAAATAAAAGTTGAAAAGAAAAGAAAAATAAACAAAGCATGTTTAACACAAGAATTTTATGGCCTTATACATTTTCTAATGACTATTAGCCAAGTGGGAAACTTGTTGAAGGTGTAGAGAACTAAGTTCAATTCCTCATTTATTCCCTAGATGGGCAATGCCATTGGAGTGAAGACTCTGAACTGAATTAAAAAGAATATGTTAGACTAGCTTTTGTACTATAGATAAGATGGATGCACTTGTGCTTTTTAGGTACAGGAATTCAGACCTATGGAAGATCCCTGGAGGGTTAAGGAATGCAAATCTGCATTATCTGTAAGCCAAACATGTAATATGATTCACTCATGCATATGCCCGCTATTCTTTGTCAAATGTATGTGTGGGCTTGACAGAAAAGATTTTAAAAAATCCTTTAGAAGCACCACTGTACAATGGTGCTTTTATCAGTTAGTTTAGAAATTATTAATGACCATCAACTATGTATCAATTACATGTACCCCGGGATTCAGTAGTAAATCTGACAGCCCTATATCAGAGAAACATACAGATTAACAGATGATTACCATCTAGTGAATTTAGTACTGATCCCATTATATCTATCTGCAGTATAAATTTAGGTGTCTGTAATTCTAGAAATACTGCTTTAAAGCCAGCATGTCTGCTCCCATCTCCCTGTTAGCCTGTACAAATCTGCTCAAGTGTTAATTAGTAATCCCAGGAGAGAAGTGCTGTCATTCACAATTTTCTCAAAATTACCTCTAGAAATAGTAAACAGTGGCTTGCAACTGATGAATATGATGGTTTTAGCCAAAACATATTCTCACTCTATGTCTACTCAAAGTAGGGCAATAGTCATGATGGGGGGAGGGGTGATAGTAAAAATGCATTAACATGAAACAGTTGAAAACAAAGATACAGTCCAATTATCTCTTTATAGAGGAGGACTCTATAAAATGTTAAGAGAGATACAATGACATGTTCTAGATTCATGGTCTATTAACTCTTGATCCTAGGTTTCTCAAAGAACTGAACTGACTCAAATATACTAGGGACTCCCTCTGCTCCTGCACACCTGCCCAGGAGAGTTACTTCTCAAGGTCTTGTGCTAGCCATTAGTGTTGTCCACCCAAACTGCTCAGGAAGTGTGATAAGCACGGTCAATTGTGTCAGCATTTGCACAAAGTCAGTGACTTACGGTGCTTCCTTGTGAAGGAGTTCTCTTCTCTATCCAATGATGCCAGGCTTGGCTATGTGACTTTCTTTGGTCAATAAAATGTGAGCAGATGTGATATGAGTATCCACATCCATGGGTAGGCTGTAAGAGCCATCATGTGACTCAGTCATGCTCTTCTCTCTGCCATGAGAATGGCATATTACCATAGGAAATAGTCCTTCAGCCAGTGGAGACAGACCAAAGCAGAACCACGGCCCACCTGCCACTGGCATGTAATGTGAATAGGAAATAAAGCTTTCTTTGTAGTGTACACCCCTGTGATTGGAAGGTTATTTGTTACTGCTGCATAACTTAGTGAAAGACAACTTATACAGTAGGCCAGAGACCTGCCAACTTTTTCTTAAAGACCAGATAGTAAATATTTTAGGCTTATGGGCCATATACAGTCTCTGTCATAGCTATTCTATGGAAAAAGCAGCTATAGACAATATATAAACAAATAGGCATGGCTGTGTGCCAATAAAACTTTATTTACAAACACAGGTCTTTGGCTTGTGGGCTGTTGTTTGCCCACCCCTGCCATAGGATTTTGCTTCTTCACCTCCTTGAATTTGGATGTGGCCAGTGAAGTTGGGTGTGGCACTTGCTTTGCCTAGTGGAATGCAAGCCATTTAAAGAACTGGTGTAAGTGGTGGCTACCCTGTCAGTCTGAGTCTTGAGAGATATCGTTAGAGAGCTGAGCATCAGCCAACTTATGCCGGACATGCAGCATAACTAAGAAATAAGCCTTATTGTTTAAAACCACTAAGATGTATGGGGTGTTTGTTACCGCAGCATATATAATGGAGCCTATCTTTACTGATACAGGTCTATCTGGCATTACGTTTCAGGGCATCATCTCTGCTCACTGCCATCCCAGGGCACCTCATGTGGCATTCTCTGTTATTGACTTCTGTATAATATTTGTGTTGTAGAACACGATGACAGAATTTACTTAAAGATGATATTTTGATTATCATATAAGTGTGGGGAGGATTGTTCTAGTGAAACAGCATGACTGCAAATATTTCACAAATAGATCAATGAACTTCATGAGCTCTTGAATATTTTCAAAGGTATGAAATCACCTGAAATAATTTTTTAGTCCATTTTTTTAGTGGCTAAAATCTGTTAATAGTTTGATTCACAAGCCCGGCCTTTGAAAAAGTAAAAATTGGATAATGCTGCATGAGCCATGTTCTCCCTGGTGTGTAAGGGTTAATTATTGGACTCTTGCTTGATGATGACAGTGCAGGTTCATTGAAGTCATCGCTTTAT
Source organism: Hylobates moloch (assembly GCF_009828535.3). Classification (NCBI taxonomy): domain Eukaryota; kingdom Metazoa; phylum Chordata; class Mammalia; order Primates; family Hylobatidae; genus Hylobates; species Hylobates moloch. The sequence goes on along the minus strand of NW_026652291.1, from coordinate 33,104,444 downwards.
ATCACCAGCCTGTCTGCAGCACGGTTGGGGCCACGCCTCTTGTGTGATGGTTGGCTCAACCTGCAGCTTCCTTTGCCTTATCCCCTTTCACGTTGAAGCCTCATCTCCTGCTTGGCAGTGCATGCCTGAGAGTTGCCTTTCCACAGTCGCTGTTCTTCTCCTAGGACTGGTTAATTGCTTTTCTGTGTAACATGTTGAACAGCAGCCTTAAATTATTGTCCAATTTTAGCCTACTGGGAACCCCTCTGCAGCTACTCTGATCACCACTGATATTTCTAGGAAGTTCCTATTCACAGGGGACTCTTTTCTCCCTTCTTTATGCTCAAGGGAGAATAAATCACAGAAGCAGCAATCCCTCCATGTGTCAAACTATCAATCCTACATGGAGCTACAAAACAAAAGGCAGTATCCCTTTGTTGCCAGAGAACATCCAGTCCCTGTACAAGTCTGTGCCTCAGGGGCCTAGGCTCATTAGCACCATAGCAGTGGCTCATGCTTTCCGTACATTTTTCTCTACCAACATCTACAGTTAGTCTCAGAGTTTTTCTTCATCATGAAAGGTTACAGACCAGTGTTTTAATCATATTACCTTGACTGAGGTATGGTTAGGCCAGATGTGGATTAAGAGAGAGAATCAGGGATGGATTTTACAGTTTTGAGGCTCACAGTTCCCTGGGGAGACACAGCAGGCTGTGCTGGGCCACTCAGCAGAAGCACAGAGTGAGGCATGAGGCAGAGGGAGATGGGGGATGGTAGGGAAGCAGCTTTATTGCAGTTTCCAGGGAAAGACAGGGTATGCATGTTTAGTATTAGCTAATTTGAAAATGTTCTTGGGGCTCTGGGGCATAGAGGATGTCCTCAGTTGTCTCGTACCTGGCCCCAGGGCGATGAGGTAGGTGCACAGTGGCCTAGGGTGCAAGAACCACTTACGGGAAGAGGTAGGAGTTTAAACTTGATTGACTACTCAAGACGGGGGACTGACTGGCCTCTAGCTAGAGCCTCAAAACAGGGTGAAGACAGCATAGAATAAAAAAGATATTACAACTAGGACAGATACCAACATACTAGGGGTTTGTACCTGCCACAGTTATTCCTTACATTGATGTTTCATTTTGTCTAGTAACAGTGAAATGAATGGAGTTCTAGACTGAAGTCTCTGTTTAGGCAGACTCTGAATTTGTTTTCTCATTTGTTCCCAGAGATGGACTGAGATACCTCAGTCCTGTGGATACCTCAGGCAGCCTTAAAATGTGGCACAAATTCTCTTTAACTATTCAGTTGATACTTTTTCGTGAGGGCTTCAAAGAGGCTGATTTTCTATTGCTAAAAATTGCATACCTCTCTATGTTCAAAGAAAATACTGTTTATATATGAAAGAGCATTTGCTTATTTGGAAAACTTTTATTTGCATTTCACATTTTTTATCACTTCTTACTAAATGGAAGTTTCTCACATTCTCTAGGGATTGAACTAAGTGATAACTTACAAAGAAAGTATTGTTCAAATACCCATTTTTTGGCTTTTATGTTAGTAAAATGTTTCCCCTTTTTCTAGCTTTTCTTTGTGATTTCAGAAACGTGCAACTTCTTTGAACACATATTACATGTTTTTAAATTTAAAGAATGAAATGAACCACTTGCTTTTGTTATAGCCCAATGGTTCTTCTTGCCTGCCACACAGAAAAAGCCAATGCACTGAGACAGTAGTGTTGCAGCGAGAAAGATTTAATTATTGCTAGGCAGTCAAGTGACAGAATGAGAGACATTTCTCAAATCCACTGCCCCAAGAGCTCAGGGGCTAGGGTTTTTAAGGATAATATGGCATGCAGGGGGCTAGGGAATAGGTGCTGCTGATTGGTTAAAGATGAAATCATTGAGGTCTTCATGCACTGAGTCAGTTTCTGGGTAGGGGCCACAGGACCAGTTGAGTCAGTTCCCTGGTGTGAGTCATGGGTCCAGGGAGAGTCAGTCAGTAGCCAGAATGCAAAAGTCTGAAAAATATCTCAAAGACCAATCTTAGGTTTTACAATAGTGATGTTATCTATAGGAGCAATTTGGGGGCATTACTGATCATGTGACCTCTGGCTACATGACTCCTGAGCAGTAAGAAATTATAGAAAAGCAAGCTAGGGGACAATGGCTGGTTATCATTTAGTTACTCCTACATTTTAGCAGAATTCAGGCCCCTCCCATAATTCTAACCTTGTAGCTTTTCATTAGTTTTACAAGGGTGGTTTTCAGTCCCTAAACAAGGAGGGGGTTAGTTTTGGGAAAAGGCTATTATCATCCTTGCTTTAAAATTAAACTATAAACTAAATTCCTCCCATAGTTAGGTTGGCATATATCCAGAACAGTTAGCCTGGGAGGTTAGAAGCAGAATGGAGTGAGCTATTTTGTTGACTAGCTTTCTCTTACTGTCATTATTTTTGGAAAGGTGGTCTCACTCTTAGTAAAGAGTAGTACGCTATGCTTTATTCATTTTATAATTTCATTTGAATTTAACAAATAACTACAGACAGCTGTCAACTTAGTGATGTTGAGATTGGGGCCAGGCATGCAGCAATCCTCTGAAATATATATGTGCACCCCAAAAACATGTCATCGAGATGGGCAGGCACCTGCAAGAGGAGTGCTTAGAAACATTTTTACGTGAAGATGCTTTCTACTTCAGTGAGACTTTTGCCAATGATGTTAGAAGTTGCTGTGAAAGCCAGGATAAGGGGCCACTATGCTTTTGATTGGTTCTAGGGATGTAATATCCCTCATAGTTAATCACTCAGGCAATTACTGGGTCAACAATATGTCCTGAAGAAGAGTAGTTTTTGAGCCATGTTCTTTGGATCACTAAGATTCTTCAAAACTGCTTTAGAGGTTCCTATGAACATTTGGATCACATTAAAGCAGGCTCATTATTTCCATCTTCATGTCCGTGTAAATGAGGTTGAGTTCTTCACTTGGTTCTCAGCTTTAGTGTTGTTAGTATATAGAAATGCATCTGATTTTTTATGTTAATTTTGTATCCTGAAACTTCACTGAAGTCGTTTATCAGGTCTAGGAGTCTTTTGCAGGAATCTTTTGGGTTTTCTAAGAGCATGTCGCTGGGGACCCCAAAAGTGAGGAAGGTGGGAGAGAAGTCAGGGTTAAAAAATTCTCTATCGGGTACAATGTTCACTATTTATGTGATGTGTTCACTAGAAGACCAAACCTTACCATTATGCATTATACCCATGTAACAAACCTACACACATACTTCCTGAATCTAATGTAAAATAACAAAAGAAAAAAATAACAAAAAGTAGACTCATTAGTAAGACAATAGCTGAGGAGCCCTGAGGATTGGTCACCTTCGAGGAGAGAGAGGAGGAGCAAGCTGATTTACAATAATCCTGACCAAAGAAGGGTGACCTGTCCAGGGCAAGTCCACAAGCCTCCCTTTCTGTGTCACCAGGCCACAGAGCACTGGGGTTCCATGAAGTCAATGGAAAAGAAGAGTTCTACTGCTTAAACAAATTTAAAAACCACTGCTTTAGCATTGTTTGTAAGAAAAGAAACTAAGAATAAAAACAATACTTAATTCAAACAGCTAATTCCTTAAGACCTGGGAACATTCTGTGTTCTTATGCAGTTATAATTTAATCCAAATATGTTGGAACCACACCATAATTCAATTCTAGGTCAAGAGCAGAGTTTTGTGTCTAGCAGATTCATTTTGGGGCACTCTCTGGGGATTCGGTTACAGAAAAATCCAGAGGATTTATCTGGGCTGTCTTACCCATAAAACTGCACAATGGCCTAGATTTTGGAGATGACATTACAGTGAGGGCCCCTCCAGGACATGCTATGGTATACACCACTATACACCACTTAATCTTTAGAGGGCTCATTTGAATCACATTATTTATGTAGTGTGTCCACATGTTAGATTTGGCCAGATTCTATAGCCTGATACTCAAACTGGGGTGTCAGTTCCACGTCTAGCCCATTAATTTGTTGCCATTGTGAAGACAGTAGACTTTAATGCCTTCAGAAGGAGCATGCTGTACTGCACAACTGCAAGGGGCCTCATTCCTAATGTGATCACACTGTGTTTTAGGGAATTGTGCCCCTTTACAATGCCGTGAGTTTGGATGACACTCTCTAGCTTCTATAGAACCCAAGTCTGGGTTGCATCTGAATTTGAAATCTCTACTATGAGACTGTATTGTTTGTTTTTAAAGTCAATGGGGCACTTGACTTGGAGCCAGAAGAGAAAGCTGGGGTCTTCACACTTCTTGATTAATTATCAAGCCAGTTAATTTTCTAGAGTCTCTGTTTATTCATTTGTCAAATGGGACAAATAATGTCTATTTCACAGGGCTTGTTGTGAAGATTATTTATACTCTGCTTTGTTATAGAGGTTTAAAGTGGACCTGTGGGTTTGTATGAAATACAGCAAGATAACATAAATTAAAAGTAGATGAGGGATAAAAGGGGGGAAAGGGTCTAAAATGGGGTTAACAAGTTGTACCTTTTGTGCAGATCTATATGCTTGCTAGGAATGAGCCACAAATTTGCTTCTGTGCTCTCTAGCAGCCAAGGAGAAAAAGGAAACCTTATTTTCTTTAATCATGGTGTCTGTGAGACTGGGAACACAGTAGGGAGTCAGGAAAAATATTCCTTTTCCTAGTAACTTAACAGAGAGAGACTGCCCTCAGGGGTCTGAAAAAGAGGACATTGCATGGTACAGCCTACAGTGTCTGCTACACAGAGAGGTTGCAAACTGGAGTCCACCAGTGTCACCATTTGTTGGGATTTTTGTTTTGTTTCATTTTGGCTTGATGTCTAAAAAGTTTGATCCAACATTTAGAAGAATCAGATTTTGCAAAAATTACATTTTTAAGTTTCTTTTAAAATCACATGATCAGTTAATATTGTAACTATATATCAAAACTAATTGGCACTGCGTAGCAGCTTTTTTTTAATGCAGCAATGATTTCAGGTTTGCCACAGTCTCCACCATTCCCTACTGCCCTACTTACTACATTTTATTTCCCACTTGGCATTTAGGCATCTGATTTAGTGGCTCCTATTCTACAACATCCTTTTAGTAGGCTCAGCAATACGTTTCATAAGGCTGAGAATCCCTGAGAGGATTGACTGATATGGGAAAATGCTGGTACTCTGTACAATACTGTTCTACAATAAAAGTGTAGAATTAGAATATTCAAGTTACTGTTAGAACTTTGAAATCATGACTGAGGGTTAAAATATGCTTAATGAACGAGAGTCTCAAATAGCTAATGAAAACAACCTCAGAAAAGTAGTGAATCTTCCAAACTAATCTCCTAGCAAGTGGTTTACCCAGAGTATCCATTCCAATTGCTCTTAATCAAATAAAAATTTCAGAGTGTTTTATTTAAATATTTACATAGCTATAAATTTTCATCAGAAAACAGTATCACAAGAAAGACATGTTTTAAGTATGCTTTTAAATGTATAAAGTCTGATTGTTAGGCTCTAAGATTTGGTGACAATAGTCATTACTGTTAGAGGTGAATCCTTGTAAAGTTTATATTTTTGTCAAGGTCCACTTTGGCTTCTAGACTTGTTGAGTTTGGTAAGATGTTTTGAGCACTGAGTTGCTAATTTTCCAGAAATGTAATTTGCAATGAAGATGTTGGATGGGGCTTTCCCAATTATCAGAAGGAATTCTCCAAAGTTGAAAATGAGTGATAATTATCTAATATTCTAAGACATGCTGCTAGACATGGATATAGAGTGTTTAATAAAAGATGTCAAGTTGGCTTGTGACCATCAGCCCCCATCACAGCTCTAGCCAACATTAGAGATGACTGGTGATCTAGGAGGAGATTGTGGAGGGTTATCTCAGTGAAGAGCCTCATAAAGAGTATTGGGGCATTTTCCCTCCCATTGCCATGGAGAGAAGAGAAGAGAAAAGTGCTGTTACCCTTACCCCAAGCCAAGAGAGAAGAGCTCTGATCTAGAGATTGGGGTTATGGCAACCATGGGAGATTGGCATCTCACTTCCCAGTTGGATGCCTGCAGAGCTCCCTCCAGGCCCATCAGAATGGAGCAGAGATGATTTTAGGGATCTGTGAGCATATATACAGATGCTTCCAATATACAGTATTTGGTAGATGCAAAGTTGCTAGAGCAGCCTGTGAAAGTGAGGCAAAGAAAAAGATGTTCAGTGGTTGGCAAGCTCAACTTCCACCATTTGGCAAAGAAAGATATGTACATTTTTGTGGGGCCAAGCAACATCAGGAAAGGTAGAGAGTTTGAGCAATTGTTGCTGGTTCCTTGTCCAGAGGTGGCCTTTTGGGTTGAGGCAACCCGGGCCATGAGAATGCTGACATGTATGTTGAGGTAGAAGATGTGTGTTTTGGGGGAGGGGCTCACAAAAGGCTGGTCAAATGGTTCTTTAGCCATGCTAGGGAACTTGGAATAGAGGGTCCATGTGGACCTCTGAGGAACCTACAAATGCACCCTGTGAAGGTCCCAGGATGTGACTGCCTGCCTTGCACAGATGACTTTGGTAGCCAAGAGAACTGAAAACAGCATGACCTGATGTAAGATGTTCAGCTTCCTCACCACTGATGTCACTTCCCTGTGTTGACCCGAGAAGAGCTACAGCAGCAGAGTGATGGAGGAGAGAATGAAAGAGGAAAAAGGGTAAAAGGAAAGCCTACAGTCCCCTCCCCACTACAGGTCATACAAAAGGAGGAGGGAAAAGCTTTGACTTGGATATGAGATTGAAGTTTTGATAGGAAATCACTAGACTTTTAGTAAGTGAGTGAGTCTTAGTTTCCATAAATAAGGCTATTATAAGTGAAAGTGATGGAAAAATGATGGGGGTCTTCCTGAGCTGTCCAGCTGCAGGGAATGGAGATCCACCGGAACATGTCAAAGATAATAATGAGAAAAAGATTCTTAAATTCCCACCATTCAATGAACCAGTTACCAAACCCACACAATACAGAGACATTGAGATTCTAATATGAATCTCTCCATAGAAGGAGGCACCTTCTCTTGCCATCTTCTGTGTATTACAACCATTTTTTGGAGGGTTTGGTGCTTCTTGTTCAAAATTGAAGTCTTATAGCCAAAAGTCAAAATCATATTCTTCCAAAATTCACTTGAAAAATATTTCCTTTTACAGTTGAATTAAAGCAAATTACTTGGTTAATTAATGTCAAAGGTGACTCTGTTCTAGAGAGAATTTCTGAGTCATGACACCTGATACTTAAGAATTATATTTTGATTTTTATCTTTAGTCATGGTGATTTCAAATGAGGTTATTAAATCACTGTAACTCATGATTTATATAAAACATGAAGACATTAACCTACAACATCTTGGATTGCTTTTTTTTTAATTGCATTAGTCACTAGTACCTTCTAGCAGTTCCAGTTTTGGGAAGGCAGCCTCTGGTTTCCTATTCAGCCTCATCATAGCTGTTCCTTTTGGAGAGCGGTGGAGAATACAGGATTGAAGGTGACCCTCACTGCATGACAAATTGTCAAGCTGGCTCCCTCAGAAACCTTATAGGGAGTGTATTAGTCAGCTTTGGCTGTCGTAACCAAATACCACAGACTGAGTGGCTTAAACAGCAGAAGTTTATTTTCTCACAGTTCTGGAGGCTGAAAAGTCCGAGATCAAGGTGGAGGCCTCTCTTCCTGGCTTGTAGAATCCCACCTTCTCACTGTGTCCTCACGTGGCCTCTTTTCTGTGCACTTAAGGGAGGGAGAGAGACAGCTGTCTGGCATCTCTTCCTCTTCTTCTAAAGACACCAGTGCTACCTATTAGGCCCCATCTCTCATGATCATATTTAACCTCCCTAAAGGGCCTATCTCTACATATAGTCACATTGGTGATTAAGGTTTCAACGTATAAATTTGGGGGCCTGGGGAGAACACAGTACAGTCCATAACAGAGAGGAAGAAAGAGATTCTTAAAAAGTGTTCTTTTCTGCAAGTTGACATTTGTGAAAAATGTTTATTCTCCAAATTTAAGAGACTTTTAGAACCAATTCTTTTCCAAGTGACCAAAACTCAACTCAAACTAGCTGAAGCAAAAGTGGATATTTTTTGGCTCGCATAGCAGATGGCCAAGGGTCAGATACGTCAGCCACAGCTGGATCCAGGGTCCATGTCATCAGGTCTTTGTCCTCCCCTTGAGCTCTGTGTCCCCCCATCTTGGCCCCTCCTCAGGAGGGTCCTTTTCCTGTGGTGGCATTGATGACCTGGGGCAGCTCCAGGCTGCCCTGGCCCTTAGAATTTGCAGCTTTAAATGGAGATAAACTGTCTCCCAAGAGTCAACTCTGACTGCCTCTGCCTGGGTTAGGGATACGTATTAGCAGCCTGGACCCAGGGCCTACCTGAGTGGTTATGGGCTGGCATTCCCAACAGCTGGGAGAGGACCAAATGAAAGATTCCTGGCAGATCAAACTGTAAGGCATGTCCACAGTCTTCCCCTTCTAGGTTTCTAAGCTGAAACAACTTATTTGTACTTTGTGACTTGTATAATTGTATAATTGATAGTCCAGAGAAGGTCCAAATTAGTTCATCTTTATATGTGTAAGAGATTCTATCTAAAGGTCATTAGAACCTTTTTGAAAGTCAACTGATGTCATGTTGGCCTTTGTAGGTGTTTCTCTGCAGACTCCAGACGACCCAGCCTTGTCACCGCCTGGAGATTTGGCTCCAGCCTAGCTAACCACAGGCTGCTGACATATGGCTGTGGTCTCTGCACTCCTCCTCCAACCTTCCCCTTCTCTATCCTCTTATGCATACCTATTGTTGTGGTCTAAATGTATGTTTTCCCCCAAATTCATATGTTGAAGTCGTAACCCCCAAGGCGATAGTATTAGAAAGTGGGTCTTTTGGGAGCTGATTAGGTCATGGAGGCAGAGCCCTCATGATTGGGATTAGTGCCCTTATCAAAGAGGCTTGAGAGAGGTCTCTCATTGCATTCACCATGTGAGGACACAGAAGACACCATCCATCTGTGAACCAAGAAGTGAGCCCTCACCAGACACCGAATCTACCAGCATCTTGATCTTGGACTTCCCAGTCTCCAGAACTGTGAGAAATGAATGTCTGTTGTTTATCAGGCTCCCAGTTGGTGGTATGTTGTTATAGCAGCCCAAATGGACTAATACACCTAATGTCACCCATCTCATGTGACTATAGGTGCTCATCTCTTGCCTGAAATTCTTGGGGCCCAAGTGTGTTCTGGAACTCAGTTTCTAATTTCAGAAAGGCCATATTGTATACACACTGTTTACTGACACCCTTAGCAGAGTCTGGGACAGCACCCAGAAATCCATCTCATTAACATTTCCGCAGAGAAACACGTGAGCATTCATACTACGTAGGATAAAGAAAATCAATAGTAGCCTCATATCAGTTCAGGTCAGGTTTTGTCACCAAACACATTAGGAGAAAGATTTGTTCTCAGGGCTTTTCATAATTTCAGAATTGTAAACAAGGGATCCTGAATTTATATTTTCTTGTATGTATTAAGTGCTACCTTTGTTGGACTCTCAGCAGCTAGGACTGGTCTCCATAAGATTTAAAACTTAAGAAATGTTTTAACTTAAAGCACTTTAAGCAGCACTTTCCAATGTTTAAAGTATGTAAGTAAATCTACGTGAGTAGGTTAACTATAAAGAACAAACTTTCAGCCAATATCTTCACTTTGAGTGGTTACTGGGGGGCAAAGAATTAGAAAGCCACTATATATAAAATTAAACATTTTTATTTGTTCATTTCTTTAAAGTACAACTTACTATCCAGGAGAGAGGAAAGTACTCTTACCAAAGAAGATTTTTACAGAGAGAAATCAGGTCAACTTGAAACTTGTTTGCAACTCTCTATTTGTAACAACCTTTGTGGGGTTTTCATAAAAGGATATTCCAAGTCTTTTGTCTTCAAGAACATAAATTAGAGGACACTCTTACCAGGAGTACATGGAGTTCAAGTACCCAAAAATAAGTTCATTTACCACTCAGAATCATGGAGTTCAAGAGAATTTTCAAGTTTGCAATCCTGGGTCTCTCCCAGGGAGATTGAGAGGGCAGAATTGATTCTAGTTTTGCTAATGTGCCTGCCAACTGGTGTCACCATTTCCCATCACGATATCTCAGTTATCCCATCTGTCAGCTCTAAGAGTCTTTGATGTATTTCAACATACCATGCTTTCAGGAACTTCTCGGTACAATGTTCTGGTGCTTGGCAACTGTCGAGGATGAATTCAATGTACCTCTCCCTGACGCCTGCCAGGAGGAGGTTGGAGGAGGGGCTTAAAGGATTTTCTAGTAAATCCAAATGATCACATATAAGCTGTTATCAATGCGGGAAAATGGAATTAGGGGATAGTCATCTCATTAGAATTGTGAAAATTCAGAATGGTGGAAATAGTATGCAGATTTTCAGACCCTCTATTCCAAGTTCCCTAGCATGGTGGCTAAGTGCATGTGAAATGTCCTAATTTGAAAAACGCTTTGGATTTGATTGAATTAGTGGTGTTCAATTACTGGGGTGTGGTGGGCATGGTGACATGGGACTGGGCATCCTCGCACACATGAGGGATCAGAAAACCAGCAATCCAGTCAACTCTGTGGCCAATGCAGCATTTTGGGTCCAAGCCCCTTGACCCTGTGTCTCTCTCCTTGCTTCATGGGAAATTCTGCCACCTGGCTCAGACACAGGCCTGGGGGTTAAATGGAGCATGTGCTGCCAGATACTGGTCAGTGCCCTCAAGGGTGGAGAAGACCTCTTGGGAACCACAGACAGGCTGTAGGGTTGTCGTGTTTGTCTGTTTTTAAGTGACAGGCTGCTTGATCTCATCCCATTAGTAGTAACGTTGCTAGAGGTAGAGCTTGCAACCACCCCCTTCCCATTAAATCTGCCATCACCACCTGCCACTAACTACTGAAGGCTACTGAGTGGCCACAAGGCACATGATATTCACCGAGAGCCAAAGTGGCTTGCCTGTGTCATAACAGTTGCTCTCCTTTTTAAGAGTCTCTTAACCATTTCCCTCCTTCCCACACCCCACTCTTCACACATACATGCACATCCCTACCCGAGCTAGAGCCCTGCTCCCGTCCACTCTCCTGGCCTTCCCCAAGCTGCCTGTGCAATGCCTCCCTTTTCTGCTCCCTCAGCCTCCAGTTTCTTCCTTTTTTCCATACCTTTCCCCAACAACTTGAGCCTTTACTAACCTTTTCCTTCTCTAAATATCAGTCCTATCACTTTTTTGGGGGGGTGGTGGGGGAGGCAGGTGGGAGGTGTACAGCTCCTCATACTTGCTCTTCTGTTTATCTATGCTCTATAGCAAACTATCCCCAAATCTAATGGCTTAACGCAGTAAACTGTTTCCCTGTCATCACTCATGCTTTTGTGGATCGGGAATTCCAGCCGGGCTCAGCTGGGAAATTCTTTTGCTCCTTGCTGTATTGAAGGGGGTCACTGGATACTTTCACTTGGCAGATGGGTGAACTGCAGGTGATTAAGATGGCTTTACATGCCTGGCACCTTAGTGGGATGGCTGGAAGGCATGTTCAGCTGGCTGTGTCCACTGGGGCTCCCACACATGGTGGTCTCAAAGTAGTCAGACCTCTCTCAGGTAGCTGGCTTCCACAAGAGTGAGCATTTCAAGAGAAAGGAAGTGTAACTGGCCAAGTCTCCTAAGCCTGGGCGCAGGTTCCTCTCTGCTGTATTCTGTGGTTGCACAGTTTTGCAGTCCTCCCAGTTTTCACCTAGACACCACCTCTCCCTGTGTTACAACAAAGTCTGCCGCCACTATTAATCTTCCACACGTGCCTCCTCTGTTCTCGAATGTTCTTGAAGATTGTATTGCTTTCTCCAAACCTAAACTGTCTCATAAGTTTTTGGTGCTTAAGACAAGTTTCAAGAATTATGAATTGAAATTAAAAGTGTTGGAAAGAAAGTTTCCATCTCTAACCACTTTCTCAGAAGGGCATCAGGGTTTTTGCAGCAATTTAGGGATACCTCTTCTGATCTCATAGCTTAGGGCTCTGAACTAAACTGATGGCCTTTTCTAGATTTCTTCCTAGGGGTGTCAGGTTGGAAGTGCTGAGGGACTGCGCTTTCTCCCCAGGGATCAGCTGTGTCAAGGCTAAGCCCAGGAGTGGTTCCCACAGCCAGGCTGGGTGAGGGCAAGTTTATCCTGCGGTGCAGCACCTCAGACCAGGGTCTAGCCAATGGTGGCCTGCAGGCTGACCCCAGTCCACCACCTGTGAGCAGCCACCACCACCTGTGTTTATACCACCCAAGAGCTAAGCACAATTGTTATATTTTTTGTTTGTTTGTTTGTGGGAGAGAGTCTCGCTCTGTTGCCCAGGCTGGAACACAGTGGCACAATCTCAGCTCACTGCAACCTCCCCCTTACTAGTTCAGATGATTTCTGGCTAATTTTTGTATTTTTAGTAGAGATGGGGTTTCACCATGTTGGCCAGGCTGGTCTCAAACTCCCGACCTCAAGTGATTTGCCTGCCTCGGTCTCCCAAAGTGCTAGGATTATAGGCGTGAGCCACTGCACCCAGCCGATTTTTATGTTTAGATGATTGGGAAATAGATTTTAAAAAAGAATAATATTTCATGATACATAAAAATTATGACATGCAAATTTCAGTGTTCATAAAGTTTCTTTGGAACGCAGTCATCCTCATTCATGTGCATGGTAGCTGTGGCTGCTTTCACACTGTGAGAGCTGGGTCGAGTAGTTGTGACAGCGATTATTAGATGACCTGCAAAGCCAAAAATACTTGCTATCTTGCTCTTTACAGACACGTAACTTTTTTGCTGTTCTTGCCAAAGACCAAATGCATTTTTCAAAGCTTGATTCCAGGCTCAGAGTTACAGCAAAGAGAACAGAAAGTATAGCTCATGATTGGGTGCTGATGGGACAAGGGGGAGAGATGAAAACCATTAGGAGCATTAGCAACAAATATATTTTTTGCCATTCCAACTCCACGGAGCAAATGGCTTCCTAAAAGCCAGCGGAGAAACTAATTACCTGAACTGGGAGAAGAATGAAAGACTAGTTGTTAGAATATTCCTCACAGCTGAATCCCTTCTTTCAGCCTACTGTATTTTAGTGATTCCTAATAAAAGAAAAAAAAGTATTTTTGTCCTCACAGCCCATTAATTTCTGCCCCGAAGCATAGAATATGATTATTTCTGTCATTATTTTAGTTTCCAGAGTCATTGATGATACAGGGAATGACACATACCTGTTAACACACTCGCACACTCACACACTCGTGTGGATACATGCAGTTCCCTAGAAGATGTACTGGAAGGATCTGACTTCACTTTCAGGTGCCATCATGTCCTCCCAATTATTCTACAAATGGTTTTCAAGATATTTCTATTGTATTTGTTGAAATTTTCCTGGCATTTTGACTTGTGTAGATGATTATTCTTGCATCCAACACATTGTAGGAAACACTCATTTGAAATACCCCACTGTGCTTCCGGGGGAGCTCATCATTCTGGAGCATGGCGGGTCCCTCATGAGGCCCTCTTTTGTTCACCGAAGAACAAGCTGCAGTCTGAATGTGAGTTGTTAAAGGTATGGTATTGGGAGTTTTCTGTTCTCCTGTTTTCCTGTTCTGTACTGTTTCTTTCTTTCTTTCTTTCATTTCATTTCATTGCATTTCATAGCAACTTTTGAATGAAAACCTCCCCACAGGGTTTGACAGGCAATGAAACTTCCTCCCTTGGGAGTTGTCTCAGCCTGAGGGAAATGGAACAGCACCCCACAGAGGATTTTCCTCACTTCCTCCCTCTCTCCTTTACAAATCAATGGTAAAGAGCCTGCATGGATGTGGTTAGCACCATGTCTGCGGCATGCGACTTTTCAGTCATTTTCACCTGAAATAGGATTTCATTCACCAGTTACTGTAAGCTACTCGTGCCTTCTAATGGACTTTGCAGCAGTGATTCATCCACCCTGTGCTGGGAGAGAGAAAGAGACTTTAGGTGAGAAAGAATGGTTGGGAGAGGGGAGACAGGTAGGCAGAACAGCTGTGGTACCATCCTGCCCCATAAGACAATAATAATATTCAGTGTTAGGCACTTTATGCCAAGAAATATTCCACCTGACACATTATCCTGGTTGAATCTTATGACAAATCTGTAAATAGACATTACCAAATACTGAGGGGGAGTTTTAGGTTCAGCGAGGTTAAGTGACTTGCCCAGTAACACACCGCTGGCAATTCGACCTGATCGCCCTCCTTCTTCCACCTTTCCCAGTTCAGTCAGTGGCAGTGCCATCTTTCCACCTGCTCCTGTCAAATGTGTTGTGATTTGATTTCTTTTCTATTTCTCTTGTGTCTTACTTTTAATCCAGCAATAAATCCCTGCTGGCTTTACTTATAAGATATACCCAGAATCTATTACCTCCGCCACCCCCACCTTGCTCCAAGCCTCCATCATCTGTCTTCTGGAGCACTGTGATACCCTTCTTCTTGGTCATCCTGCCCCTGCCCTGACTTCCCTAAAGTTGATGCCCAACACACAGGCAGATAAACCAGATCAGACTTGTGACTGTTTTCCCATTCTTTGGGCAATCCCATTGCATTCCAAATAAAAGCAGAAGTCCTTACAGTACTGCAGTTTGCCTCCTAGCCCACGTTATCTCTGGCCTTCCTTACTCACTTTCTCCCTCCATTCCAGCCACATTGGCTTCCCTGCTGTCTCTTGAATAGTCAGGGCCTTTGCCGTTGCTACTTCCTCTGCTTGAAGCACTCTTATCCCAGGAGACTGCATGATCTGCATGATTGAGACCCTTACCTCCTTCATGTCTTTACTGAAATGTTTTGCCGTGAAACCTACCTTACTTTTTTTTTTTTTTTTTTTGAGACAGAGTCTCCCTCTGGAGTGCAGTGACACAATCTCGTCTCACTGCAACCTCTGCCTCCCAGGCTCAAGGGATTCTGCTGCCTCAGCCTCCCAAATAGCTGTGACTACAGGCACCCACCACCCAGGTGGCTCCCTGGCTGATTTTTGTATTTTTAGTAGAGTTGGGGTTTCACCATGCTGGCCAGGCTGGTCTTGAACTCCTGACCTCCAGTGATCTGCCCACCTTGGCCTTCCCAAAGTGCTGGGATTACAGGTGTGAGCCACTGCACCCAGCCTTTGTATAGCTTTAATGCATCAAATGTGGGCTTAGTTCCTCATGTAAACTATTCTCCTAGAAAATTAGAGGATAAAAAGATAAAATAGCATATATGTCCTGCCCTCAGGAAGTTTATGTTTTGAAGGGGGGATACAACAAAAAGCTAGAATTTGTAGCAGCATACGACACATGCCAGTAAAACTTGCAACTCAAGCCCTGTGTACAGAGAACCCTTTGGCAGAAATTCTAGAGAGGCTTCCTGGAGGAGGTGCTAGTAGAGGAGACCTTGACAAATGGGGATGGCTCTAGATCAAATTCCCCTATGCCATGTGCCCCTCTTTGCATTCAAAATGCTCTTGTTTGCAAGATTTCAGCCATGTACAACTCTTCTGGCACAGCCATGGACTAAAACAAGGTTCATGCCCACAATATTGGTCTGCAGAAAAGCATGAGACTGGATGACAGTCAGAACAAATGGAATCCTCCAGGGTAGGGAGAAGAGAAAAAGGAAATGAAACAGCATAATCCCAGGAACTGCCAATAGGAAAGGATGGGAGAAAGGACAACTGGCAAAGACTCTGACATGGTGTCCAGCCTTTCAGATGTCACCTGAGGACATTGCTACAATTAACATGCAGCCAGACACACACAGTGACTACACATTTTGGCTTGGTCGGTGGCATTAGTTGAGTCTTAAACAAAAGCAGTTTCAGTTGCAAATCTTGTGCCAGGCTTTCAGAGAAAGAGAATAAATTATGCTGCTGTGACAAGCTGTTCCACTGTGGCAACAATAGTTTGGACTTCCAACACTGCCTGTCAACCACGACTGAAAATACATCTTCATTTGTTGTTGGGCAGCTGGGAAGATGAGTCATTAAAGAATTTTATAATACATCAAAGGCCATGATTTTCTACCTTTCATGCAGTTACACCTTTTCCCAAGTCCTCATTCTGCCACAAAAAACTTTTGAATGCACCGAAAGTTAAGTAGAATTCCTTTTAAAATTTTCTGTTCTGTGCACATATCTCTAGGGGAAGTGCAGAAGACACGGGGCATTCCCTTTTGTCATGCATTTCAGCTCCATAAAGATTTATTGACCACCTACTGTATGCCAAGCATTATGTTAGTCAATGGGGTTAAAAAGATGTGCAAATTGTGGTCTTGAAACCCATGACTTTTGTTCAGATTATTACAGTGCAAGAGAAGCAGCATCAGCCATGTGTCTGAGAGGCCAGAGGAAGGAGAGAGTGAGGAAATATTGTACCTCGTTAATATTGTTCCTCTCATTTCACCACTGTATTAATCTGTTATCATGCTGCTAATAAAGACATACCCAAGACTGGGTAATTTATAAAGGAAAGAGGTTTAATGGACTCTCAGTTCCACATGGCTGGGGAGGCCTCACAATCATGGCAGAAGTTGAGAGAAAAGCAAAGGGACGTCTTACATGGTGGCAGGCAAGAGAGCTTGTGCAGGGAAACTCCCATTTATAAAACCATCAGCTCTCATGAGACTTATTTACTACCACGAGAACACTAGGGGAAAAACCCACCCCCATGATTAACTTACCTCCCACTGAGTCCCTCCACAATGCATGGGAATTATGGGAGCTACAATTCAAGATGAGATTTGGGTGGGCACACAGCCAAACCATATCAACCACTGTAGACATGACCAAGTTCAGACTTGGTCAGTAGTCAAATGAGCCTGTGAGAGAATGGTGCCACATCTTCCCTGTAAGAGCACAGCATTTTAACCTGTGATGGATTTGTGAGCAGTTATTCCAACTCTGTATTAGTTTTCTACAGTTGCTGTAACAAATTACCACAAGCTTAATGGCTTAAAACCATGTAAATACATTATCCCACAGTTCTGAAGTCAGAAATCTGAAATAGATAGGCTAAAAGCAAGGGGTGACAGGCTGCATTCCTTTCCGGAGGCTCTAGGGAAGAATCTGTTTCCTTGCCTTTTCCAGCTTCTAGAGGCTGCTGGCATTCCTTGGCTCTTTGCCCCTTCCCCTCTTCAAAGCCAGCAGCAGTAGTTGAGTCCTCCTTACACAGCATCACTTTTATTTTTTATTTTTTTGCCTTCTTCCACTTTTAAGGACTCTGTGATGGCATTGGGGCCACCGGGATAATCGAGGATAATATTCCTATTTTAAGAACCGCCGATTGGCAACCTTAATTCTAAGCAATCTTAATTCCCTTTTGCCATGTAGCTGAACATATCCAGGTTCTGGGGATTAGGATGTGGATGTATTGGGGTGGGGAAATTATTCTTCCTACCACCAACTCTCATCCATCTCTAAAGCCACTGATTTTTTTGATAAATCAGATAAGTACCGGGGATATGTACTCTGGACTCAGGAGTGAAGAGGGTTAGCTGGCCTTTGCCAACAGTGACTTCATATCACCATACTCAATGCAATTGAGGTGACTTAGTCAAGGGGGAAAGATGGACAGCATGTTATATGGAAATAGCACTTGCCTGGTAATCAGGAGACTTGGATTTTAGCTTCTCTCCTTCAAACAGACTACTGAGTGTCAGTAGGCGAGTTGTTGAACTGCTCTGGGCCTCTAAAAAATCAAGGTTATGGTTAGATGTTCTCAAATCCTCTTTCAGCCTCTAGCCTTCCATGGCTCTCAATTTCTACAGGGAATGTACTAGAAATGGAGAAAGGCTAGCCTGTGGAAAACGCAGTGCCATTATTTCAGCATCAAAATCCTGAAATAATATACAGAATGTTGTGTAATATACAACTCAGTGTCTGTGCCCTTTTATTTCTCTCTTGGGCCCAGCCCCATCATCCTGTCCTTGATCACTGTAATGCAGTGTTCACTACTAGTCTTTTCTCCCCCTACATTGGAAATTATGCCAAAAGAGTAATGCATGAATTAGGTAAATGAATTAGGTGAATTAGAGATAAAATTATGGCTCTATAGTTGAAATATCAGCTTTAAGAGAATCGACTTGGAGACCGGGTGTGATGGCTCACGCCTGTAATCCCAACACTTAGGGAGGCCGAGGCGGTTGGATCACCTGGGGTCAGGAATTTGAGACCAGCCTGGCCAACATGGCAAAACCCCATCTCTACTAAAAATACAAAAAATTAGCAGGGCGTGGTGGTGGGTGCCTGTAATCCCAGCTATTTGGGAGGCTGAGGCAGGAGAATCTCTTGAACCTGGGAAGCGGAGATTGCAGTGAGTGGAGGTTTCAGTGAGCTGGATCGTGCCATTGCACTCCAGCCTGGGCAACAAGGATGAAACTCCATCTCAAAAAAAAAGAAAAGAAAAGAAAATCGACTTGGAGATGTATGGGGTCACATATAATTGAAAGTGAGCATTCCACAATGACTTGAGAAAGTTGATTCCGGCTTTCAAAGTTTGCATTATGGGTAAGAAACTTGAGCCTTAAAAGAACTCATATGTATGTGGGTCATTAGACAATCCCCTCCCTCACCACCTTTTTTTTCTTTAATCAAAGAATTATATGTATGCAAGTAACTAAATCACTTCTTCTTTCATTTTTTTCCCTCTTTAATCACAGCTGTGTGGAAAGTTTCCAGCTAGGCATTAAATTGGGTCAACAGCTAACACAGCATAAGTGTGGACAGCAGGAGCAATCGGTGGTATAGACACAGGAAATAAACGACACTGTGCTGCTGGCATTGATAAGCTGTTGAATAGTGCAAGGGACCTATTAAGATTTAAAGTAATAAAAGATGGGAGGAAATATGGTTACCAGCAGCTGATAAACATTCTTGCCTTATGAAGGCATTAGTTTCACTTAATGTCTTCTAGTGCCTGGAGTATAAGCTCTTGTGGTAACTTTTCTCCCCCAGAGCAGACTGAAAGAATACCTAGGAATTGTCATCTTTGTAGTTGCTCAGAAAAGATCTTTGGGTGGCTGTGAGCAGATCTGAAAATATTAGGTATGGCAGGTACATGGAGCTGCATCCATTTGCAAAAGCTATCAATAAAGAAAGGTATAGAAAGAATGCCCTTGACCCTGGTTTGTGCAGATAGAAGTGGAATTTCCTCTGGAATGTGCATACAAATGTGCCTAGCTGCAAAAGAAGAGGCATTCCCTGCTCAGGTGTGTAGACTGATTTAGAACCATTTGTTTCTACTCAATGGTTCTCAAATGAGCAGTGTTTCCTCACCAGGAAACAGTGCTAATTCCAGGCTAGGGCGGTCCACAGAGTTGGTGGCTGTGCCCAGACCATTCCTGGAAATCTGAGGGAGTCATTTCTTCCCATGCCACACCCAGTAAGGGGTACACTAGATAGTCATTTCCTCCAGGCAAACCTACAGTGACCAGGACCACGTACTAGGATAGGAGAGGTTCTAGCACTATTCATCATTGGCTCCAGAAATAGCTTTCCCCTCTGAGCTCAAAGGTAGGCTCATCCTCTGCTAGAGTCTATTAGGTCCGGTGGGATTGGAACTCACGTGCACACCCCTGGGCTCTCCAACCACTAGTGCTGCATCCAGGGCTTGGAGTTCTGCTTTGTGCCATCAGGTCATCAGTGACATGACTAGGGCAGCTCAACCCGCACCTCTGGCATCACTCCCTTCCTCCCATGGCCTCCTAGCATGAACACAAAGAGCACAGGGCCAGTTCTCTCCTTCAGGCCCAAGGCTGGGCCTCCAAATAATGGCCTCCCAAAGATGCCCACGTTCACATGCCCAGAACCTGTGCCTATGTTACCTTATGTGGCAAAAGAGACTTTGAAAATGTGAGTGAATTACAATATGGAGATTGGCCTGGGTTGTCTGGGTGGACTCAATGTAATCAATAAGAGGGTGACAGGAGGGTCAGAGTCAGAGAAGAAGTTGTAATGATGGAGGCAGGGAGCCATGAGCCAAACAGTGTAGACAGCCTCTAGAGACTGGACCAAGCAGGGAAGCAGGTTCTCTCCCAGAGACTTCAGAAGGACCTCACCCCTGCCAACTGATCCCAGGACTTCTGACCTCCAAAAGTAGAAAATAATACATTCGTGCTGCTTTAAGTCACTGAGTTTGTGATAATTTGTTACAACAGCAGACGGAAACTAATACAGTTTATCTTATTCCTTTACTCATGATTAACTACTTTGGGGTTAATGAACAACAGTACATCTACTTCCTTCAACAAAACACTTACCTCCACCCACCAGAGTGAAAGTTTGTCACCCTGGTTCCAACAAATGCCACAAACCACTGTATGATCATCTTTGGGTAGGTCAGCTTGTCTGCTATGGCATTTTTCTTTTATATTGCAGTTTAGAAAGTGCTCATTTGTCTTGTATGATAGTTATATATGGAAGGTAGCATTACTATTTCACTTTTCTGATTTTCTAAAAAATATCTTTAATGAACACATATTAATTTTGTGATTAAATGACATAATAATTAGAAATGTTAAAAGGAGATGGCAGTTTTAGTCACTTAATAACCATAATACTAACAAATTCAGGCCACATGCTATCTCAGTGGATAGTCCCCAGAACCAAGTTAGGCTAGTTCATGAGGCATTTTACATAGCTGAAGGGACTAAGTATACACTGGAAGATTGGGTACAAGGATCAAAAGACAACTCTACAACAAAGCTTCATGGGCCATTGGTTTCACAGTAGGGGGAACTAAAATCCAGGCTACAGATTCAAAAGCTTACAACCTGGCAATTTATGTAGCATAGGGAATCAGTGTCTATAGTCTCAATTACACAGAGGCTAAGCCTCAATTATTCTATTTCTGTAGGCAGGATTCCTACATAATCTATAGCATCTATTGGCGTAAAACATTCTTAGTGGCCATACTGGGTACAAGCATCCCATTTCTCTTTCTGCCCTTCCACATACCACCAGTGTCTCTCACTTATTTCCTCCCAACTCTAATGTTCATATGTGGGTTATTTGAGCTTCTAAGTTAATTCCTTGCCTATATGTAAGGAACATATTGGAAAATTATAACCAAAGTATAGCATATATTGCAGAGTCTCTACTTCGCATGAGCAGCTATGGAAGGCACCTCACAGGAGAGGGTTAGCTGGCATCTTTCCATTAGGAAACCAGCATCAGCACAAGGGGAAACCCTCTCTCCAAGGTCTAGACCTCTCTATCCCACGAGACTTTGGGGACTGGGACTGCGTAGCAGGGCAGAATTGGGGGAAGGAGACACTTAAGAGCTTTGGGCAGCTGCTATCTAATATATAGATTTTATTTCAATATTCTAACCATTAGTGAGGGTGTGCTGCTGGGTACATGTCTGCCCATAAATAAACATGGTTGAAACTTGCATTTTTATGTAGAAAAACTCATGCTACCTTACAACTTTTTGCACAAAAGTTGAGACATTATGAATGCTTTTAAAAAAATTTATATCTTACTCGCGTACACTGAACATATCTTTCCTCATCTGAAACTATCCAAGCAGCCAACTTTTTAAAATTAATGGAAGGAGAAGGTCTATAGCATGTATTCTCAATGGGGGCAATGTAGCCCCCCAAGGGAGCCAAAATTGGTTCTGGGTTGGGAGTGGCAAAAAAAAAAGTCTTTAAAAAAATAGATCGCAGAATATACATACAGCACATAGATTGATATGTATCTGTGATATTAAAATTTCATATGGAGATAGTTGGGAAAAAATGTCTAAAAAGCCTCCTTAGGGTGATATTTGATATGGTTTGGCTGTGTCCCCACCCAAATCCCATCTTGAATTGTAGTTTCCATAATTCCCATGTGTGGTGGAAGGGACCTGGTAGGAGATAATTGAATCGTGGGGGTGGTTTCCCCTGTACTATTCTCGTGGTAGTGAGTAAGTCTCATGAGATCTGGTGGTTTTATAAGGGATTTCTGCTTTCACTTCTCATTTTGCTTCTTGCCTATTGCCATATAAGACATTCCTTGCTCTCCCACCATGATTGTGAGGCCTCCCCAGCCATGTGGAACTGTGAGTCAATTAAAACTCTTTTTTCTTTAATAAATTACCCAGTCTCAGGTATGTCTTTATTAGCAACATGAGAAGAGACTAATACAATATTGAAAAAAAATGTTGAGAAACACTGATCTATAGTAAAATTAAAATATCCAACTTCTACTATTTTTTTGGCTGTCCATTCCTAGTAGAATGCAAGTTCCATGAAAGTAGGAATATTTGTCTGTTTTGTTCACTGATTTCTCCTAAGTGCCTAGAATGGTGCCTGGGATGTAGGAGGTATTCAGTCCATACACACTGAATTGAATGCATGAATGGACGACTTCCCTCAGTGTCCCAGAGTCCACTTTCTCTCAGTACCACAGCTGGCAAATTGGAAAGTTTGTGAACAGTGCTGGAGCTGGGCTCTTCCAGGTGCACTCGTAGTAGTTTAAGATAGCAGGTGCATCAGAGGAGGACTCTTTGTTCCTGGTACTATGCACATTGATCTTCACTATGAGCCCCTTGCAGACTGAAGCATCCATTGTTTGGCTTTTAAATATCTCTACTGGCCAGGCATGGTGGCTCATGCCTGTAATCCCAGGACTTTGGGAGGCCAAGGCAGGCAGATCACAAGGTCAGGAGATTGAGACCATCCTGGCCAACATGGTGAAACCCCGTCTGTACTAACAATACAAAAATTAGCTGGAAGTGGTGGCACGTTCCTGTAATCCCAGCTACTTAGGAGGCTGAGGCAGGAGAATTGCTTGAACCGGGGTATCGGAAGTTGCAGTGAGCTGAGATAGCACCATTGCATTCCAACCTGGTGACAGAGAGAGACTCCATCTAAAAAACCAAAAAAAAAGTAAAAATTTAAAAATCTCTACTGTCCAGGCCAGGTGCAGTGGCTCATGCCTATAATCCTAGCACTTTAGGAGGCCGAGGCAGGCAGATTGCTTGAGTTCAGGAGTTTGAGACTAGCCTGGTGGACATGGTGAAACCCTGTCTCTACCAAAAATATAAAAATTAGCCAGGCATGGTGGTGTGTGCCTGTACTCCTAGCTATTTGGGAGGCTGAGGCAGGAGAATCCCTTGAACCCAGAAAGTGGAAGTTGCAGTGAGCCAAGATCATGCCTCTACACTCCAGCCTGGACAACAATGAGACTCTGTCTCAAAATAATAAAAATAAAATAAAATGAAAGAAAATCCTCTACTGTCTACTTCCCCCACCCCTAATATCCTAGCTATGTGGCCCAAGTACTTCTTTAGCTCAGTCCATGAGAGTAAAGGACAGTGGACAGTGTCCTTTGATAGGAGGGTGGGGCAGAATGGGAAAAGAAAATGGTAGTGTCTGGAGGTGCAAGTGGGGGCCAGAGGGAGGGGCTTTACAGATTATGTGGGTGTTTGAAAGTCAGTTGGTGTTACCTTTAACATACAAACATGTATTATGAATCTCTGAGCATCCTTCAACAATTCCTGAATTTTCAAAACAGTTGTGTCCAAATGACACACCTTGTCCAGAAACAATTTGGTTTTGATAGAAAAAGAGGCAAAATAAAAACGTTGATTTACAGGCTCATGGTGAGGGGTGGCAGATGAGAAGAGAACCTAGAAAGGATGTCAAGAGCAGACTTAGCTGACCTCACTCTGCCTTGGGCTTGCTTTCCTACAGACCTTGACAGAGAGGGTTGTTTTTCTCATCACACTGGGAATATGCATTGCTTAGGAGACACATGGCAGTTAAGGCACCCAGCACACGCCAACAATATATTGCATGATTTGATGCCTGTTTTCAAGGAACTTCACTAGGAAGTGTGTGTGTGGGTTTATATAGCCACATACATACATATGCATTTATCTATGTTTTATATACTTAGAAATAAATACAGAATTTGTTACGGGAACCTGGCCTTACACAATCGTGGGAGCTGGTCCCACCATCTTCGTGAAGATGTTGTCTGGAACAGATGCTGGAGTTTGAAGTCTGTGGGATAGGAAATCAGATGTTGTCTCAGTTGGCACCCGCTGCCTAACACGGTACCATAGACTGGGTGGCTTAAACAACACACATTTATTCACTCACACATCTAGAGGCTGGAAGTCAAAAATCAGTGTCTTGCAGGGTTCGGTTTCTGGTGATTCCCCACTTCCTGGCTGTGGGCAGTGCCCTCTTGTTGTGTGCTCACGTGACTTCTTCTTTGTACACATGTGGAGAGAACAGGCTCTCCAGTGTCTTCACTTATAAGGACACTCATCCTATCCGAGTGAGACCCTACCTTACCATTGCTTAACCTTAATTACTTCTGTAAAGGGCGCTATCTCCAAGGACAGTTATATTGGGATTAGGGCTTTAACATACGAATTTTGCAGGGACATGAATTGCAGTCCATGACAGATGTAAACTTTGAGAAACAGGAAAAAGCTGGAACCTACAAGCAGAAGTGGGAACCTGTGAGGTTGGACTGAAACCCAGATCAATTCTTGCTGCCTCTGACCTTGATGTGTGTATCCTGGAGGAGATGCTGGCATCTCTCATCATGGAGCTAATTGCAGGACAGGCCCAGAAATGGAAGAAGCTGGAAGAGAGTCTAGTGGAAGGTGGGGCAGTGTGGGCCCAGCTGCTGTTGCCCGCCAAAGAGGTGAGCAGCAGATAAGCGATGAGGTATGTGAGCTCACGCACCCGGTCCACTGTGGCACTTCTGCCTTCCAGATCCTCCATATGAAGGTCTGTTTGGCCGGCTCTGCTCAGAAACATACAAGGCAGGAGATTCTGGGAAATCTAGCTGAGTCCAGCCACGTTGACATGCTACAAAGCCACCACAGACTCTAAGGAGAAATTATGTCCAGGATTGGGAGAAGGGAGCCGTTAGCTGTACTTGGATGAACAGTTAGTGGCCTAGAAACTGATCTAGAAAGGGATCTCTGTTGATGAAAAAGGGCAGTGGTGTAAATAAAGGAAGAGTGGTTTGGTGATGGGGTGTTGGTTTAGAGTTAAAGACATGAGAATGACAAAGAAAGGGCGAGGGTGGCAATTGAGATAGATGCCTTTATTAAGTATAGGGTACAGAAGTGTAGAATAGAGAAGGCAAAGAAAAGCAAAAGAACTGAATAGCTAGAATGTATTAATGCAGGGCATCAGGCATGTGGAGCCAGCTAAAAAGTGAGAGATCAAACAAGATTCTTAGAGCAAGAGAACATCAGTAGGAACTAGCCACATTTATTTCATGGACTCAATGATACTGAGTTTCTACTACAACAGTGTACTGTGTTTGATGCCCATAAAAATTATTAACATGTATTCCTGCTCATCATTATTGGAGGCAGGGGTTGTGAAGTCAGTGTGGTCCCCACCACCGCACCCCCACCCCAGGCCAAACTCCAAAGGTATTTACCTGGGTTTTCTTTCAAAAAAAGAACAGGTCTTTTTTTTTTTTTTTTTTTTTTTTAATGGGAGCTGAGGGCAGTAGATAAATTTGGAACCAGACAGTTGAAGTATTACCATAGGCATCAGAAAAAGTGAATAGGTTTTTAAAATAGTAGGGAATAGAGATAGAAAGCAATCAACAAGGCTTGTTTTAGAATGAAAACTCTACAAAGTAAAAGATGTAGCCTGAATGACCCTTGAAATCACATTTATAATTTATAGCACCTGATTGCCTCCAAGTCATGGTACAGAAAATGTATGTCTCAGCTGTGCCATACTGGCCAATCTGGTCTAGCCTCAGGCTTGTCACATATGAAATGGTGATGACATATTTATATCACAGAACAATTGTGAAAAACAACTGCTAATGTAGTTACTCAACAAATGTAGTGTGCACTAACCTTATGCCAGGCACTATTCCCGGCACTAGGGACACAGAAATGAAGAGAGAAACAATGTCCTCACTCTCATGGAACTTGCAATGTAGTCAGAAGAGACATAGTTTATTATTTAATCTCTCACTGTCTAATATCATAGAAATCATACATTCACATTCATCCAGAGAGGTAGTTATTATTACCTTTTTCCAATGCTGAAACAGAGCTTACTTGTCTGAGACCTCTTGCTATCAAGTGTCAAAGGTGAGACTGAGTCCAGGTCTTATATGACTCCATATGCCCAGCACTCTTCAAACAGCCAAATGCCTCGTCCCACAGAAAATAGAAGCCCACAGTCCTCATATACTATAAAACTTAAATAGAATACATTATCTCATGTGGACAGATGGTTATGACTTTATAAACTAGGAAATCCTATGTAGGCAGATGTTTAGTTGATGAAAAGAAGTATAAACACGACCCTAATGAATGTGTGTTCTGCAAGTTATTGGTTGCTATTAATACAGAGATAGTTATGCTGCCTTAATGGACAAATAAGGCATATGTAGCAAGCTAAAAAATGAGAAGTGAAACAAGATTCTTTTTTTTTTTTTTTTTTGAGACATATTTTCGCTCTGTCGCCCAGGCTGGAGTGCAATGGTGCGATCTCAGCTCACTGTAGCCTCCGCCTCCCGGGTTCAAGTGATTCTCCTGCCTCAGCCTCCTGAATAGCTGGGATTACCTGCCACCATGCCTAGCTAATTTTTGTATTTTTAGTAGAGCTGGGGTTTCTCCATGTTGACCAGGCTGGTCTTGAACTCCTGACCTCAGGTGATCCGCCTACCTTGGCCTCCCAAAATGCGGGGATTACAGGCGTGAGCCACCATGCCTGGCCTGAAACAATTTTCTTAAGGCAAGAGAAACCACTGGGAACTAGCCACATGTATTTCATGACTTCAAATGATACTGAGTTTCTACTACTAGAGGGATACATGCAATAGAGGAAATAAAAGGGGGTGATGGGATCGAGTGATGGGGAGGAGATCTCTTTAGACTGGTTGGTGAGGAAAGGCCTCTGTGAGGAGACTATTGAGATACGCCTGAGGAATGGGAAGAAGGCAGATCTCTGAAAAGCTGGAAGAAGCCCTTTCTAGAAGAAGGAACACACATGCAAAGGCCCTAAGGCAAGAATGAGCTTGGTGTCCTTGGGGAACAAAATGAAGACCAGAGTGGCTGGAGGTTGCTGAGCAAATGGAACATGGTTAATTCATGCATCCGGAAAGGTAGAAAGGAGCTAGATCCTGCAAGTCCTTGTAGCCCACAGTGAGGAATTTGAATTTTGTTAATATATAAGACACGAGGTGTTGGAAGACATAAAGTCATCGGAAGATTTTAAGCAAGAGTGACAGGCCATTGGTATTTTTTAAAAAATCACTGTGGCTGCTATAAAACTATCACTTATGGAGCAACTGTAGGCTTTTTGTTCTTTTTAAAGATTTTTGTGCATTGGATCATTCATGGATGCCAGACTTGAAATGGACAAGATGGGGAATAATGGGGAACTTCTGGAACATCAGTAAAAATAAAGAAGCTGCCAGGATCCTGGCTACAGTGTGAACCCTTGAGTTGTGGCAGCCATGAGAGATGAATGTGATGGCTGTGTGGTCCTGTTAGTCACTTCTCTCTATCAAGTATACTTGACCTTCATGTGACCCTTTCAAGTACCAAGTGATAAGCATTCATTAATTTTTGGGTCACTGTGACAGATCATCAGTGTGCTACACTTTTCAGGTAACAGGTTTCCTTGAACCATTTGAAATGCCCAAATTATAAGAAATCCCTTAATATCTGACTCTAACAGAGTTGCAGTTTCCAAGTCTGTAGCATCCCAGTAACAGAGGGGTTGGAAGACAAGACGGAGCCACAAAGGTAGCAGTGGCAACCTATTCACCCCTGCCTATGCTACTCCTGGTTTAAGACATGAGCCCAATTTCTCTTTAGCTGGTAGGATAACAGAAAAAGTTTTAACAGCTTTTTGAGGCATAATTGATATAAAAAAACACATATTTCATGTGTACATTTTGATGAGTTTGGACATATGCAAATACCTGTGAAACTATCATCACAATCCAGGGAATAAACATGCCTGTCACCTCCAAAAGTTTCCTTGTGCCCCCTTGTTATTTTTGTTTGTGTGGTAGAACACTTAACATGATATCCACCTTCTTAACAAAATTTTTAAGGGCACAATACAGTATTGTTAATTATAGGGACTGTATTGTACAACAGATCTGTAGAACTCATTCACCTTTCATAACTGAAACTTTCTACTTGTTCAGTAATAACTCCCTATCTCTCCCTCCCCCCAGCCCCTGGCAACCACCATTCTACTCTCTGCTTCTATGGTTTTGACTATTTTAGAATCCTCATATAAGTGTGACCATGTTGTATTTGTCCTTCTGTGATTGGCTTATTTTACTTAGCATAGTGTCCTCCAGGCTTATCTATATTGTCACATATTTCAGAATTTCCTTTTTTAAGGCTGAATAATATTCCACTGTGTGTATAGACTACATTTTCTTTATTCTTTCATCCATCAATGAACACTTAGGTTGTTTCTATATCTTGACTATTGTGAAGAATGCTGCAATGAACTTGGGAGTGCAAATATCTCTTTAAGATCCTGATTTCAGTTTTTTTGGCTATGTACCCATAAGTGGGATCACTGGATCATATGATAGTGCTATTTTTAATGTTTTTAGGAATCTCTGATATGGTTTGGCTGTGTTGCCACCCAAACCTCCATAATTCCCACAAGTAGTGGGAGGGACCCGGTGGGAGATAATTGATTCATGGGGGTGGTTTCCCCACACTGTTCTCATGGTAGTGAATAAATCTCATGAGATCTGATGGTTTTATAAGAGGTTTTCCCTTTCCCTTGGCTCTCACTCTCTCTTGTCTGCCACCATGTAAGACATGCCTTTTGCCTTCCACCATGATTGTGAGGCATCCCACCCCCAGCCATGTGGAACTGTGTGTCCATTAAACCTCTTTTTCTTTATAAATTACCCAGTCTTGGGTGTGTCTTTATCAGCAGCGTGAGAATGGACTAATACAGTAAGTTGGCACTGCGAGGGTAGGGAGCTATTGTAAAGATACCTGAAAATGTAAACGCAACTTTGGAACCGAGTAACAGGGAGAGGTTGGAAGAGTTTGGAGGGCTCAGAAGAAGACAGGAAAATGTGGGAAAGTTTGGAACTTCCTAGAGACTTGTTGAATGGCTTTGACCAAAATGCTGATAGTGATGTGAAAAATGAAGTCCAGATTGAAGTGTTCTCAGATGGAGATGAGGAACTTGTTAGGAACTGAAGTAAAGGTGCTATGTTTTAGCAAAGAGACTGGTGGCATTTTTTCCCTGCCGTAGAGATTTGTGGAACTTTGAACTTGAGGGGAGATGATTTAGGGTATCTGGCAGAAGAAATTGCTAAGCAGCAAACTGTTCAAGATATGAGTTTGGTGCTGTTAAAAGCATTCAGTTTTGAAAGGGAAACAGAGCATAAAAGTTCAGAAATTTTGCAGCCTGATGATGCAGTAGAAAAACCCATTTTCTGAGGAGAAATTCAAGCCGGCTGCAGAGATTTGCAAAAGTAACAAGGAACCAAATGTTCATCACCAAGACAATGGGGAAAATGTCTCCAGGGCATGTCAGATAACTTTGCTGCAGCCCCTCCCATTACAGGCCCAGAGGCCTAGGAGGAAAAAATGGTCTAGCCCCCCCCCCCCACCATGCTATGTGCAGCTTAGGGACTTGGTGCCCAGCATCCTAGCCAATTTAGCCATGGCTAAAAGGGGCCAAGGTATAGCTGGGGCCATGGCTTCAGAAGGTGCAAGCCCCAAGACTTGGCAGCTTCCACGTGGGCACACAGAAGTTAAGAATTGGGTTTTGGGAACCTCTGCCTAGATTTCAGAGGATATATGGAAACTCCTGGATGTCCAGGCAGAAGCTGTCTGTAGGGGCGGGGCCCTCACGGAGAACCCTCTGCTAGGGCAGTGCAGAAGGAAAATGTGGGATTGAAGTCCCCACACAGAGTCCCCATGGGGGCACTGCCTAGGGAAGTTGTGAGAAGAGGGCCACCATCTTCCAGACCCCAGAATGGTAGATCCACTAACAGCTTGTATCGTGTGCCTGGAAAAGCCACAAACACTCAAAGCCAGCCCTGAAAGGAGCTGGGAGGGAGGCTGTACCCTACAAAGTCACAAGGGTGGGGCTGCCCATAGGAACTCACCTCTTGCATCAGCGTGACCTGAATGTGAGACACAGAGTCAAAGGAGATCATTTTCAAGCTTTAAGATTTCACTGCCCTGCTGGATTTTGGACTTGCATGGGGCCTTTAGCCCCCTCATTTTGGCCAATTTCTCCCATTTGGGATGGGTATATTTATCCAGTGCCTGTACCCCCATTGTATCTAGGAAGTAACTAACTTGCTTTTGATTTTACAGGCTCATAGGCAGAAGGGACTTACCTTGTCTCAGATGAGACTTTGGACCGTGGACTTTTGAGTCAATCATGAAATGAGTTAAGACTTTGGGGGACTATTGTGAAGGCATGGTTGGCTTTTAAATATAAGGACATGAGATTTGGGAGGGGCCGGGAGCAGAATGA
Organism: Hylobates moloch; assembly: GCF_009828535.3. NCBI lineage: Eukaryota > Metazoa > Chordata > Mammalia > Primates > Hylobatidae > Hylobates > Hylobates moloch. The sequence goes on along the minus strand of NW_026652291.1, from coordinate 33,073,931 downwards.
TATGGTTTGGCTGTGTCCCCACCCAAATCTCATCTGGAATTGTAGCTCCCATAGTTCGCACATGTTGCAGGAAGGACCCAGTGGGAGATAATTGAATCATGGGGGCAGTTCCTCCATACTGTTCTCATGGTAGTGAATAAGTCTCATGGGATCTAATGGTTTTATATGAGTTTTCTCTTTCACTTGGCTCTCATTCTCTCTTGTCTGCTGCCATGTAAGATGTACTTTTCAACTTCCACCATGATCATGTGGAACTGTGAGTCCATTAAATCTCTTTTTCCTTATAAATTACCCAGTCTTGGGTATGTCTTTATCAGCAGCATGAAAATGGACTAATCTGATCTCCATACTGCTTTCCGTAGCAGCTACAACATTTTACATTTCCACTAACAGTGTACAAGGGTTCCAGTTTCTTTATATCCTTGCCAGCACTTATCTTTTTGATAATAGCCATCCTAACAGGTGTGAGGTGATATCTCATTGTGTTTTTGATGTGCATTTCTCTCATGATTGGCAATGTTGACCAACTTTTCATATACCTGTTGGCCATTTTTATGTCATTTTTTGAGAAATGCCTGTTCAAGTCATTTGCCCATTTTCAAATTTGTTTATTTTCTTGCCGTTGAGTTGTAGGAGTTCCTTATATCTCTTGGATATTAAACCCTTGTCAGATATGTGGTTTGTGAATATTTTATCCCATTTCATAGGCTGCCTTTTCACTCTGCTGATTGTTTCCTTTGCTGCACAGAGCTTTTTAATTTGATGTAGTCCCACTTGCCTATTTTTGCTTTTGTTGCCTATGTTTTTGGTGTCACATCCAAGAAATCATTGCAGAGACCAATATCATAAAGCTTTGCTCCATGTTTTATTCTAGGAATTTTATAGTTTCAGGTCTTACATTTAAGTCTTTAACTTACTTTGAGTTGATTTTTATATTGTATAAAGTAAGCATTCAATTTCATTCTTTTGCATATAAGTATTGATTTTTCCCAGCATGATTTATCAAGGGACTAACCTTTCTCCATTGTATATTCTTGGCACCCTTGTTGAAGATCAGTTGACTGTATATGCATGAATTTATTTCTCCACTGTCTCTTCTGTCCCATTGATCTATATGTCTGTCTTTATGCCAGTAACATACTATTTTGATTACTCTAGGTTCGTTATATATTTTGAAATCAGGAAGTGTGATGCATCTACTTTTGTTCTTCTTTCTCAAGATTGCTTTGGCTTTTTGGGGTCTTTTGTGGTTCCATGTGAATTTTAAGATTTTTTTTTCTATTTCTGTAAAAAATGCCCTTGGGATTTTGATGGGGAAAGCATTGAGCCTGTAGATCACTTTGGGTAGTATAGATATTTTGGCAATATTGTCTTCTAGTCCACAAACACAGGATATCTTTCCATTTTTTGTGTTTTCTTTAATTTATTTCATTGATGTTTCCTCAGTTTCCATGAATAATCTTAAATCTTCTTGGTTAAGTTTATCCTAGGTATTTTATTCTTTTTGCTGCTATTGGAAATAGGACCTCTCCCCTCCCCTCCCCTCCCCTCCCTTCTTTCACTCTGTTGCCCAGGCTGGAGTGCAGTGGCACAATCTTGGCTCACTGCAATCTCCACCTCCTGGGTTCAAGCAATTCTCCTGCCTAAGCCTCCCAAGTAGCTGGGATTATAGGCATGCGCCACCACACTCACCTAATTTTTGTGTTTTTAGTAGAGACAGGGTTTCACCATGTTGGCCAGGCTGGTCTCAAACTCCTGACCTCAGGTGATCCACCCACCTTGGCCTCCCAAAGTGCTGGGATTACAGATGTGAACCACCACACCTGGCCAGGATTGTTTTCTTAATTTCCTTTTCAGATAGTTCATTCTTAGTACAGGGAAATGCAACTAATTTTTGTATGTTGATTTTGTTTCCTGATACTTTACTGAATTTATTTATTAGTTCTAACAGTTTTTGTGTTGAGTCTTTAGGGTTTACTGCATATAATGTCATGTCATCTGCAAACAGAGATATTTTTACTTCTTTCTTTCCTGTTTGGATTTCTTTTTATTGCCTAATTACTCTGGTTAGGACTTTCAGTAGCATGTTGAAAATAAGTAGTGACAGTGGGCATCCTTATCTTATTCTTGATCTTAGAAGAAAAGCTTCTATTTTTCATTAGTATGATGTTAACTGCAGGATTGTCATATGTGACCTTTTTTATTTTTATTTATTTTTTTGAGACACAGTCTCAGTCTGTCACCGAGGCTGGAGTGCAGTGATGTGATCTAGACTTACTGCAGCCTCCACCTCCCCAGTTCAAGTGATTCTCCTGCCTCAGCCTCCCGAGTAGCTGGGACTACAGGCATGTGCCACCATGCCTAGCTAATTTTTTGTATTTTTAGTAGAGACGGGGTTTCACCATGTTGGCCAGGCTGGTCTCCAACTCCCGACCTCAGGAGATCTGCCCACCTTGGCCTCCCAAAGTGTTGGGATTACAGGCATGAGCCACCACGCCCAGCCAACTTTTTTATATTGATGTACCTTCCTTCTATACCTAGTTTCTTGAGAGTTTTATCATGGAAGGTCAAATGCTTTCTCTGCATCTATTGAGATGATTGTGTGATTTTTGTCCTTCATTCTGTTAATGTGTATTACATCAATTGATTTGCATATGTCAGACTATCATCAGATCCCAGAAATAAATCCCACTTGGTCGTGGTGTATGGTACTTTTAATGTGCTGTGGAATTCTGTTTTCTAGATAGCTGAGACTTTTTACATCTGTGTTCATCAGGGATATTGGCCTATAGTTTTCTTTTCTTGTAGTGCCTTTGTTTGGCTTCGGTGTCAGGGTAATACTGGCCTTATAAAATGAGTTTGGAAGTGCTTTCTCTTCTTCAGTTTTTTTTTTTTTAAGACTTTGGGAAGGATTGGTGTTTTAAAAAGATATTTGGTAGAATTTGCCCATGAATCCATAATGGAAATATTATATATATGTAATTTAGTAAGTCAAGAATTGTCCCTCAAAAGATACTAGAAAACTCAGTTCTTACTTTAAGACTCTTCTGATTATCCTGGTGGAATGGCTTCTGGAGTATCACCATAATACTGAAATTTACTCCATAATACTATTGAATGGAAGGGATCTGGTGCTGGAAACTTTACATTTGACCAGGTGCAGCCCTCAATACTAGGACAGTTTGGCTAGGGGGCTACCCCCACAGGTAGCAGGGAAGAAGGCTGCATTGGTTTCACTGGGATGGAAGAAGAATAAGCTAAGTAGTCTGTCAGAGTTTGCCAGGTTAAAGAGGAAAGATGACAGCACAGGCTAGAGGGAGGTCAAAGTCACATTCTGGGGAAACTAGATGTATGTTGACCAGTAGGGGCAAGCCTAGTATGAAATGGTGGGTGACATGAACGTTGCGGGCCAATGAGATTTAGAGAATGAAGTGAGGAGTGAGGCTTAGGGGAAAGAAGGCCGGGCACATTAGAAGGCTCAGAGGGCTAAGAAGCATGAGGAAGATTGTCCCCCAGAGAGCTGTCCCCTTGAAGGGGGTGCATCGGTATGATCTTGTCGTGAATTTCTCACCCTGTCAGAAACATCTTATGTAGAATTTTTAAAGGGCAAGTTTTCCTGCTCACTCTGAGTACCTGAACCTTGATTCTAAGACTTAGGTAAGGTTCACTTGGCCTGGATGTTTATAAATGCCAGTACCAAGGGGAGTCCTTGAAATGGCATGGAAGATGACAAAGGGCTCTGCAGAGCCATGAAACCCAAATTTAGAAATGAGAATTACAAACAGTGCATATACAATATGTCTGCAATAAAATAGAAAGGATGATATAGTTTCTGATAACAGTCTTTAAACTTTCCCTACCTAAGAGTTGGTATGAACCCTTAATCAGCAGCTCAGGAAATAGTCCAGGGTAGATCCTCATCTTTGTATTTCCTTTACTGTCTGGTTACTTTCTGAAAAGTGGTAGCTGAGGCCATATCTTTTAACCTGCATGCTCTCCCTCTCTATTTTCTTTGTCTCCTATGTTCTCCCTATGAAGTTAGCATGCATTCATTCATTCTTATTCTCTCTCTCTCTCTCTCTCCCCCCCCCTCCCCCCCCCCCCTCCCCCCCCCCCCCCCCCCCCCCACCTTTTCCTGTGGTATTGAAAGCTTGTTGTCAGGATGAGCCCTTTATTGCTTGGAACCCAATCTGTGTCAATGAATTGCCCATTTCACAGAATCATGAAAGCCACGCTGCTTCCTGAGCAACACAGCTAAGTGGCATTCCCCACCCCTACTCTTAGCAAAAGTTCCTCAGGACATTATTGTTGAATTACTCAATGCCTATTATCATAGAACCTCATGTTCACGCTGGGAGGTAGTTATTACCACCTTTTTCAAATGCTGAAACACAGGTTACCTGCCCGATACCTCTCTGCTATCAAATGTCAAAGGTGAAATTCAGCCCAGGTCTTTTGACTCTACATCCAGCATTCTTTATACAGCTAAATCTCTCTTCCCACAGAAGATAGAAGCCCACAGTTCTCACATACTTACAAAACTTAAATAGAGTACATTATCTCATGTGGACAGGTGGTTATGACTTTATAAACTAAGAAAACCTATTTAGGCAGATGTTTAGTCAACGACAAGAAGGGTAAACATAACCCTAATTAATGGATTTGCTGAAAGTTATTGGTTGCTCCTTGTCAGAACTGTTGTTTTCCCTGTCACTTCTCAGATTGGATTAGAAAAAATTCAGCAAGAAGAAAATTGGCATTTAAAATGTGTTTATTCTTCACTATCAAGACAGAACTTTCCATTCAAAAGAGAATGAAAAGTTCATTTTGGCATGGTGAATCATAAATAAGAAAAACAGAATAGAGAAATCCTAGGATGATCAATCTCTCATAAAATAAAGAAATCGAGATTTTATCGCAAAGAATTCTGCAGCACATAAAGGCCCTTAGGACTGGACTGATCTCCGAGTTCAAGCGTTACACCCAGTATGCTGCATAAACCCTATTCAGTGTTTGGGCTCATTCTCAAGAAGTTGACATCCTTTCCATTTTCATATCACCTCCCTGGTCCACCTTTTGCTAGGTCACAAGCTTTTCAGGCAGTTGGCATTCTGTCCTCCCTACTCTCAAAAGACTTCCCGGCATGCTCTCGATAGCTTCACACCTAGCAGGTGGCTGTTTTCCTTCTGACCTTCTGTCAGCCCTCTTCCTTCCTCAGCTTCCTTCCTCTCCACAGCTTCCAGTTAAGGTATTTTGGAAGTCCCTCGAAATGGGTCCTTGCTGAGTAAACCCCTTTATTGAGTCTTGGACTTTAAGAAGTTCTTGGCTTCATGGGACCCCCTCTTCTAGTTGACACCTTTGGGGACTGATTTGAAGAATCATCTGTTGCTGATAAGTCAGTATGGCTTCTGTTGCTGCAGAAGCAAGGAAGAAACTGGGCATATAGTGGAAGAAAATGCGCTTAATTAGAAATTGGTCCTCATTAGTGATTCTTAAAGGAAGTGCTCAATTTGCACCTATGTTAGCAGAGCCTCACACAGATTAATTAAAAGCTGCTACTCTTACCAGCGACACCTTTCATGGCTGGGTTGAATTGTTTGCAGCTGTCAACTATGTGCCAAAGGGAACAAGGTTTGAATCTGAGTTCTTTGAAATGCAGAAGGTTCTTTCACTCACTATGCAGAATCTAGGGGGCCAGACTCTCAAGAGGCAAAGCTCTGGAAGAGCAGGTGGAGTGAGTATCCCTCTGGCTTCTGCTCCCACCAGATGATCACCATGCCTCTCAACTCCACACTCTTTTCCCTGCCTGTGCTCCAGCTCACACTCTCCACATCCCCGGGGCCAGGCTATACCTGGATCCTTCTGCTTGATCTCTCAGGCTCCAATTTTTCTGCTTGTCATTCCCTAGGCTATTAACTTCAAGCCCTTAGATGGCATTCAAGCTCCTTGGTGACCTCTCTGTGTCCGTCTCCATCCCCATCTGCTTCCGTGAGCTTCATAGGCAAGCCACTCTCCATAATTATTTGTCTCTCAAATACCCTGCATCCCCATGCCATCATTTCAACCAGATTACCCTTTTTCTCTTACCACCTAAGGAAATTCTATTAGTTCTTCATGGCTGGGTTCAAATCCACCTCCTTCACTCTCTGGGAAGACTACATTATTCTTTTCCTAACACTCTTGAAGTGCTTGTCCTCTACAGCATGGCTGCACATATTTTGTTCTGTTCTTTATTACAGTAGTCCATATGGCTTTACTCCCTGCTGAATTTAAACTCTTCAAGGGCTTGATCTCTGTCTTATTCATCTCTGTAACCTCACAGTACCTAATCAAGTTCTTTGTACAAAGCCAGTGTTGAAAAGTGTTTGTTGAATTGAGAACAGCAAGCTAGCCTTTCTGATAGGCTAGAAAGATAGAGCAGAGTAGCATTTCTAAAGATGGAAAGGACAAGCCTGGCTAAAATCACGCTCAAAGAAAGATTTTCTCTTAGGGTCCTCATCACATCACAATAGCAGATTTTTAAAAAAAGAAAGGGCTGAGCACGTCAGTATAGTTACCGAGCATACTTGTGTATGGGGCAAAGTACTGAGCACAATAGAAAGTTCCTAAAAGAAAGAACAGATGCTTTTTCTACTTTAGAGCTGATCCCTTTTCACAAGTAAGGCCTCAAAGTGCATTCCATTATTAACCCTGAAATAGTGGGACATAAATGTCCAGATAGATACGTCCATGCTAATACGTGTTTAAAAATCTGGTGTCACATAGCACACTCCAGAGGAAGCCAAGCCTAAGAGACATGAACACAGTAACTCACCAGTAGGGAGCCGTGTGATCCAGACTGTCCTAAGCAGAAGAGGCCCCGGGTAGAGAATTTTCACACTGACAGCCACAGAGCCTACCTTCCCCAGTGTACTGGTTTTCCCAGGGCATCAAACATTTTATTTAATAAGCTACATGTTTGAGTCACAAGCGTAGACTTGACACCCCTGTCAACTCCAGCTGTCGTTTGTTCTCCTCCCCTCTCTTCCGACACAGTGGCTGGAACCTGTATCTGGTGTATCACAACACTCCATTTCCCCGATCACACACAGCCAGAAGTGACAGTCGCTTCTCTCACTGCCAAGGACAGAGGAGACCCTGGCTGGACAGGAGAAATTCAGGTTGAGCCAAGGCAAGCGAACGATGGAATTAAAAACGGCTGAGAAATCCCATAGACTTAGAATTACTCATATCTGCAGACTAGAGGGAAATGAATTGGTCCTGATGACAAAACAACCCTTTCTTTTCTCTTGTCTGTTAACTTCTATTTTCCCGTCAGACTGTTTTAACAGTGCCCTCCACTGGGTATTTTCAAAACTACAGGGTTCTGCAGGCCTGACCTGCTCTTGTTCTTGAGTAATTTTTTCTGCAAGATGAACCGAACCCAAAGTTTTCTTGACATAAGCAAGATGTTACTGATGTATTGTTTCTTAAGAGCATAAAAAGTGGACCAGCACATCCACTGGAAGGAGGGACTCTTGCCCTCTTGAGAGATTTCTTTGTAAAGGTACATGAGGAATTGAAATCTCACCATCTCCTGAACTGGCCCAGAGCTGTCCTGGCGTGGATGACACAGGGACCTTGACATGGGCTGATGGATTAAGAACAATGTTGCAATTTCTGAATGCATTACTTTTCCAACAGCTCTTGGTCTGACATATGAGGCTCTTTCTCATCCCTGAAGGCTACTAACTTTTCCCTGATATATTTGTATTGTGATTATTCTGCATGTCTAAGAGTTTCATCCCTTTCTAACCGCTCCTCTGCCAAAACAGAAACCAAAAAAAAGCCAAAACATCACTCTGTGCTAGTTAGTTTCTTTGATCCCTCTTAAAGAAACTCTAAACAAAAAATCTGCATCCAGTTACATCCAAGGGGGTGTTCTTACTGGGTATTCCCATCAGAACCTCCCATCTATCTATTTTGGTTCATTCTTTGCCATTATCATGTAACAAGTTCAAGATCATTGTGTTTCATCTCCAATTATTATTCATAGCCCCTCTGCATGTTGAAGATTGCTGAGATAGCATAGAAAAATAGTAAAGCAACAGATGAGGTCTGTTTGCAAAAAATGTAGAACAATTTGAGGTGCACGATGTTCTTCAAATTGTGATTGGGGTGAGGTTTTGAAAAGTTCTTCGGATGGGCTAGTGTTTGTTTTCTCTCTCCCTCTCCCTGTCTCCCCACTCCCCTTCCCCCTTTCCCACTTCCTCTCTCCTCCTTCCTGCCTCCCCATCCTTTTCTTTTAAATAGAAACAAAATTCCATATATTCTTAGAATCCATAGGATCCATATATTCTTAGAATCCATAGGATCCAGCACTGCATTGTATTTAAAAGCAAATGCCGACCAAGTAGTCAGTAGCACCCTTTCAGCTCCAATAGTTGGTGGTATATTCTGTACTCAGCAGTACACTCATTTCATTATTTTGGAGTATGGACCTGAAGAAAATGAATATCAGACATGGCCTAAGCCAAGGCCAGTTAATAAATATTTTAGGCTTTGCAAACCGTATAGTCTCTGTAGCAACTATTCAACTCTGCTGTTACAGCACCAAATAATAGTAAACAAATGGGCATGGCTCTGTTCTAGTAAACTTATCTGTGGAAATGGGACAGGCTGGATTTGGCCCACAGACCCTCATTTGCCAATCCCTGGGCTAAGCTATTGCAGGGGTACTGCTGATGGATATGCAGGCTGTGTCCTGTGTGACAGTGCCTAGCCAAGGGGGCAAGTGGGACCTGAAATACAACCCATGCTCTGCTTCTCCACGCCTTCCTCCACAAGAGGTCCTTTTTGTAATTCAGACAGAGGTACCATTTGTTCACAGGCTATCTCCAACCAGAATAAGCACCTTTCCTAATGGATTAGGGTACTTAACATGGTCTGTGTAAGTGGGAGGAAGAGGGATCTGATTTTCCTGTATTAGGATAAGGATTACCTTTGATCCAAATGGCTGTTATTGAAATGAGTAGAGCCACATGGTTCAAACATGGCTGCCTTAGCCAACATCTACAGACTGGAAGTGGGTGGTGGAGGCAATTCCAACAGAGATATAGACTGGGAAAGTGCCCCATGTAAGAGGAACCCCAAAGAAGGTGAGTTTATTGGTTAGGGGGCTTGTTGGGTATTATTACCAAAGCCATAGTCCCTTTACAAAGTTTGTTCTGTCCAAAATTGTGATTTAGGCCACTGTATGAGTCCATTCTCACATTGCTGTAAAGAAATACCTAATGCTGGGTAATTTATAAAGAAACAAGGTTTAATTGGGCTCATGTTGCTGGAGGCTGTGCAGGAAGCATGGTGGCATCTGCTTGGCTTCTGGGGAGGCCTCAGGAAAACTTAGAATTGTGGCCGAAGGTGAAAGGAGGAGCAGCACTTCACATGGCCAGGGCAGGAGGGAGAGAGAGAGGGGAGACACACACTGTTAAAGAACCAGATCTCGTGAGAACTCTATCACAAGAACAGCACCAAAGGGGTGGTGCTAAACCATTCATGAAGGATCCACCCCTACGATCCAATCACCTCTCACCAGGCCCTACCTCCAACATGGGGGATTACAACTGAACATGAGATTTGGGTGGGGACATAGATCCAAACCATAGCGGCCACCAATCTCCATCCTAGAATGGTAGAATAATAAAATTAAGAGGAAACTTGGCATGCTTTTTCATGGATTTTAACATCAGAACCCTTTGTTCAAATAAAATCTTATCTAGAACTCCAGTATACACAACTGTGAAAAAGAGTGCTCTGGTGCAGCTGGAGAGGAAAGACAAGGAGTGCCCGCAGTAGCCCCCTCCCCAGACCCAGCTAGCCCAGAGAGAGCTGCTGAGACTCCCCCAGGACCCAGTTTGGAGCCACTGATCTCATCACTGCATAGGAGGGAGAGAGATGGGAGATATGAAACAACGGAGGCATAAAGAAATAAAATAATTTAGGTAACAACATTTTTTACCCAGTTTTGTTGGTATAAAACACCCTTTCCTTTTCAGTTCCCCTACTTGAAAGTCTTTGGTTGCTTATATATATTTAGGATGTTTTTATATAGGGTAATATAGAATTGTAAGGCTTCATAAAATATTAGTATTTGACATTCTATTGGATTTAAGCAGCCAGTGGGAAGAGAGTAAATAAAAATAACTACACAAAGGAAACTGCTATTAGCGTTTGTTACTATGTGAATGAAATAGCACATCAGCTGTGGATTTAAAGATCTCAATAGAAGTTTGTTTCAGTTATTTGTTTGTATTGAGGTACATTTACATACAGTGAAATACATAGCTTTTAAATACACAGTTCGATCTGTGTTGACTATACTTATGTAACCCACAGCTCTACCAAAATCTACAACATTTCCATCATGCTGGAAAGTTCTCTTATTCCCCTTCCCAATAAATCTTTCCCACCCAGAAGCAATCACAGATGTGATGTCTATCACCACACTTGGTTCTATTCTAGGACTTTGTATAAATGGAATCATACCATATGTACTCTTTTGTGTCTACTTTGTTTCATTTAGCATAATATTTTTGAGATTTATCCATGTTGCAGCATATGGCCATACCTTGTTCCTTTTTATGCCTGAGTAGTGTTCCATTGTGTCAATGAATATGCCAGTTTATCCATTCTCCTGTTGATGGACACTTGGAATGTCTAAAAGCTGCCATGAAAAGCCTTGTTCAAGGCTTTTTATGGACATATATTTTCATTTCTCTAGGATAAATGCCTAGGAGTAGAATTGCTGAGTAATAAGAGTGATGTATATCTTTTAAGAAAAAAACTCTCAGAGTTTTCACAACAACTATCCATTTTACACATCCATGTAATATATGAGCATTCTGGTTGTTCCACATCCTTGCCAACACTTAATATTATCAGCCTTTAAAATTTTAGCTATTCTGTTGGGTGTGTTTCTCATGTAGTTTTAATTTGCATTTCTCTGTAGTAATGTTGATTGCCTTTTCTAAGTACTTATTGGCTATTCACCTATCTTTTGTCAAATGTCTATTCAGATGTTTGCCCTTTAAAAAATTGTGTTGTCTTTTTATTGTTAAATTGTAGGAGTTCTTTGTAAGATATAGGTCTGGGAAATATTTTCTCCCAATCTGTAGTTTGCTTATTTTATTGAGATTGTCTTTTGATAATCGGTTTTAAATTTTGAAGTTAAATTTATGGATATTTTTCTCTTACGGTTATTGCATTCTGTGTTCAAAGAAATCTTGCCTTCCTCAAAGTCACAAAGATTTCTCTTATATTTTCTTCTAGAATAGTTATACTTTTAAGTTATACATTTATGTCTATGATTCATCTTGAGTTAATTTTTATATACGATATGAGGTAAGATTCAAAGTTCTTTTCTTTTTCCACATGGCTATCTAGTCATTCCAGCTCAATTTCTTGAAAAGATGTTTCTTTTTCAATTGAATTGCTTTGGTATCTTTGTTGAAATCGATTTGGCCATATATTTATGGGGCTACTTTTGGGCTTTCAGTTTTATTTCATTGTTTGCTTTCTATTTTCTTTCACCAAAACCACGCTCTTGATTTGTATGTTTATAGTTAATCATGAAATTAGATAGAGTAAGTCCTTCAACTTTGTTCTTCTATTTCAAGAATGTTTGGGCTATTCTAGGTCCTTTGCATTTCTGTATAAATTTTAGAATCAGCTTATCGATTTCTACAAAACGTCTTCAGAAATTTTAATTGAGATCTATTAAGTCATTAGATAAGTTTGAAAAGAACCAACATGTTAAGAATATTGAGTTTTCTAATCCTTAAACATGGTGTATATTATTTATTTAGATCTTCTTTAACTTCTGTCAACAGTATTTTGAGGTTTTCAGTATATGTCTCACATACCTTTCACTGAAATTATTCCTAAGTATTTGCTGTTTTGGGATGCTATTATAAATAGTATTTTAACATGTTACATTGATGAATTCTTTATGTAGAAGGTTTTTTTTTTGAAGATTATAGAATTTTATTTATCTACGAGGTTTGCTAATTTGTTTTGGTTTGTTTATATCTTTGTTTATAGCCTTGTAAAATATTACTTAGTATTACATACTGGTCATTTCCTGTTCTGTCTTGCAGGTGATTTTATAGCTGATACCACTCAAGAACGACATTATGGTGGGATAAAATTTTAATTTACTAGAGTGTTGTAGTGAGAGAAGTTTTTTCTTTCTTATAGGGAGTTTTTATTAGGGATGCTTTTTAAAATGCTTTTTCTGCATCTATTTAGATGGCCATTTGGTTTTTCTCCTTTTAATCTATTAATATGTTGAATTATATTGACTAATTTTAGGATGTTAAACAGCCTTTCATTCCAGGGTTAAACTTCACTTGGCCGTGATATATTATTATTATTATTATTTATGTATGGATACATTTAAGTTTTTATTGTTTTGCTAATGATTTTTGTGTTTGTGTTTATGAGAGATATTGTCATTAATGTGTTTTTTTTCTTTTTTTTCCGAGACGGAGTCTTGCTCTGTCGCCCAGGCTGGAGTGCAATGGTGCCATCTCGGCTCACTGCAAGCTCTGCCTCCTGGGTTCACACCATTCTCCTGCCTCAGCCTCCTGAGTAGCTGGGACTACAGGCGCCCACCACGACGTCCACCACGACGTCCGGCTAATTTTTTGTATGTTTAGTAGAGATGGGGTTTCACCGTCTTAGCCAGGATGGTCTCGATCTCCTGTCCTCGTGATCCACCCACCTCGGCCTCCCAAAGTGCTGAGATTACAGGCGTGAGCCACTGTTCCCGGCCCTAATGTTCTTATAACTTGCTTATTTCAGTGTCTAGGCAACACTGGCCTTTTAAATAATTGGAAATGTTCTCTCCTCTGTTTCTCAGAAAATTTGTGGAGGATTTTATTATTTTCTTCCTCAAACATTTAGTAGAATTTGCCAGGGAACCTATCCAGGCTGGGAGAGTTCTTTGTGGGAAGTTTGTATTTATGAGTGAAATTTCTTTAATTGACACAGGGCTATTCAATTTTTCTGTTTCTTCTTGGGTACTTTTGTTCTTTTCAGTCTTTGAAGGAATTTGTTCATTTCCTGTAAGTTGTTAAATTTATTGGCATAAATTTGTTCATACAATTTCCATATTACCTTTTATTGTGTTTTTGTAGGTTTTTATGGTAGCATTTTTATAGATGTATAACTCACATATAATACAGTTTACCATTTGATGTATGTAATTCAATGTTTTTAAAGATATTTAGCTATACAGCTAATTTTAGAACATTTTTATCACCCTAAAAAGAAACCGTGTTCCCATACCAGTCCTTCCCACCCTATTTACCCAGCCTTAGGCTACCACTCCTCTCTTTTCAGTCTCTGTAGATTTGCCTATTCCAGACTTTTTATATAAATGAGATAATATAATATGTGGTCTTTTGAGACTGGCTTCTTTCACTTAGAATAATGTTTTTAAGGTTTACTATGCTGCTATTAACATTCATGTACAAATGTTTGTGTGAACATACATTTTTATTTCTCTTGGGAATATACCTAGGGGAACAATTTCTGGATCATAACGTAACTCTATATTTAAGCTTCTGAGGAACTGATGGACTGTTTTCCAAAATAACTGCACCATTTTAGACTTTCACCAGCAGTGCGGGAGGATTTCAATTTCTCTACATCCTTGCTAACACTTGGTATCATCTATCTTTTTTATTACAGCCATCCTAGTGGATGTGAAGTAGAAACTCATTTTGCTTTGTATTTGCATTTCTCTGATGGCTAATGATGTTGAGCATCTTCCCATGTGCTTGATGGCCATGTGTATGTATCTTTCTTGGGGAAATATCCGTTCAGCCTTGTTATCCTTTAATGACTGTAGAATCTATAGCAATATCCCTTCTCACTTTCCTGATATCAGTAATCTTCATTTCTCTTATTTTTTTTCTTAATGAGTCTAAATAGGAGTTTATAAATTTTATTGGCTCTTTAAAGTGCAACTTTTGGTTTTAGTCATTTTTCTCTATTGTTTGTTAGTTTTATATTTCATTTCTCCTCTTTACTACTTCATTCTTTTACTTACCCTGAGTTTAATTTGCTCCTCAGATTATTTAGATCAAGGATCTAAATTTCTACCTTAAGAAACTAGCTTTTTCCAGCATATGATCTATCCTAGTCAACATACCATGTGAACTTGAAAAGATCAATGTATTGATAGTAGCTTTTACGTTTTCTCTATATTTTTTTTCTGATACTACTGATTGCTTAGAAAAACTGCTTTAACATAGATTTCCAAACTCTATACCCATAAAACTGGAATAGGTTATACTGTACCCAATTAGTAGATTAAAAAATGAAACATGAGGCTCAGAAAGGTGAAATAGATTTCTGGTCTGAAACTTATCTAGAGATGAAAGTTAGGTAGACTCCAGTGCTTAGGTTAGAAGAATATGCAGACAGGAAACCAGTGGGAAGGGGACAGTACAATGTACCTGCAGACCTGATTATTCCAGTATAGCAAAAGCATTCCGTCTCAGCCTGTCACACTTTGATAAGATATATTTGGGGGGACATCATGAGTTTTTGGCTTATTTGTTAAACACCTGGATTTTTATGGTCTAACTTTAGTTGTCGACTAAGCAAAGTATTTGTTGACTAATGTGACTGAGTTGTGAAACATCTCGAAATGACATTTCAGTTGTCAATGAAGGGGGTGGCATAGACAGATGATTCCTTCATATCCACTCAACTGAGTGTGGTGTCTCCTTGAACGCAGGCATGCAGAATGTCCATGTGCCTGGCATCTTGGCAGTGGTCAGTAAATGTTTGTCAAATGGAGCTGAAGTGTATACCGTTTCTTTGACTTTTTCTGTGAGTCAAGCACCAGGTTCATCTGAGTGAAAAAATGCAATGTAGATGAGACTGTGATGTGTCCTGCACACTGAAAGAGATCTTGATCGTTACTAAATGGGTATTAAATGAGGCAGTGTGGCCATGACAGAAATATGCAAGAATAAAAGAAGTGTTATAGTTCACAGAACTCTAGAGTGGGAAAATATGATTTATTTATTACTTGTGGAATCTCCTGATTTGATATATTGGTGGAACACAGCATTATAGTCAAAGCAGCAGTGATGGCTTGGCTTGTGTGAAATGAAGGTAGGATTTGTAATACCATCAGATATTCTTCTCCGAGTTTTCATATTCAGAAAGAACAGTATCAACATGTACCGAGCAGGGGAAACAATATAGGAAAGATATAAAAGAAATAAAAGATGCAATCCTTGACCAATGTAAATAAATGGGAACTTTTGATTTATTTGTCATGTACTCAGATTGATGGGTTTCATAGTGAAGTAAATGTGTGTGCATCCCTGGTTCAGGAGAGAGTGTTTTGTGTATCATCCTTGACTACTCCAGACTGACATTTCAAATCAACGTATCATCAGTGAAGTATGTATTTATCGTTAGCTCTTGAAGGATTTTTTTTTTTTAGTTGATAGAGTCATGTCTTAGTTTCTCAATGTGGAGAAGCTAAAACTGTGATCCCGTTTCTCATTTTCTGTCCTACCACATAGGAAACTATCCTGGTCAGAAGCTACTCCTTGGTTGTATCAGTTTGCTAGGCTGTCAAAACGAAGTACCACAAACTGAGTCACTTAAACAGAAACTTGCGGTCTCAGTTCTGGAGGCCAAAAGTCCAAGACTGGCGTACTGGCAGTGTTGGCTCCTACCGAGAGCTGCCAAGAAGAATCTTTGCCACACCTCTTCCTTAACATATGTTGTTGGCTGACAAGCTTTGGCATTCCTTGGCTTATAGAAGCATCTCTCCCACCTCTGCCCTCATCTTCACATGGTGTTCTCCCTGTTGTGTGTCTCCAGGTCCACTCACACTGGATTAGGGACCCACCCTACTCCAGGACAACCTTAATTAATTACATTTGCAGAAGCCCTACTTCAAATAAGGTCACATTTTGAAGCACTGGGGGTGGGCACTTCAATATATGAATTTTGGGGGGACATGATAACACTTATGCTGCTTATAGATGGAAAATAAATTCTACATATTTATTAATAAGGAACCTCTAAGATGAACAGATTTGGAAATCTAGCTTATCTTCAGTTTGTTCTAAGCATCTGTGTGACCTGGAATAAATTACTTCATTATCCCAACCTCAGCTTCTTCATCTGCAAAGTGGAAGAGGTGATACTTGCTCTCCTATGTTATAGAGTCATAGTCAATTATAACAATAGCTGCTGCCATTTATTGAGTGGTAATAATAGTAGGCACTATAACAAGAGTGGACACCTTTTACAGGCTAGGAAACAGTGGCACAGAGAAGTAAAGTAATTTACCTATAGCCAATAAAGTGGCAGAGCCAAGATTCGAACCCAAGAAGAATGGCTACAGTGCCAACTCTTTCAACCAGGGAACCAGGAGAGCATCACTATATAAATTCTGTGTAAAGTGCAAGACACAATGCAAAAGTTTGTTGTCACTAAAAGGAGAGCTCAGGGCAAAGTCTTGTCCTTCCCACTTCTAATTCTTTTTTTTCTACCCCAATGTTTATCAAACTTTTCCCCCTTTTGGAATACTTATTGGAAACCCATACAAAACTCATATCTCCTCTAATGCTTTTGAAATTTTAGAACCTGCATCATTACTGAAGTAAAGCCAAGCAATCATAATTTTAAAATCTAGCTTTCCAAACAGCCTCAGAGGCCCCCAACACACACACACACACACACACACACACACACACACACACACGCACACACACATGCACACATAACACACAGTGTGTTAACTCAGTCCTTCGTGCCTTCAGTTTCTATGGTACAGCCATGATATGGCTTGGCTGTCCCCACCCAGATCTCATCTTGAATTGTAGCTCCCATAATTCCCACATGTGGTGGGAGGGACCCAGTGGGAGGGACCCAGTGGGAGGTAATTGAATCATGGGGGCGGATTTTTCCCATGCTGTTCTCGTGATAGTGATAAGTCTCACAAGATCCGATGGTTTTATAAAGGGCCGTTCCCCTGTACATGCTCTCTTCCCTGCTGCCATGTAAGACATGCCCTTGCTCCTCCTTTGCCTTCTGCCATGATTGTGAGGCCTCCCCAGCTATATGGAAGAGTGAGTCCATTAAACCTCTTTTTATGTCGTTATTAGCAGCATGAGTACAGACTAATACAAGCCATAAAAGACCAAGATCATCTTTCCTTTACCTACATTCTTTTTTTTGTTATTTGCCCTTGCTTTTCGTCATGCACCACATCATTTATGTGACTAAAAATACCAACTTCCAGACCGGGTGTGGTGGCTCACACTTGTAATCCCAGCACTTTGGGAGGCGGATGCGGGTGGATCACCTGAGGTCAGGAGTTCAAGACCAGCCTGGCCAACATGGTGAAACCCCATCTCTACTAAAAATACAGAAATTAGCCAGGCGTGATGGCATGTGCCTATAATCCCAGCTACTCAGGAGGCTGAGGCAGGAGAATTGCTTGAACCCAGGAGGTGGAGGTTGCACTGAGCCGAGATTGTGCCATTGCACTCCAGCCTGGGCAACACAGTGAGACTGTCTCAAAGCAAAACAAATACAAACAAACAAATGAAAAACATCTTCTCTTATATTCCCCCATGAGTTTCTGACTCCACTAGCTAATTCAATAAAGGTATTTTTAAGAAATATAAATCATATTTATTCACGGCTATATGCACATGATACAAAACATTTCACAACAAAAATGGACTCCTTTTTACCCCATCCTCAATCAGCTAATTTCCTTCCCTATAAAAATCTACTATTTGTTTTGTGTTGTGTGTTTCAGCCAGAGATAGTCTATGCATGATGCAAACATATTAGCTTCCATATGCTACTTTCACCTAAAAAGTAACATACTCTCCACAGTATTCTAAACCTCTTCTTTCACCTATTAAGATATCATTTCTGTATTGTAAGACTTAAAATTTAATGTGCTGCCTTTGAGCCCAAAAGTCTTGAGTTTCCCTACTTCTACCAGATATTCCCCACAACCTTCCCAAAGAGAAAGGCTCCCTACCTACACGGTTCCTCTATCATCTGGGCTTGCTGGGCCCTACCCATTCCTCAACTTAACAGGTTTCACCTCCCGGCCAGCCCATGACATTAGTCACATCCTCCTGTAGGAACCTGAGGACACCTCTCCTCCTTGTTACTATATAGCCGGCCTCCCACAGCCCTTGTGGTTTGCTCTGCTCTGGGCTGTATAGCTCCTGTGTGGCCCTGCATGGTGAACAGTGTCCTCCTCCCCCAGGCTGCAAGTGTATGTGACTAGTAAACCACCTTCGGTCTCTTTTGTGTGGTGTGGGGTGTTGTGTGTCTGACCTTCTCATATTATTTAGGGCAGAGGATCCACCTTTATCAACTGGGTGAGTAGGAGGTGATTACCTCCTCATCACCGCATAGAGCAATCCTTTGCTCTTCCTAACAACTGCACAGAACTCTATATTACGAATAGAAACCAATTTACTTATCTTGTTCCCTGTTGGTAGACACTGGGTTTTTACTCTTTGGTTCCACAGCAATGCTCTAGTGAATTTTCTATTCCACATTTTGCATCTGAAGTCATCTTGCATCTGAAGGAGTAAATTATTACAAGTAAAGTATGGGTCAAATGCTATGCACATTAAATTATAATAAACATTGGCCAGGCACAGTGGTTCACACCTGTAATTCCAGCACTTTGGGAGGCTGAGGCGGGAGTGGATCACCTGAGGTCAGGAGTTCGAGACCAGCCTGACCAATATGGTAAAACCCTATCTCTATTAAAAATACAAAAATTAGCTGAGCGTGGTGGCATGTGTCTGTGGTCCCAGCTACTCGGGAGGTTGAGACAGGAGAATTGCTTGAACCCAGGAGGTAGAGATTGCCATGAGCTGAGATCATGAAACTGCACTCCAGGCTGGGCACAGAGCGAGACTCTGTCTCAAAAAAAAAAAAAAAAAATTAATTGCCAATTGCTGTTCATAGAATGTGTACCAATTTAGACCCCCACAGGCGGCTGGACAGTCTATTTCCCCACATCCTCATCAACCCAGGACATTACCAGACTTACTGATCTTGGCCAAGAGGAGAGGTGAAAAATGTCAAGTCCTTGTGGTTTTAGTTGACAGTTTTATGAGAAGTGAGGGCAAGTGTCTTTTCATATGCTTACAAGTCATTTGTATTTCTGGCCTTTCTCTTATTGACTCGAGGAAGCTTTTCCTTTATTGAATAAATTACCACTTTTTCTATAGATGAAGTTGAAATGTCATTTATCATTTGTCTTTGTTTATAGTAGGTTTTGCTGCCTAGATTTGTATTTTACGTTATCAAATTTACCTTCTTTTGTGGATTCTAGTGTTGGGGTTACATATAGATGCATCTTCTCCACTCTGTGTAGGAGAACCTCATTTCATTGTGCATTGCTTTGTTGTGATTCACAGATATTACATTTTTTTTAAAATTGAAGGTTTATGGCAACTCTCCATTGAGTAAGTCTATCAACCCCATTTTCCCAAAAGCATGCACTTACTCCATGTCTCTGTGACACATTTTGGTAATTCTCAAAATATTTCAAACTTTTTCATTATCATTTTTTCTTTTATGGTGATCTGTGATCAGTGTTGTTTATGTTGCTATTATAATTGCTTTGGGGCACCACGAACCACACCTATATAAGATGGAGAACTTAATAAATGTTGTGTGTGTACTGACTACTCCACCAACTGGCCGTTCCACATCTCTCTGCCTCTCTTCAGGCTTCTTTATTCCCTGAGATGCAGCGATATTGAAATTAGACCAATTCATAACCCTACAATGGCTTCTAAGGGTTCAAGTGAAAGGAAGAGTCATACATCTCTCACTTTAAATTAAAAGCTAGAAATGACTAAGCTTGGTGAGGAAAGCATGTCAAAAGCCAAGACAGGCCAAAAGCTAGACCTCTTGGACAAAATAATTAGCCACGTTGTGAATGCAAAGGAAAAGTTATTGAAGAAAATTAAAAGTGCTACTCCAGTGAAAACAGAAATGATAAGAAAGCAAAACAGCCTTATTGCTGATATGGAGAAAATTTTAAAAAGTCAATGCCTGGCTTCAAAAGACAGGCTGACTCTCTTGTTAGGGGATAGTGCAGCTGGTGAAGCCAGTGCTCATTTACCATTCCAAAAATCATACATCCTCTAAGAATGACGCTAAATCTACTCTGCCTATGCCCTAAAAATGGAACAACGAAGCCTAGATCTGTTTATGGAAGGATTTATTGAATATTTTAAGACCACTGTTGAGACCTACTGCTCAAAAACAAAGATTCCTCTCAAAATATTGATGCTCATTGACAATGCACCTCGTCACACAAGAGCCTTATGAAGATGTACAAGAATGTGTAATACAAGGCATGTTGTTTTCATGCCTGCTAACACAACATCCATTCTATAGCCCTGGAGCAAAGAGTAATTTTGATTTCCAAGTCTTATTATTTAAGAAATATACTTTGTGAGGCTATAGCTCCCATAGATAGGGATTCCTCTTGGATCCGAGCAAAGTAAATTGAAACACTCTTGGAAAGGATTCACAATTCTAGGTGCCGTTAAGAAGAGTTTTGATTCCTGGGAGGAGGCCAAAATTTCAACATTAACTGTAGTTTAGAAGCAATTGATTGCAACCTTCATGGATGACTTTGAGGGGTTCAAGACTTCAGTGGAGGAAGTCACTGCAAATGTGGCGGAAATAGCAAAGAGCTAGAATTAGAAGCAGAGCCTGAAGACGTGACTGAACTGCTGTGATCTCATGATAAAACTTAAATGAAAAGTTGTTTCTTATGGACGAATAAAGAAAGTGGTTTCTTGAGATGGAATCTGCTCCTGGTGAAAATGTTGTGAACATTGTTGAAATGACAACAAAGTGTTTAGAATATTACATAAAGTTAGTTGATAAGGTAGCAGCAGGGTTTGAGAGATTGATTCCAATTTTGAAAGAATTTTGTGTGTGGGGGGGGTAAAATGCTATCAAACAGCATTGCATGCTACAGAGACTTACTTCGTGAAAGGAAGAATCAATTGATGTAGCAAACATCATTGTGGTCTTATTTTGAGAAATTGTCACAGCCACCCCAACCTTCAGCAACCATTATCCTCATCAGTCAGCAGCCATCAACGTCAAGGCGAGACCTCCCACCAGCAAAAGGATTACAACTTGCTGAAGGCTCAGATGATCCTTAGCATTTGTAGCCATAAAGTATTTTAAAATTAAGGTATATACATTGTTATATAAATGTATTATATTATTAGACATAATAGTAGACATATATATTAGACATAAAATAGCATTCTGTCTAAAAATTATTTTATATTTATATGCACTGGGAAACCAAAAAATTCGTGTGACTTGCTTTATTTTGATATTTGCTTTATTGTGGCGGTCTGAAACTGAGCGCACAGTATTTCTGAGGTATGCCTATAGTTGCATTAAAAACAATTCTCCTGATGTTATTATCAAGATTTTAATGGCTTCACTTTTACATTTAAATATTTGATTCATCTGTAATCTATGCTGATATAAGATATGAGATAAAAATCTATAACTTTGTTTTTACAGTTATTTGACAATAATTCTTTTTTCCATTAACATACAATGTCATATTTATCAAATACTGAGAGACTGTTTCTAATCTGTGTTCTGTTCCATGGATCTGTCTCTTCATCCATGAAAACAAGAATGTTTTAATTATTATATATTTAAAATATTTTAATATTCATTATTATGTATATTTGTCTTTTCCTTACTCCTGTTTATTTTGTTTTCCAAATGAACTTTAAAATCATCTTGCCTATGACTCCATGAAAACATTATATTGCTGGTTTTGGATTATTGAAAATTCATATACTAAAGTAAGAAGAATTGAATCTTTAAGATGCCAAATTTTCCCATCAAAGACTGTGATGTGCATGTTATTTCTTTAAAGGTCTTCATGCCCTGATAGTCTTTTAGAGTTTAATTTATATAGCTCTTCTACATGTCTCATTACATTTATTCCTAGGTCTTTAAATAGTAGTCTCTTCTTCCTTTGAGACTTTCTAACTAGTGGTAATTTACAAATACTAAGGCTGTTGATTTCTAGATATGAGGTTCCCCCAGCCATCTAATTAAACGTTTTATTATTTGTACTAGTTTTCCAGGTGTACAGTGATATCATCTTTAAATATGATGATTTTACTTCCCTTGCTTCAATTTTTGTAGTCCTTACGTTTTCCCTTCTTGGTTTTGTGTTGGCCTTCAGAACAACGCTGAGTAAAGGATAAAGGATGTCTTTATCTTATTCTTGATTTTAACAAAAATGCTTCTATAGTTTCCCTACCGCAAATACTGAATATCCATGATGTTCCAGGCACCAGGATGTAGCAAATCCAACTGTCCTTCAGGACTCAACTCAAATCCACCTTCTTCCGAAGCCCCCTGTGATCATCTCAAACAGAAACTGTCTTTGCCTCCTCCAAACTTCATATTTTCCTTCCCTTTGCTGCCCTACTTTTTATCTTGCTTTAGAATTATCTGTATACTTGCCTTAGATAGTCCACTAAAAATTGGTATGCTCAGAGAAGGCAGGATCTTCGACAGATCATCTAGTCATCCTCAGAACTCTGCCTTGCCCACAGCAAATGCTCAACACAGTCCTGCTTAATTATAAATTAGTTAATATGAAAATCTGTTCAAATATATTTAAGCAAATACTAAGTAAGCATCTGCTCAGATAAAAATGCAGGATTCTCATACAAAGCACTTAGCCATGAGTAATAAATGTAAGCCCGGCTCTCAAAATATACATGTATTCCTATTTAGGACTAGCCAAAAGGGGGTGCAATATTTACCTTTAAATTATTATATAGAGAATGAGATAGAAAGGAAAAAGCCAGTTGGAGCCAGAAAGCTTGGAATCTTTGACCCTCCCTCAGTTCTCTAAATCTAGATGAAATGATATGAATCATCAAGTCATTTCATGCCTTTTACACTTCACTTTAGGATCTTTTTCTCTAAAAAGCCTCTCTCAAAAGGGGTAATAGGGTGAGTGGCCTTAGTATCAGTGTTTGGTTTCTTTGCAGTGTGTAATTGGTTTTAGCTAGTGTGGAATGTCCTCTTGATTTTAAATTCCTATTTTTAGCTCCTCTGTATATTGTGTTACATGTTCACCGTTGCTCCCCACACCCCCCCTTGCAAGTCTATACAGAAGCATTTCATGTGGAACTGGAGCTGTTCTAGGGAAGCCTGTCATCAAGGCTGCCCTTTGCTCTGCGCCTCCCCAGCATCCTCAGAGGTCAGAGCGAGGCTGGTGTACAGGGCAGTGGATGTGAGAGCTTGAATTTCTTGCCACCTCACGTTACAAGCGATAGTAGGAAAAAAGTGTATCCAGACCAGGAAACAAGATTTGTAATTGTGGTTGCAAATCTAGCACCCTAAACCTAGCACATCGTTTGGCACATTCTTGGCTCTTAAATGTCCATTCAGTGCATGAATACTAAGCGGATAAGTGAGTGAGTGGATACACATGTGTCTTATCGGGAGACGGCTCATGAACTGACATTCACTATGGGCTTTTCCAAGTTTTTCAGTGGGATCGATGTTGGTAGTTTGTATATTTGCACTTGGTTTAGAAAACTTTCCTTAACCTAATCCTCATGCGATACTGTGAACTTTGGGTTGCTTACTTGATAAATATGGTTTTATTATTAATTCATGCATTTGAAAGAACACATGCATTGAAAGCAGCAGCAAATCCTTTTGAGCTATGTGCTCTTTTAAATAGGTTCTCTCTCCCATGCTCAGGAAAAAAATCAGTGGAGATGATGGCAACAGACTGGTCCCTCAAATCTCTGGCCATAGCCCAAGGAGGAGAGAACCCACAATTGTAAGCCATATGTATTGCCCTGTATGATCAGTATTAAACTCAAAGAATGTCTTTGTAACTAGAGACATATTCTGGGTAGTGTGGCTGTTAGTTTGTCCCAATCTTTATTTTAAGGCACTATCCTCATCTCTTTCTCTTTTCCTTTGCCCCTAACATTGATATCAACTGAGTTTTCAGGGTGCCAGCTGCCTGTGTCAGCTCTTTGAGGGAGCAGCCTCTCTCCTCCTTCTGCCTCCCAATCCTTTCCTCTCCGCCAGCTCTTCTCGGCATGTTGGTCATTCATTATTGATGACCCTCCAGCACCTTCTCCACCCCTGTGATCCCATAGCCCTGTGCACCGCTGAGCAGAGCCAGGTGCAGGATCTAGCTGGGGTCCAGGACTGCTGCTCCAAGGCCGCCAAGACTCTTTCCCTTGCTGGCTGTCAGAGAGGATGTCTGGCACTAGAGATACAGCAGCAGTGGCGTCAGCCGCTGGTCTTGAGGAGGGTTTGTTTCTCTTCTCTGTCTTCTAGGAAGCAAAAGGTTTAACTGTTCATTTTAAGAGCCCCCCTGGGTATAAAATACTGAGCTTTGTCTTTCTGGAGTGAGCCGATTCCTAAGCCCCTTGACCTTTACTCCAACACATCCGCTGCCCATCTCTTAGAGTGGTTTTCTTTGCTTTCTATTTAGTCAGAAGGAATGAGGCTAGTGTGTGCTGTTAGCTTAACTACTGGGGAAAAGCACTGGAAGAAAAGAAACTGATTCTCTCCATTTTTCTAATTGTTACTTAACCAAGTCTTGACAAGATACAATTTGGTGGCTAATTTGCATGGAGTGCCCTTTCTGAAGGCAGAGGCTCTGCTTGTGGATTCTGCAGTGAAGGCTGGAGTCACACCTTGAAAATTACTGTCCGCCTTCACGTTTGCATACCTCACACACATGGAGCTCCTTCCACCACCAGCCTCCCCTGAGCCTTCATAAGACACAGGCTGCTGCTTTAAGGAACATTAACAATCCAGATCCTTTCAGGGACCCATGTGACTCCAGCTTCTCTCACAATAGTCAGAAATCATAATTGAGAGTTCAGAATTCACAGGTACCAGGATAATATCAGAGAAAGATAATCAGGCACTTACTTCCCAGTTCCCTGAAATTAAAACAGGTATTCATCTTGTCAGAATAAGAAAACAGGCCGGGCACGGTGGCTCAAGCCTGTAATCCTAGCACTTTGGGAGGCCGAGGTGGGCGGATCACGAGGTCAGGAGTTCGAGACCATCCTGGCCAACATAGTGAAACCCTGTCTCTACTAAAAATACAAAAAAATTAGCAGGGCGTGGTGGCAGGCGCCTGTAGTCCCAGCTACTCGGGAGGCTGAGGCAGCAGAATGGCGTGAACCCGGGAGGCGGAGCTTGCAGTGAGCCGAGATGGTGCCACTGCACTCCAGCCTGGGGGACAGAGCCAGACTCTGACTCAAAAAAAAAAAAAAAAAAAAAAAAAGAAAACAGGGCCCTGCTGTGTTCCAGCCACCTGGCAACCTTGTTCTTAGAATACAGAAAGGGAGGGAAGCAATGTGTGTGATCACTCTAGCTGAAGAATGTAGAGGGAAGCGAAGACCATTTTTTTAGTCCTAATTTCCTACAAGGGACAATGCTCCTACAGTTTTTCAAGCCTTGCTCAGAATCATCTCACAAAAGGAAAGGCCCTTTGCTTCACAAAATATTTTAATGAAAGCAAAACAGTGACTAAGAGCCTCATGTACTGCTAGTTCTGCCTGTTTCAAATCTTGAAAGGCCTTTAATAACCTCCATTATGTGACTATGTGATTTTTATCACACAATCTCAGATTCTTACATTTTTTAAATAATTCACCAGCAAGAACCAATGTCAGAACTAAATGCTAATAAGATTTGGCCTGGGAGAGTAACATGGTAAGATTGTTAATGTTTAATGCACTCTCATCAGAGTGGGATAATCCTACGGCTGAAGGTCAAGTGAGCCTTTTCTAAAAAAAAAAAAAAAAAAAGAAAAATAGGGAAGAAAACATTATTGTAGCTTTTCCATTTTACTCAGTCAAATGAATTCAGCATACACTTGTTATAGCCAAGCCCAGGCTAGACATTTCCTGGTGATCTGGCAATTTCCCTTGTATTGTTCGTGTGGTTTGTCTCTTTCCTCTTCCTCTTTGTTTCTAATGATGATGATGAACAGCATCTCTGCAATAGGCCACATTCTCAAAGTGCTCCATTCATTGTCACTAGAAAAGACCACTGTTGGGTTTTATTGCCATCATTGATATACAAGGATAATTTGCATACAAAATTGTGGTTTGGTTTTAGAGCCGTGGCAACCAGAGTATCGCTTCTGAAGGGAAAAGGAAGAATGGCCTTCAGTAATGCAGTAGGCAATTGCAAAGAGTTCTGCTCCCAGTTCTCTTGCTAAATCAAAAGATTGCAAGGGTCAAGATTGATTTCTTCATTTTCTTTAGGCAGCAATCTGAAGAGGCCCCAGCAGAAAACTCCAGCCCTAGGATTTCTAGTAATCGAAAAAAGAAGCAACTGTTCTTGGGTAACATGTGGTGCCCATAAAAGGGCATCAGCTCTTGGGGGCAGCCTGAGGTTACCAGGTTCACCTTTGCTCATTCTGCGTAATGATTGTTCCCCTCAGAGTTTCTGCAGGGGAATGTGTACTCTGGTGTTCAGTATTAAAGCATCTACATGAATTTATAGAGTTGCTTACATTGGCTGAGAAATTGTTTTTTTTTTTTTTTGGTACTCAGCCCTAATTTTCCCTGGCAAATATTGTTCTGTAACTTTGAGATGAATGTACCCCTCAAAAACTTCAGAATAAATTCTCATGCAGTTCTATTATTGCTCATCATTTTGCCAAGGAACGTTAGTAAAGAGAGCTATAAAGTGGCTAAATAAGTTGTGTTTTTTGTTTGTGTGTTTGTTTTTCCTTTTCATCGTTTTATGTTTCAGTAGGAGAAGAATCCAAGATGAAAAGGCCGGGCTCTGGTTTTAGCTGTGCCACTAATTTCATGTGTTTCTTTATGCAATTGTCCAGATCTTCTTGGGAATTAATTTCTTTATTTGTCAAAGGGAGCTAATAATACCTGGCCCAGCCAACCTGTAACATAGTTATGCATAGGAGTAAAATCACAGATGTGAAAGTTTGCAAAATTCTAAGATCCTTAGGTAGCTCATGTGTAGACAGGAGTAATGAATTATACATCTACTGCAAAAGGTGATTGTGAGGATCCAGTGTCAAAGGGCTTAGAAGAGAGTGTGACACATAAGTAGCATTCGGGGATGGTAGCTGGAAGACTAGCAAGGGTGTTACCACCAAATCCCTTCCATAACCCCTCTCCCATATAGAGCAAAGGAGTCTAAATAGCCCCAATACTCACTTCAATGCTACTCATATTCTTTGGCTTTGGAGACTTTGGTTTTTTGGAGTCCCTCATTCCTACTTTCCAGACATTTGCAAAATTCAGCTGTGCTTTCTAAGGGATTCTCTGGCATTAACACAGAATGACCTTGCAGTGGGAATGACCTTGGAGCTGTAGCGACTTGAGTTTAAATTCTAGCTCTGCCCCTTACTAGCTGGGTGTGATTGATTCCAGGTAACTGTCAGTACCTTGTGTCTCAACATCTTCAGTTGGGGATAGCGTCCTACCGTCTCCCTCACAGAGGAGTTAACGAGTTGAAGTTACACAGATGCTACAGTCAGGAGATGCTATCTAATTTTCTGGGCCCAGTGCAAAATGAAAATTCAGGGCACCTTGTTCAAGCATATTAAGCACTTCAAGATGGCAACAGCAGAGCATGAAACCAAGCTCTGGGCCTTCTGAGCTCAGGGTCTTGAGCACTGCATAGGTCACATGCCCTTGAAGCCCGCCCTGGCCACTGTTCCCATAGTGGCAGCTCGCCACCTAGTGGGCACTCAGTAAAGACTGCTCGCTTTTCTTTCTTCCTCTTTCTCTCTTCTTCCCTTAATAGCCTTAAATCCCTGGGCGGGGGGCGGGGGGGGTGCCGGGGGGGGGGGGGGGGGGGGGGGGGGGGGGGGGGCTCGCATTTACTCTTAAACTTCCTGCCACAGTTTCTCCCCTTATGATCGTTCCTTCTGCTGGTTAAATTGCCGCTTCTCTTTTGCCCCTGAAATCAGGGAGCCAAGTGATTAAGAGAAGATAGCTTATCTACACAACTCTCCCATCTCTATGTCTGTATTTCCCAAGTTCTTTCAAAGATAAGCCAATAAAATAAAGAACTAACAGCATCATGATGCATACAAAGGGGCTATGGTGTATGTGTGGCAGGCTGGGGAGTAAGGATGGAGAAGGTATTTTGAGGCAAAGAAGAAAGAACAAAGGAAAACGAAGGTATTAGAAGATAAAAGCTTACACGTCACAGAGGATATTATTTTGCTGCCATGTATCTAAGCACAATTGAGGCAGATTAGTTGTAAAATCACCTCGTGTACTTTTCCCAGCTTTTTTCAGCCACTTTCACTAAATAAACCAACCAAACCTTTTCTGTGCACTTAGGTCCCTTGTCTCTGAACTTCATCAACAAAATATTTGTTATGCATTATTTTACTCAGGATTCACAGTATCTGTGGGTTTAGGTATGCTACTTCTTTCTTCGTTTTATAGAGAAGGAGATGATAGAGTAACCATCCATAGTTACTGTGTTCGTTGGAAATGTTTTGCCTCCAAGTAGCAGAAAGCCCAACTTACAGTGTCTGTGCTGGGGATTGGAAGTTGGGGAGATGTTCCTCCTAACGAGATGCTTGGAGGCAGACCACGGCCTCAGGGGTTAGACAGCTCACTGACCTCATGGTTCCTATCTGCTGCTCTCTTGGCTTTTCCCTCATAATCACAAGATGGCTGCTGTGGGTCCAGGCATCACAACACGGTCAAGAGAAGAAGAAATGAGGGAAGAAACAGTATCCACCATATTGTTTTCTTTTCTTGGGAAAGTTACACTTTCTCAGGCATCCACTGGCTTACAGACTTCTGCTTATGCCTCATTGGCCAGAACTGTGGGAGTTTCTAGCTATAGACATGGCTAAGAAAGTGAATGTTTAGCTTTTCCCGTCTTTTTACTGGTCGGCGGAGGCAGCTCTAGAGTGAAGCACACAACAGTATATACTTTATAGTGACAGAGGTAGCAAGGGGCAAAGGCAGAGCCTGAACCCAGGTCCTCTAATCTTGAGTTTAGAGATTTTGCCATTCTGCCATATTGCTCTTCTTTTAAAAATACATTCAGCAGCATCCAGCTTGTCCACTTCCTGCTGAGACAAGCCAACAGGTATCACTCGAAGTTATGGAAATTTAAAACAGAAAATATATTTATACTGTGCCTTCCCTTAAGGTTCCTGAGACAGAACTTTCTCCAAGTTATGTAAAACAGAGATAAGGTGGCTTATAGAAAATTTATTCCTCACATGATAAATTCTGTGCATGTGAAGTTTCGTAGAACTCATTGTAGCACATTTAGAAACACACGACCAGAAACTGTATGAAACATTGCTTTGGGATGGATGGTGCCTGTCTGGCCTTAAGCTATCCTTCCCCCACTCTGCTGCTCTTCAAAGCACAGCCAGTTCATTTTTGGGTAGAAACTATTTACATATGAAGATCACATTCGGATGCCTTTAGTAATTTATTAAATTCACTTTCCTAAAGCAAGACCAGAGTTTAAAACATATGTAAATATCAGCCTGAGAGATTAGAAACAAAAGCCAAGAAGGAATTTCTCCACTGCAATTACCACATGCAGTTACCATGGCAGGGAAGCCGTGCTGGATAATTCAGTCCAAGGCAGAGAAATAGCAGAGTCTGGAAATGTAAATATGTTTCTGTTAGAGATACTTGAAATAACGTTTACACTGGCTCCTTCCTTTTTAGCTATGGGATATTGTGCAAGAAGTTTTTGTTGTGTTTTCTTTAAATGCTCCGGGCAGTAAATTGGAAGTATATAGCACCTGCTAAATGTTTAGTTGAAACGTTGAATAAATCATGAACTCTGTAGGTGAACTGAATAATAGCTGCCCTGGAGAGAATTGTAATTCACCGTTGACAAAATAAATCCCCCTGCATTTTTCTGGAGAATCTTATTTTTAGCAAGAGTGTTTGATACTCCTAAGTTAATTAATAGTTTTAACAGAGTGGAATGTTACTGAACCTACCAGTGTTGTTTAAGACCTAATGTTTATGTGCCAGGCGCCAGGTTAGGTAATTTTATAAGCATAGATCATTACATTCTTGCCCAGCCCTGTAGGGTTCCTAGCTCTGCTTTTCCAGATGAATAGCCAAGACCCTTAGAGGTTGTAACTAGTCAAGAGCCACATGGGCTAGGAAGAAAGGAAGACCTTCCACCACTTATTCACACAAGTAAGTTCTTCCCGGGCAGTGTGGCAGACTCAACAGATTGGCCCACTTAACTCTTGTTCCACCCCCACTCTATCTTGTCTACTTCTACCACAGAGGCCAGAAACCACAAATCCCCAGCCTCCTGTGGCTTGGCTTGGGGTAGCCCAAAGACACAGTTCTGTCCAACCATACATAGGCAGAATTCCCTGGGGAACATTTCTCTCTCCCCAAATAGGTAAATCTTCTTTGCCCTTTACCCTTTGTCGTTCCTCTTCTTCCTTCATGAAAAGAAGATTCACTTTCAAGACATGCAGCAGCCACCTTCTAACAATCAGAAGGAAATACATGGTTAAGGTTGTTGAAACAAGAAGTAAAAGAAGTTACTTGGTTATATTATCTTTTGTCTTTTTATTTTTTTATTTTTTAAATTATACTTTAAGTTCTAGGGTACATGTGCACAGTGTGCAGGTTTGTTACATATGTATACATGTGCCATGTTGGTTTGCTTCACCCATTAATTCGTCATTTACATTAGGTATTTCTCCTAATGTTATCCCTCCCCCATCCCCCCATCCCACAACAGTCCCCAGTGTGTGATGTTCCCCACCCTGTGTCCAAGTGTTCTCATTGTTCGATTCCCACCTATGAGTGAGAACATGTGGTGTTTGGTTTTCTGTCCTTCCGATAGTTTGCTGAGAATGATGGCTTCCAGCTTCATCCATGTCCCTACAAAGGACATGAACTCATCCTTTTTATGGCTGCATAGTATTCCATGGTGTATATGTGCCACATTTTCTTAATCCAGCCTATCATTGATGGACATTTGGGTTGGTTCCATGAGCTTGATGATATTCTCAGATAGATGCCCTAGCCCTAGGCTGCCTGCCGTTACATTCCTTATTACACAAGAATAATCATCTGTTATTGTATTCCAATCATTGACTGGCATTATCTTTTTTTCTGCATAGCAAAATACATGGCCAAATCAGTAAACCTGAACTTCTCAAAGTGGCCATCTGGTAGCTACTAGTGTATAAACTGTTCCCTAGGTATAGAGAATTGAAAGCAGGTGAAGTGTGTGTGTGTGTGTGTGTGTGTGTGTGTGTGTGTGTGTGTATTTCACATATCACTCAGGTCAATGTTCCTTTGAAAGTAGAGAATGCAACTCTATTAAAATAATACTGTAAATCTGGTAACTGATCACTTACAGCAATTAGAACAAAAGATGCAAAAGTCAGGCAGAACTGGGTTCTAATGCCGGCTGTAGCACTTGTTGGTTATGTGATCTTGAGCTCGTTAGTTAGCCTTGCATACATTTCCTCATGTATGATTGAGGATAAGAGTAGTTTTATCTCATAGAGATTTGAGGGGCATTTGGCACAGGATCAGGCACAAAGTCAGCACTCAGTGGTATTGTTGCCAATAATAATAATAGAATTATTTAAGACTTACAGATTGAGGGAATTTGATGAAATATATAACAACTGAGGTTAAAGTGTTCTAATTTTCTCTGTCTAGATTCATCTTTTATGGTCCCTTTTTAATCTCACACCAGTGTCCTTCCAGAATTAAAAGGCCAATGATTTTACTTCCTAGAGAAGCTTCCTTAGGGGCTTGTGAATGGTGAAAATGTGCATGTTTGCCTCGACTCTATTTCCATTGTCAGAGGCCCTCGCAAATTTACCTAATGATTCTAGCCAAGGGCTTCCTGACATTCTTAGGGGCTCGAAGGTCAATACTTGATTTGGATTTTTTGTTGTTGTTTTTTTCGCTCCAGCCTCCTGTGTTGTGTTGATTTGTAAAATGGCCATTGTAAATGTTAAAATGGAAAGAAAACCGAGTCTGTTATAAGCTTTGATGTAGTAAAAACAGCATGGAGCATCTTAAATTTTAAGATGTGATGAGAAAAGAAGCGCTTCCCCATTTCCTCTTGAAAATCATTGTATTAGGGTTCATTAGAGGGACAGAACAAATAGGACAGATAAATATAGAAAGGGGAGGTTATTAAGTAGTATTAACTTACACGATTACAAGGTCCCACAGTAGGTTGTCTGCAAGTTGAGGGGCAAGGAAGCCAGTCCAAGTCCCAAACGATTTTATTTGACAAAAGACAAAAACAAAAGTTATTTACAGTAGTTTTTGCTCAAATAATTCAGTGGGACAACTGTGCTTCTCCTCCAGGTTTATCTTACAACCAAACCCAAGCAGAGGCTGCCCCACCCCAACACCCCATTTTACACAGCGGGGGATGCCAACCAGAATTCAGCAGCATGGCTCCCTCACCGCTCACCACCCTCTGTTGCTCAGTGTACTGTGGGGAAGGAAAGATCCCACCTCAGCCCAAGAACTTGGAGCTGAAGAACTTGGAGTCCGATGTTCAAGGGCAGGAAGCATCCAGCACAGTAGAAAGATGTAGGGTGGGAGGCTCAGCCAGTCTAGCCTTTTCACGTTTTTCTCCCTGGTTTACATGCTGGCCACACTGGCAGCTGATTTGGTGGTGCCCACCCAGATTAAGGATGGGTCTGCTTTTCCTACCTCACTGACTCGAACGTTAATCTCCTTTGGCAACACCCTCACAGACACACCCAGGATCAATAATTTGCATCCTCCAATCCAATCAAGTTGACATTCAGTATTAGCCATCACAATCATAAAACAGAAAAATGAGTGAAAAGCATAAATTTTACTTTCAAAAAGCTGGGAGATTCTGTATCCATGAACCACAATATATGACGTGAGGCTGGCCAAATGCAGTGGAACAAGAGCTCAGGAAGGGCTGAGAGGCAATGACTATGATCAGGTTATAGATTTTGACAAAGCAAGCAAAAAACACATGTCCGAAACTGGTACTTCAGAGCAGGCATACCCTAAAGGATGATGCCAACAGTCCTTTGTTTGGAAAATGGCAAGGGTATTGCAAGACTGGAAGTAGAAAGCCTCCCTGGACCCTACCTGGTACCATGTAGTGGCAAATGAAACTGAAAGGGAAATGCACAGTCATCCTGTGTGTATAGGAAGCAGTCCATTGTTATGGCACTAAGGCAGCCTGTTGGCTGAGAAGAAGCAGTGGCTAAAATAACTCATAAGCACACAACCCTTTGTAATAAGACTTCATAGTAAATCAGGTAAATTTTTACCAACTCACAACATCCTGACTCCTATCCCACAAAAATGTCCTCTAAATATCTGAATCAAGAAGTTTCCACATTCAGAGGAAAGTAACAATAAAAAGGAACCAGCACAGGATATTGTAATATGCCATACATGACACTACAAAGATAATATAAAAGGAGAAAAAAAACTGGAAAATAGATGGTAAATGCAGAACACTCACTATAGGTAATTCCAACAGACAAATCAAAAAATAACATTACCATGATCTTGACGACTTAAAGAAGCCACCAAAGAGCTCAAAACAGAAATAAAGAGGTCAGGGGTAATATGGTGACATGAGAAGAAAAGAAACATACACTGATGTAGCTCTCCAGAGAACTGAAGGGGGAAATCTTTATTTATTTTTTTTTTTGAGACAGAGTCTCGCTCTGTTGCCCAGGCTGGAGCGCAGTGACGTGATCTCGGCTCACTGCAACCTCCACCTCCCGGGTTCACACCATTGTCCTGCCTCAGCCTCCCAAGTAGCTGGGACTACAGGGGCGCCCGCCACTGTGCCCGGCTAATTTTTTTGTATTTTTTAGTAGAGATGGGGTTTTGCCGTTGTCTCAATCTCCTGACCTTGTGATCCGCCTGCCTTAGCCTCCCAAAGTTCTGGGATTACAGGCGTGAGCCACTGCACCTGGCCTGAAGGGGGAAAATCATCACAGATATGAAGATGATTTTGGAGCAGCCAAAGTAAAATAGACACTAGACACTGCCGAACATAGAATAGAGGATATGAAGGGCAGGATTATCAAAGCAAACAAAATGGAAACAACAGCTTAAAAGTATTAGAAAGAAAATAGTATATTTGGGTGACGAGGAAGATCCCACAGATACATCACAAAATATTCCTGAAGAAGAGAATTAAACAAATGAAACATAAACAAAGATATAATTCTATGTAACTTTCAATAAATAAAAAATTTGAATTTATAGATTGAAGGAGTCTACTATGTTACAGAAAATTTGCTAAAGAACAATCAATACTACTCTGTATTATAGATGTATTGATAGACCTTGGAGATAAGAATTATTTGGTCACACCAGCAGGAATATCAAGTAACCTATGCAAGACCAAAGTTTAAAAAAAACCTCAGGCTAACCTAAGCCTTCCTTACAGCAACATTCTAAGATTGCAGAGAGTAATGCCCATAAAGCCCTCAGTGAAAGAAAAAGTGTGTGGCCGAAGAGTTTTATGCACAGCCAAACTGTCATTCAAATGTAAAAACAATAGATAAAACGTGTCCAACATTTAAGAACCCAGAGAAGATGATTACCATGAGTTAGTCTTTAAAAACCTATTGGCTGGGCGTGGTGGCTAACGCCTGTAATCCCAACACTTTGGGAGACCGAGGCAGGTGGATCACGAGGTCAGGAGATCGAGACCATCCTGGCTAACATGGTGAAACCCTGTCTCTACTAAAAAAATACAAAAAAATTAGCTGGGCATGGTGGCGGGCACCTGTAGTCCCAGCTACTCGGGAGGCTGAGGCAGGAGAACGGTGTGAACCCGAGAGGCAGAGCTTGCAGTGAGCAGAGATCACACCACTACACTCCAGCCTGGGCAGTAGAGCAAGACTCTGTCTCAAAAAAATAAATAAAATTAAAAAATAAAAAATAAAAAACTATTAAAGACTTTATCTAAGAGATGAATGAAGAAACCATGGCAAAAGGATTTTCAGTGAACACTGAATCTGTTTTGCTTTTAGACTGGGTCTAAATAAGTGCAGAAATTTTTGTTATAGAAAAAAAACTATAAGCTCTGAATGTTCATAAATATTTTAACTAATATAGGGATAAAGAAGGTGGAAGGTGGTATGTAGATTCATTCATCATCTCATTTAAACATGATAAATCAAGTATATTTAAATATACTTAGCATATTTACTAAAGTATATTAGTAAATTAATATATTTACTAAAGTATATTAGTAAATTAATATTTATTTACTAAAGTATATTAGTAAATTAATATTATATTTACTAAAGTATATTAGTAAATTAATATATTTACTAAATAGTCTAAGTATATTTAAATATATAAAAATAAGTGTAGGAATGAACATATATGTTAGTTTGAAATATGTATGTAATATATAAGGTACATGTTTAATATGTAAATGTATAATATATATTAAACCAATGTTTAGTGCCTATTAACCAAATTCAAGTGATAGAAGGAAGAGAAAATAAAGAACAATTTGTATTGCTTTTAGTGGAAAGTAAAATGTCAGTGTTTCAAGAAACAGAGAAGTTAAATAGCTGAATAAGGGTTAGTTACAAAGGTGATCACTGGAAAAATTAACCATAATACAAACCCGCCCAAATAGCACAAAGAATACTCACAAAAAGAAAATATAGACCAAAGATTAGGAGATTTTTTTAAAAAAGCAATAGAAACAGAAATCAAAATACTATAAAGTAAGACCAAACCTGTTTCTCATATCAACAAATAAAAGTGGGCTAAACTCACATATTAAAAGAAAAAGATTCTTGAATTGAGTAATAAAGTAAAACTTAACCATATGCTATACCCCATATATACCTAAAGCAAAGTGTCTCACAAACTTGAAAATAGAAGGATGAGCAAAGGAGTATTATCAAATGCCAACAGAAAGGAAAGTAGAGGCCAATAATCTTAGAATAAAACAAGGTTGAATTTAGAACAAAAAGCATTAAACAAGAAAAATAAAGACAATTGTGTGATAAGATGTGTCATTCACAAGGAAGATCTAACAGGCATAAGTGTTTCTGTATCAATGTAGCCTGAAAAGTTAAGCAAAAACAACCAAAAAGATAAGGAAAAATTGAAAGACTTTAATTATAGGAGGCTTAACAGATAAAATAGACCCAAAAGATGACATAGATGGCCTAAACAATATAAGTAAGTAGTAAAGTTACATATATCAAACTCTGTCCCTGAAAACTAAAAATATGTCATCCTTTTAGAAGTCCATAAAACACTTCCCAGGACTGACTATACTTTAGACCACACAGAAAACCTAAATAAACTCCCCAAATCAGAAATTGCACTGATATTGTCCTCTAATCACTCTGAGTCAAAAAGGAATCAATGTGAATGTATAGAATATTTAAAATTAATGATAATGATTATAACCACATTACGTATCGTATGGGCTCAACTAAAGCATTTGCTCAAAAGAAAATTTGTATACATAGGTACTTAAATTAATGAACAAAAAATAAAGGAAATCAGTGCATATGTCTTCTACTCATGAAATTTAATATAAGAAAAATAAAGTTAACCTCAGAAAAATGTAAGATAGCTATGATAATAAAAGCAGAAAATAGGAAAAAAGAATAAATCTTTAAGTTAGCTTTTTATGAAAAATCAATAAATCATTAGTAAACAAACCAAAATGGTTGCCAATAAATGATTTTCTAGGAAAATATAAAATTACCAGGCATGACCCCAGATGGAGAGAAAACAACAATCTAAGGAAATGAATTAGTATAGAAGAAATACAGAATGTGAAGAAAAAGCAAACCTCTTGAAAGAAAACACCAGTCCCAGGATGTTTCACAGGTTACTTCTACCAAACCTATAAGGAAAAACTAGGTCCAATATTATTTAAACCAAGTGAAAGCTTCCAGGTTATTTTTCTGAAGCTAGCATACATCATGCATATTCTGATAAATAGAGCACACAAAAAAGCAAACTAAGGACCACTATTGCTTATGAATATCAGTGTAAAAAATCCTAATTAAAATATTAGAAAACAAATCTAAGAGCTCACAAAGAATTTACTATGATCAAATGGGATTTAGTCTTAAAAAAGTAAGACTATTTCAAAATTCACAACTGTATTAATTTAATTCATAAAATATTGTCAAACTTAAGAATCACTTTATCATCTCCATAAATACTTGAACAGGTATTTGATAAAATTCTCTAATCTTGATGAAAAACTCGTAATAAAATACTATTTTATTATACAGACAGAGACATACACACATACACATACCAAT
This sequence comes from Hylobates moloch, assembly GCF_009828535.3. Lineage (NCBI taxonomy): Eukaryota > Metazoa > Chordata > Mammalia > Primates > Hylobatidae > Hylobates > Hylobates moloch. Next base: position 33,036,499 of record NW_026652291.1, on the reverse strand, counting down.
ACATACTTAGTAACATGGTCCCAAAGCTACTGATAAACTGCTGAAAAAAGTGTCATTAATGTCTGCTACAAGAAAAGATACCTTAGTCAATGGCATTAATTAATATTATTGCTCCAGAGAGCTGAGCTAGCCTAAGTAAACAAAAGAAGAAATAAGCAGAGTAATTTTAACTAGGAGTTAAAATTATCATATATGCAGATGATATGATTATATACTGTAAAACACAAAGAATCACATGGAAAAAATAGTATAAACAATAAGGAAATATGCTTAGGTGATTGAGTACAATAATACTACCCCCGTTAACCTTTCCACAAACAGAAACTGGTTAGAAAATAGAACTGAAGAGATCCCATTTACGATAAGAATACATTTAACAAGAAACGTGCCCAAATTACACAAATAAAATTTTTAAATGCTACTGAGAAACATGAAAAATGACTTAAATGGAAAGGCATACTCTGTGTAACATAAAGATGTCTTATCTAAAGTAAGTTATACATGTAATGCAATGCAATAAAAAAAAAAAACAATAGAATCTACAGGGGTAGATTCTAAAGTTCAAGAACAAATAAGGAAGCCCAACCCAAAAGTTTCTGACAAAGAAAATTAAGAAAGGGGGATGAGCCCTATCAAATATTAAAATGTATTGTAGTCCGGGTACCTGAGGTCAGGAGTTTGAGACCTGCCTGGCCAATATGGTGAAACCCTGTCTCTACTAAATATGCAAATATTAGCTGGGCGTGGTAGTGGGCACCTGTAATCCCAGCTACTTGGGAGGCTGAGGCAGGAGAATTGCTTGAACCTGGGAGGTGGAGGTTGCAGTGAGCCCAGCTGGCACCACTGCACTCCAGCCTGGGCGACAGAGTGAAACTCCATCTCAAAACAAAAAACAAAAAACAAAAAAAACACAACTATTGTAAAACTACAGAAGTTAAAATATATATGTCTCCATATCTTTTTTTATTTTTAATTTTTATGGCCACGTAATAGGTGTATATATTTATGGGGTACTTGAGATATTTTGATACAGACATACAATATGTAATCGTCACATTAGGGTAAATAGGGTATCCATCGCTTCAAGCACTCATTACCTCTTTGTGTTACAAACATTCCAACTGTACTCTCTCGTTATTCTAAAATGTATTACAAATCGTCGCTGGCTGTAGTCACCCTGTTGTGCTATCAAATACTAGATCTTATTCATTTATATCTCTATATCCTAACAACCAGGAAGCTCTATATAAGTGTCTAGAAATAGACCAAACTACATATGACAAATTTTTTATTTACATATCAATGAAAAAATTCAGTCTATTCAAAAATGTTATTGAAACAACTGAATACCTCTTTCGAAAAAAATTAACAAGCACAAACACCATAAACAAAATTAGAAAATGATATACTGAGAAAAATCATTTACAAAGGACTTTTTTTTTTTTAAGTTCTAGGGTACATGTGTACAATGTGCATGTTTGTTACATATGTATACATGTGCCATGTTGGTGTGCTGCACCCATTAACTCGTCATTTACATTAGGTATATCTCCTAATGCTATCCCTCCCCCCTCCCCCAACCCCACAACAGGCCCAGTGTGTGATGTTCCCCACCCTGTGTCCAAGTGTTCTCATTATTCAGTTCCCATCTGTGATTGAGAACATGCAGTGTTTGGTTTTCTGTCCTTGAGATAGTTTGCTGAGAATGATGGTTTCCAGCTTCATCCATGTCCCTACAAAGGACATAAACTCATCCTTTTTTATGGCTGCATAGTATTCCATGGTGTATATGTGCCATATTTTCTTAATCCAGTATAGCATTGATGGACATTTGGGTTGGTTCCAAGTCTTTGCTATTGTGAATAGTGCCACAATAAACATACGTGTGCATGTGTCTTTATAGCAGCATGATTTATAATCTTTTGGGTATATACCCAGTAATGGGATGGCTGGGTCAAATGGTATTTCTAGTTCTAGATCCTTGAGGAATCGCCACACTGTCTTCCACAATGGTTGAACTAGTTTACAGCCCCACCAACAGTGTAAAAGTGTTCCTATTTCTCCACATCCTCTCCGGCACCTGTTGTTTCCTGACTTTTTAATGATCGCCATTTTAACTGGTGTGAGATGGTATCTCATTGTGGTTTTGATTTGCATTTCTCTGATGGCCAGTGATGATGAGCATTTTTTCATGTGTCTGTTGGCTGCATAAATGTCTTCTTTTGAGAAGTGTCTGTTCATATCCTTCACCCACTTTTTGATGGGTTGTTTGATGTTTTCTTGTATATTTGTTTAAGTTCTTTGTAGATTCTGGATATTAGCCCTTTGTCAGATGGGTAGATTGCAAAAATTTTCTCCCATTCTATAGGTTGCCTGTTCACTCTGATGGTAGTTTCTTTTGCTGTGCAGAAGCTCTTTAGTTTAATTAGATCCTATTTCTCAATTTGGCTTTTGTTGCCATTGCTTTTGGTGTTTTAGACATGAACTCCTTGCCTATGAATATGTCCTGAATGGCATTACCTAGGTTTTCTTCTAAGGTTTTTATGGTTTTAGGTCTGACATTTAAGTCTTTAATCCATCTTGAATTAATTTTTGTATAAGGTGTAAGGAAGGGATCCAGTTTCAGCTTTCTACATATGGCTAGCCAGTTTTCCCAGCACCGTTTATTAAATAGAGAATCCTTTTCCCATTTCTTGTTTTTGTCAGTTTTGACAAAGCACTATTCTTCTCAACATGTTAAAAATCTCTTGAATAGAATTAAAAACCAACCCAGTGGAAATAGAAAGGGCAAATAATATAAGTGGGTACTTCCCAAAAAGAAATAAACATGATACAAACCGCTGAAAAAATGCCCAGTCTCACTCACAATAAATGTATATTAAGACTACTGAGAGATGGTGATTTAAAAAAAAAAAAAAAAAAGCCTGCCAGATTTCACATTGACAAGGATCAAAAAGTTTAATCACACATTGTTGGCAACACTGTAGGGAAATAAGGTACCCTCACACATCTTTGGTAGAACCATGAATTGGTACAATGTTGATTAGGAACAAATTGCCAGTATTTAGCATGCAACTTGCATGTATCTCCTGACTCAGAAATTTCACTTCTAGGAATTCATCCTATATTACACTTGTGCAATTGTGTGTACTTGCACTTGTGTGAATGATGTATGTACATAAATATGCTTTGTCATATTGTTTGCAAGAACCAAAGATTACAAACCACCAAATGCTGGCCAATATACATTCATTACCACAAAGGTCTGGTCAATTTAGAGAAAGAAATCCTATGTCCACGAAGGATATAATCTCTAAGAAAACGAAGTGCTGACAGCATCATAGAGTATGTTACCATTATTGTAAAATGGCAATAGTAAAAATTATTATATAAATGTATGCTTGTATATGAATAAAATGCCCCGAAAGTACACTGATAGATTTTGGATATTTGTCCCTGCCCAAATCACATGTTGAAATGTAATTCCCAGTGTTGGAGGTGTTTGGGTCATGGGGGCAGACCCCTTATGTCTTGGTGCTGTCCTTGCAATGGTGAGTGAGTGCTCACAAGATCTGGTTGTTTAAGTGTGTGGTACCACACACCCCTCCTTGCTTCTTCTCCTACCATGTGAAATGTGTGCTACCCCTTTGCCTTCTGCCATGACTGTAAGCTTCTTTGCCTTCTGCCATGACTGTAAGCTTCCTGAGGCCTCCCCAGAAGCAGCTGGCAGCACTATGCTTCCTGTACAGCCTGAAGAACCGTGAGCCAGTTAAACCTCTTTTCTTATAAATCACCCAGTCTCAGGTATTCTTTTTTTTTTTTTTTTTTTTTTTGAGATGGAGTCTCGCTCTGTCCCCCAGACTGGAGTGCAGTATTGTGATCTTGGCTCGGCTCACTGCAAGCTCCAGGCGCTCGCCACCATGCCCGGCTAATTTTTTGTATTTTTAGTAGAGATGGGGTTTCACTGTGTTAGCCAGGATGGTCTCGATCTCCTGACCTTGTGATCCACCTGCCTTGGCCTCCCAAAGTGCTGGGATTACAGGCTTGAGCCACTGCGCCTGGCCAGGTATTTATAGCAATGAAAGAGTGGCTTAACACGTGTACATTAGAACCCGATTACAGTAGATGCCTCTTAGGAGGGGACTTAAGTGGCCAGGGTTGGTGATAAAAAGTATTTTTTAATGTATCCCCTTTTTTATCTGTTAATTTTTTTACATGTATATGTATTACCTATTCAAAAAGTTAATCAATTTTAAATTAACTTAGATCCCAATTCAAACTCCACATCTGCTACCTCCAGCTTTGTGACCTAGAGCAAACTGCAGGCCAGCTGCCTTCTCTGTGGAGCAGGGACTGTCAGAACTCCCCCATCCCAGGGTGTGATCAGAGCTACATGAGATAATCATGGAAAAGTACCTGGCAATTACATGTAATTGCTTAGTAAATGCCCTCCGCTTCTTTCCCCCAGAATTAAAGTAAGGTGCATCTAACTATTACAACTTAATAAGGTGCATAATTGTGCTTTGCTGTGTTTTTAATTTTCTTGTCATACCTGAATGGTTTAAACATCTGGCTTCCGTAGGCATAATTAGGTAAAAGAGAGAGCAGCGTACATCACCAGTCAGGTATACTTCTTTCCCTGCTGTAAAAGTGATGCTTTTTATTCAAAGCCAAGTCTAGATATTCACCAGTCCTTGGCATGACTAGAAAAAGATTTAAAGGACTAAAGCTGCTAGAGCATAATTATGTATTGGCTGTGGACTTGAGATGCCTGGGTTCTGTCCCTCCTGACTGTGACTTAGCAGCCGTTTGTCACTGGAGATGTTTTATGACTTCTGCAGACTTCCTCAGTATCACTTGTGAAATGGGAATAACTACTTAATACCTCACAGAGGTGCTGTATTAGATTCTCCAGAGAAACAGAATAGGATTTATGTTATATATAACAATAGGGTATAGCCTAGATATATAGATATATATATATAAGGATTTATTGTGGGAATTTGTTCACGTGATTGTAGAGGCTGAGAAGTGCCACATATGCCGTCTCCAAGCTAGAGAAGCAGGAAAGCCAGTGGTAAAATTCAGTATGAGTCTACAGGCCCAAGAACCAGCAGCTCTGATGTCCCAGGGCAGGAGAAGCTGGATGTCCCAGGTCAAGGGAAGGAGGGAATTTACCCCTCCTCCATCTTTTTGTTCTATCTGAACCCTCAATGGATTGGATGATGCTTGCCCACACCAGTGAGGGTAATCTTTACTCAGTCTACTGATTCAAATGCTATTCTCTTTCAGAAACACACTCTCAGTCATACTGAGAAATAATGTTTTACCAGCTATCTGGGCACCCCATAACCCAGTCAAGTTGACACATAAAATTAACCATCACAGATGCTGTCTAGAATGCATAAAGTCCGTCTAGAAAAGCACCCAGTACGTAATAAGCACTCAACAAATATTTTTGAAAAAGTATCAAATGCTCTGTGCAAGGAGCAAGAAATGGTTCCTACCTTCACAGTCTATACAAATTAATAGGCAGATGAAACCATGACCCAAATCACTAGAGCACCAAACCATTTAGGGGTAGAAACTGAAGTGAAGGGGGTAGGCATGACTCATAAAGAGTAATTTCCTTTCCCTCTCTAAGGCCCCACCAGTGAACTGGTGGCCACATTGACTAACTGGAGACAGGATACCGAGGAGGAGAACAAACATCATTGTGAGGGCCCATTCTACATACCCCAAACTAACAGAGTCCTCAGGAAGGCCTGAGAGCTGTTAGGAACAAGATGAAATGGGTGTGAGATTCAAGAAGTCACAAAATGCAGGCGTTTTAAGCTATTCTCCCAAAATACATTAAAAATCTTACTGAGAAAAATGTGAAATATATACAATACTCACATGCATGTACTATTTCTTATTTTATTTATTTATTTTTTTGAGACAGAGTTTCACTGTTGTTGCCTAGGCTAGAGTGCAATGGCACAATCTCAGCTCACTGCAACCTCTGCCACCCTAGTTCAAGCAATTCTTCTGCTTCAGCCTCCCAAGTTGCTGGGATTACAGGTGCCCACCACCACGCCTGGCTACTTTTTTTAATATTTTTTAGTAGAAATGGGGTTTCACCACGTTGGTCGGGCTGGTCTCAAACTCTTGACCTCAGGTGATCCACCCACCTCAGCCTCCCAAAGTGCTGGGATTACAGGCGTGAGCCACTGCGCCCAACCAATACTATTTGTTATTTTAGATGTTGGGAAGTTTTCATGAAAATTCTCTTGTCCACTCTCACTTACATGCACACACATACATATGCATATGCATGAACACATGCTTCACGGCGCTTCTTATTAATCCTTACTGGGTAAAATCTTACTGAGGAACAATAAACCAGATAAAATCTCCAACCACTCCCTGGTGCCAAGTCTCTTGGGCCCCTCACACTCCAGATGGGCAAGGCCGCATGCCAGTGGACACAGCATCACCTGCTCAGAGGGAGTGGTTGTGGAAAGCACAGAGGCAGGCGGCCTGGTGGCCAAGGTCCACACCACATCCTCCCAGGTGGGCACTGTCCTGAGTAGGATTAAACTGGCATTGTTTGTCCAGTAAGTCCTTTTCTAAGGAAGGCAAGTATCAACTAATTAGCAACATGCAACTGTTTTCATTTTAGGAAAAGAGAAGAACCCTGGAATTATGGGGCCTGGTAAAGGTTCATTTAAGTGTCAAGATCAAGTTGGCTAAACCCATAGTGTGGAAGCACTCTTTGCATAGGGTGGGCCAGGTGGAGCAGCTGTGTGACAGATCTTGGAGGCAGTCTAAGGGCAATGAGCACCTGGAGAACAAAGAGGGAGGGGCTGCCCACCTGAGGAGGAAGGGGCACGTGGAACCGTCTCCTAGATGGGGCCGTACGAACTGCCGGGAGACATCACAGGGCAGCCCCTCTCCCCACCTCTGGCTACACAATCTACTGCCCTTCTCTACACAGTGAATTCTGAGGTCAAAGGCCACTGTGCCAAACTTTCAAGTGGAGTGAAGCCTCCTCCGTGGTGAACTATACACTTAGATGGCATCATGTCCGTTTTTGTGTTCTTCACGGCACCCGACAGCAGGTTCACAGTCAACATTAGTGAGGGACTGAGATTGTAGACGCAGATATTTTTCCAGCATCGGGGGCCTTGCCTTACTAGGATCTACCATTGGGATCCCAACCCAGGATGATGGTTTGAACCCTTCCAGTCCAGTTCTCCCCCATTTGTCAGTCTTTGTCCTTGACAGTTAATGCTGTAAATGCGTGTACTAAATGCCCACCGAGTGTGTGTAACACACAAGCCGGTGATGTCAGAGTGGCACCAGACAGGGAGCAACACTTCTGCAAAGGAGCACGTATTCCAAGCCCTTCTCGTCTTTCCTGAGCATCTGTCATTTGGGTGGACCTCACTGCACCCTTCAGCTGTTAGCAGTGACTGTAAATGGAGAGGAAGTTCTCGAGAACCAGCAGCACCCTGAACACTCATTAACTGGGAAAAATTGGGGACTCAAGGAGGCCCAATACCCTCTTGCTGTATACCCACCTTCCTTGTGCCAGGGAGGTCATAGGGAGGTTGAAAAATCAAGGGTTTTGCCATGTGTCTGAGTTTGATTTCTCCATAAGGGCATTAACTTTTCATATTAACTCTGCAGAGTGGGATTTAAAATCTGTGTTGGATGACAGGATATTTCATTTCAGATCCACAGGGCCCACATTTAAAATTAATATTGCATGCTTGTCAGAATGAATTCCAAACCCTCTCACAGCAGGCCCCTTGTGGGGCCTAGAGACTCCTGGCCAGAGGGTGGTGGTGAGGGTTCCGTCCCAGCTTTCGACTGACACCTGCAGAGATTTTTTTTTCTGAGATGACATTTTAAGTTTTTGGTGTGCCCCATCTTCCCAGACAAGCTGCAAGTTTCTGTCACTCTGTGCTGTTTCCAAAGCCCAGTGGTCTGCAGCGTACCTTTGAGGGGCCTCCTCTGATCCAGTTAGTCAGTTCCTCATTGACGACATAGACAGGGCATCTGGCCCAGGCCAGAGAGGGCTTTCGGCTCAGTCCCTCTGGAGGGTCAGTCTGTAGAGGGATGTGACTAAGGCAGCAGATTCCCCCAGGATTCTGTTAGACACAGAGGACACAAGGTCACCTGGCCAAAAGTGGAGGTCAGGAAGACTCAAGATCTGGGTCCACCTGTTTCATTTTCCCACAGCACCTGCCCTGGCCTGCTGTCATAAGTCATCATCACTGAGCTTAAAACCACCCTGTCGTTCAAAAAAAAAAAAAAAATGAGCTATTTGGTGTTTGAACACTTTCCTTACAGTGCATAGCAGTTTGTTAGAGAGGTGGGCAGGCATTAGGATTTTGTTTATAATCTTGGAATAAACATAAGCCAACAGACTGTATTCTTGCAGGGTTAAAGTCCCTGCTTTACAGTATGGGACTGCCCGACGAGGTTTTTATTATAGAGGGTTGAATATGGTGCAGTATTCAGTGGAGACAATTACCCCGGGAGTGCAGCGCAGAAAGCCACAGCTGCATCTCCACTTGGTGTCGGCCAGGAGCTGCCTCGCCTGAGGCTCCAGGGTCCCTTTGAGACCGCAGTTCCACAGCCCATGGGTACTGTCCTTGTGTCGTCATCATTCTCTCTCTCTCTCTCTCTCTCCATTCCACTCATTCACTCTCTCCCCCTCTTTTTCTCTGACTGCCTCCAGGCACTTTCTTCAGCACAGAGCTCCGGTGGTGCCTCCCACTGGCCTTGGGCACCCTTCTTCAAGGCCACTCACCCTGCATGGAGGAGAGGAAGGGAAGGAGTGGCCAATTCATTATCATAACAAGCACCCGATTTTGTTTTTCTGCGTGAACTATCCAGATGCGTGCTTCTTTTTCAGTTCATGTTTGCGATACTTTGTCCCTTAGAGAAAAAAGCTGTTTACAAATGTGAAATTATTCCAATTATCTAATCTCTGTTGCATTCCTCAGCCCTGCAAAGAGTTAAATGATGTGTAAAATCGCCTGTCAGCCCGCATTAGACAGGGCTGTATTTACACACCCAGAGGCGGCCTGTGAATTATTTAACCGAAGGGACTCTTGGCTCGGCGTCTGGCTAGACACTGTTGAGCCCGAGTTCCTTTGGAGGTGCAGCCTGTGGCCCCAGAGCTTCCTCTTGGCTGGGGAAACCGTCTGACAGACACGGTGGGCTGCTGCCAGAACCAGGTCTCCTTGAGAACAACTTGAACTAAGCTCCTCCTGGCTCCAGATGGCTCACAAACTAGAGAGGAGTTTTGCAGAGTCCTGAACTCTTTGCCAAAAAAGAGCGTTGGCAACCTTCCAGGCCAGGCGGTAGGTTTGCCTGCATGCTGTGAATGCCAGGATTATTGTTGGGGTTTTAGAGAGTCCATTTAATAACACCCCCAGTTCCCATCTGAATTTGGAACCAATGAGAGAAAAAGGGAAAGCAGTGAGATGGATGGAGATCAAAACATCACCTTTGTTACCGACTGACCTCTCAGAGAACAGGGAGACAGTGACACTGGATGTCCCAATTAGGAACCCCAGAGTAGAGACACACTTCCACGCCCAGTGCTGGAAACCCATCTGCCTCACCCCAGGAGGCAAGATCTTGGGTCCCTGTACCCTGGGGCAGGGAACGGAAAGGAGCCATACCTTCTGCAAGCACCCAGCTCCTCACAGGAAGAAGCCAGGGCCAATTCTTCTGCCTCTCCTTGTCTCATGTCACTTTTCAGGTGACCTTTCTTTTTCTCTCCTACCAAGGAGAGGGTGGAGGCTGTGGCAAGAGCTGGAGGCATCTGGGGAAAAGCCCTCCTCGGGGAAAACAGCATTCCACATATCTCCCAGGGAGATGGGACCTGCATATATTTGGAGGAAGAAGTCATAGAGATTGCAAGAGCTGGAGAGGATTTTAGAAGCCATTGGAATCCTGTCATTTTACTGAAGGAAACAGAGGCCCACGGGTGCAGGGACGCCCTCATGGTTATATTGCTAGTCAGGGGCAGGTCTGAATTTGTGTGGCACTTTGCAGTTTAAAGCTCGTCCCTCACGGTATGAAGAACACAGCAGTGGGCATTTCACACGCATAATCTCACCACAGGGGGCCAGGCTGCCTCTTGGTCTATGGGGCTCCACCACACTGTGGGTTTCAGGGCAGGTTCCCACTCCTACCTCGTCTATCCCTTCTTGGGAATGTGAGGTGCTTGGAGGATGCGCAGTAATTTAACTGCTATTCATGGCAAATGATCATTTCCGGGGGAAAATGTAAATATCATGAAATCAAGTCAAATAAAGCTGTTTTGTTGAGGCTTTGTCCTTGAGCTTTTTAGACTCTGAACAGGCAGTTGGGAAGGCAGTCAGCTCCTGCCTGAGTCGTTGGGCAGGACAGCCAGCCCAGGGAAAGACGAGGGAAGTGGGGGACCTGCCCTGGTATGTCACTGGGAGGATGCTGTGGCCTCCCCATTCGATGGAGATCCTTGTCAGGCCTGCTTTTGCAAATGCTCAGAACTCCAGGCAGCTCTCTGGCCCTCTTCTTTCTGTCCTCTCCATGCAGCTCCCACTGCTGTATTAACTTGGTTGGCACTTTCTGCTGTCAGAATCCCATTTCTCCCAGCCACTCACTGTGTCGCAGAATCTGTGTATTGTCTTTTCTTCAGCTGGTGTTTGGGGCTGAAGCCCTGAAATGCTTTGTTCTGGGCCCCACTACAGCACCCACACTGTGTGCTAGAGAAAGCAGGAAAGGGCCCTCACCATCACACCCATGACCTTGGGGAGGCCAGCACCTTTGTTGTCATGCTTTCCAAAACCCTCCATCCCCTCTCTGCCAGAGGAGCTAGCACAATCTAGATGCCCACCAGCTGAGGTTTATTTCCAGCACTGCAAGGTAACAGGTACACACATACACACACTAGATTTCCATTCCCATTAAATCTCTGCATCCCCAAATGACCTACCTGTTGGCAAAGGCTTTTTATCTGTCAGAAGTTATCAAGTGGAAGTTGTCTCTCTCTCTTTGCTGCACATGTGTTACCACAAATGCGGATTGTGCTGGCCTTTCTCCATCTCACCCACAACCTCCCCTTAAACCTCCACCTCCAACACCCCTGAGTCTTCAATGCCTCAGGAGAATGTCTGAAACCAGCATGTAATTGCTGTCCAGAAAGAGGCCCCATGGGGATGGAAAGGATTTTGTGTGTGCTCACCCCTACATTTAATGGGGCCATCCTTCCCTGTAAGGCTCAGTGCTGCAAAGCCAGGACCCCACCCCACTTCTCTGGAGGGCAAGTGTCCCTGGGAGCTGGGCCAAGCACAGCCCCTCCCAGCTCCTGAAAGAGACTTCCTATATGTCTTGTTTGATGCCTGCAAACACCTGGGGAAGCCAGCAGGGCAGGGGGTGGGGAGGTTAAGCCCATAGGGTGGACAAGCCACAGGGCTCTGCTCCCTCCCTTCCCCCTCACTTCTTCACCCCGCCCCCATGAAACCATCAATCACCTTGATGGCAGGAGGGAGGGGTGCTTGGCTGAATTGACTTGAAAACACTCAGAAACCCAAATTGCACCCACAGAGGCACTTAGAATTCAGGGAGATGAGGGATGTCCGCCTGAAACACTTTTTTGCAGTAGTGTGTTCCGTGATGGAACACTAGCAAGGGTCAGAACCACTTGCAGAGAAGCCACTAGGAAGGCTTTCCAGATGAGACTCTCCCCCTACTCCCACTAACGCTGGGGGGACTCCCCTCCATCCAGCATCTCCCCAGAGTCTGGCTGCCTCAGCCTTCCCTTGGTTTTAAGAGATGCCCTTCCACCCACCTGCTACCCACATGCTTCTACCTGCTGCACACACCCTTTCTACCTGCAGCCTCTGATATGGTTTGGCTGTGTTCACACCCAAATCTCATCTTGAATTGTACCTCCTATAATTCCCTTGTGTCATGAAAGGGACCCAGTGGGAGGTAATTGAATCATGAGGGGGTAGGTATTTCCTGTACTGTTCTCATGATAGTGAGTAAGTCTTAGGAGATCTGATGGTTTTATAAAGGGGAGTTCTTCTGCGCAAGCTCTCTCTTGCCTGCTGCCATGTGACTTTGCTCCTTATTTGCCTTCTGCCATGATTGTGAGGCCTCCCCAGCCATATGGAACTGTGAGTCAATTAAACTTCTTTCTTTTGTAAATTATCCAGTCTCAGGTATGTCTTTCTTAGCAGCGTGAGAACAGACAAATACAGGCCCTCCCCTAGGCTTTCCCTCCTTAGAGTTCATGTTGCAGACCACCCTTCCTTCCTCCTCCGCTACTGACTGCCCCCAACCCTGTTTGTCCAGGGTGCTCCTGTTTTCTGGGTTCCCTGATGAGAGTTGGCTCCTCTTAGGGACTAATTCATCCGAGGGAGGACTAGATTAATAGACTACCAAGTCACCTTTCCAAACTGACTTGCATTTTAAGATGGAAAAGTGACTCCCAGGGACAGGGCATTGGCTCAACAGGTGCTTCTACAGCTTGGCCATGACAGAGCCTGTCTCTACACAGAAAGGGCCAAGGGCTGCAGTCTTTGCTTGGAGCTGCGTTTGTAGAACAAGCACACTGTTTTTAATATGGTTTATGGTTTTGTTTAAATCAGGAGTGTCGAATCTTTTGTATTCCCTGGGCCACACTGGAAGAAGAAGAATTGTCTTGGGCCACACATAAAATATACTAACACTAATGACAGCTGATGAGCTTAATGTTTCAAGAATGTTTGCAAACTTGTATTGGGCCACTGGCTGGACAAGCTTGGTTTAAATTGATAAGATATTTGGGAAGAAGATCTAATCACTGTCCTGCCAACCTCTACCCTGCTGCTAAAATGCTTTCACAGGATCTAGGTCACTGGCTTTGATAATCACCACAGCTTGTGGATGTCCTCCTAAGTCCAGTGCCAGAAGGGAACTCGGTATTCCTCAGTGTGAACTGGAAGCAGATGAAGGAACTCCACCTCTCACTCAAGTCACTATGTTTCTGTTAATGCATCCTGAGATCAAATTCACCTTTTTCTTTTGCTGCCGTATTATATTATAATTTTTCAGTTGACTCAATTGCAAAGTATCTTCTTTTTGCGCTACTGAATCACTTATCTCTCAAATTGTGTGTTGTTCTAAGTATATATCTATGCCATAAGTATAAGGGTTTACATTTATTCCTTACTTTATGTCATCTTAAAACAAATGAAAGACCATTCTGATCATGACACTTCTCACTCCTGATTCTAGAAAACAGTGTCTTTCTTGACCCTCCTAGTTTTAAATCTGGACTATGAATCTGGCATTCATTCTTATCCCCTAACATTAGACAGTATTGGCTTTCAGAAAGCCAAGCTTTGAAGTACTATATGCTGTGTGGCTTACTGGGGATCAGGCAATATGCGAGAAGTCAAATTAGTCAGTTTGGCTTATGGAAAGCTGTCTAATTTGGAAATAATTAGGTATCATCTCCTGAGAGACAGAGAGAGAGTGTGTGTGTGTGTTTGTGTAGGGAGAGGCAGTGGGGAAGGGGAAGAGAGAGAGGACAGAAAGGGAAGATGAAAGGAAATAGTTTTCATTACATGTTAGGCAGAAAGAGTTGGAAAAAAATAATTTCTATGATCTGCAAAGTCATTTCAGAAGTATATTAGCTTGCTAGGGCTGCCATAATTAAGTATCACAAAGTGGGTGGGCTAAATAATAGACATTTATTAACTACAGTTCTGGAGACCAGAAGTCTAAGATCAAGACAGGGTTGGTTCCCTCCCAGGGCTACAAGGAAAGGGTCTGCTCCCGACCTCTCTCCCTGGCCTGTAGATGACTTTGCCCCCTGTGTTTCTTCACAGTGTCTTCCCTCTGTGTGTGTCTGTCTGTGTTTAAATTTGCCCTTTTTATAAGGACATCAGTCATTTTGGATTAAGATCCACACTAACAACCTCATTTTAACTCGATTACCTCTGTAAAGGCCCTATTTCCAAATGAGATCACCTTCTGAGGTACTGGAAATTAGGACTTCGATGTCTAGATTTGGGGTGGGGCACAACTCAATCCACAACAAGGGGATTCCCAAAGAGTTGTCATAGGAATATCACCCATCAGGCAAAGCTCCTGGAAGCAGGTGGAGCCACCATTAGGAAAGTTACCCATGAGACCATGGTGCTTCTGATGTGGCTCAGCTCTGGAACTGACTCCTACCCCCGTCACCCATTTCAACCTCTTTAACCCCCACCACCTAACCAACACCCCCTCCCCTGTAAAAGCCTTTCTTCTTTGGTCGGGGGTAAACTTTCCACATTATTATGGTCCGTATTTCCAATGCAGTGGTTTCTCAGATCTGCATCCCTCCTCTCTACCTCCTGGTTCCCTGCAACTCCTTAACCCACAAGCAGAGGAAGGAGAAGAGAAGGACTCTGTTGTTTAGAGCAGAGGTGCTGGATGCTCTCTCTACTTACAACCTTGCCCTCTCTCGTTTCTCCTGATGACCAGGTAGGGTAGACAGCAACATCCCCATCCAAACATGAGCAGTGAGGTGACCTGGCCAGTTCGGTGAGTGGTAGGCAGCACAGCCCCAGGCAATCTCCCTCCTAAATGGGGCTGGGCCCAGAGGTTTTCCTAGGCCCTGCCTGACTATGCTGCAGGCTCCGCCTCACACTTGCTCACCCTCCTGTTGCAGAAGAGCTACAGGAAGACAAGCTACAAAAACCTTTTAATCTGTATGATTAACAGAAGTAATGGGCAAATGACCCTGCCGCTCTCCCAAGGGGAATGAGGGGTTTATTTTCAGATGCTGGTATTTATCCCACTGAATTTCATTGTGCAGCCTACAGTCCATCAAATGCTGCCCAGAGTCACCCGGGGTTCCTTCTTAGATTAAAATCAGAATCAGATAGATACATGCTTTATCAAGTCTCATTTTCTTGGGGATGAAAAATAAGTTTCTCTTTCAGTCTGTGATTTCAGGAACAGGAAGCAAAGAATTTGGAAGTTTAAAAACATCTTTGCCTGAGCCTGCATAGGTTATTTTTTCTCCAGGCAGATGTGGGCCTCCCCTTGACAAGGTGCTACCTGTAGGCAGGAAAGTCCTGCTGCTTGTCCTGCCATGTAATGGAACTTGGGACATAAGGTGGATAAAGATAAGGCTGCTCTGAGAAATTGTATTAGTTTTCACAATGCTAATAAAGACATATCCAAGACTGGGTAATTTATAAAGAAACAGAGGTTTAACGGACTCAGTTCCATGTGGTTGGGGAGGCGTCACAATCATGGCAGAAGGCAAAAGGCACGTCTTACATGGTGGCAGGCAAGAGAGAATGAGAGCCAAGAGAGTGAGAGCCAAGCAAAGGGGGAAACCCCTTTAAAATAATCAGATCTCGTGAGACTTATTCACTACCATGAGAACAGTATGGGGGAAACCACCCCCACGATTCAATTATCTCTCCACTAGGTCCTCCCATAACACATGGGAATTAAGGGAGATACAATTCAAGATAAGATTTGGATGGGGACACAGCCAAACCATATCAGAAGCACAGAATTAGTACAGAGTTGGTTAATGAAATAATCATTTTCTACATAGTTGGAAACCTATACAAACTGGGGCTTGTTATGTGAGAAGTGACTTTGGTGATACCTGCTTGGAAAGCATGGGTCTCCAATCCCAGCTCCTATCCTCTCAGGCTTTGTCAGGGAGCTGCACAAAAGAAGGTCCAATCACATGCTTCTGAAGGGAGCTGTAGAAGCTTCAGTGGTTATTCATTTGCTACAGATAGAAGAAGTTAAAATCAATTGTGAAGGAAAGGGAAGTGAACATTATTGAGGAGTGAGTAACTATGTGGCAGGCACTGCCCTGAGAGATTTTGCCTGCATGCTCACTTAAATTTTAGAAATAGGACTAACTTTAAAAAAATAAAAAATAAATTTGAGAAATAAACTATTATCCTTTAGAATTGATAAAAAGTAGTTCATGGATATTAGAGATATTTTGGTAAATATCACTGTAAAGCATAAAGAAAAGAATAAAAACTACCCATTTGCTATGATCAGAATGTTATGTCCCACCAAAATTCATATGTTGAAACCCCCAGTCCCCAAGGTGATAATGTTAAGGGGTGGGGCCCTTGGAGGTGATTAGGTCATTAGTGTTCTACCTCCATGAATGAGATTAAGTTTAAGGAAGCCTGTTTGGTTCTGCTGGCTTATCAGGACACATGGAAAGTGCCATTTATGAAAGCAGAACAAGCCCTCACCAGACACCAAATCTGTCGGTGACTTGGTCTTGGACTTTCCAGCCTCCTGAACTGTGAGTAATGAATTTCTATTGTTTATAAGTTACCCAAGCAAAGATATTTTGCTATAGTAGTCCAAAAGAACTAATGAACTAAAATGCCATTGTACCTTAGCCCATTCCATTGAATCCTTTGGTGACTGGATTGAAGAGCTGGGCAGTGGAAAGACTAGCCAATTTAGAAAGACTAGGGGGTACCTGGTCATGCTTCCTTCTGTGTAAAGAGTGGGAAGTGGGGCAATGCAGAGGCCATTTTATGGTGCAGGAACACCATGAAGGACTCCAAGTCTTCAAATGAGATGGTGGTGTCTGGGCAGTCAGTTACAGAGCAGGAACAGCACTCTGGTGTCACTTGGAAAGGCACTCCTGAAAGCAGCAGAGCCTGAGCTAGTGTGTTCGGAGGCAGCATTAAAAATCAGCAGGAAAGGCATGATACATGAAACCAAAAAAGGGATCTTTGCTGCTGGGTCTCAGGCAACACAAGGAAGGGGGTTGTCCTGGGACCCGCTGTGAGGTTCTAGGACCTCAGGTGCTGTTGGGATCGGGCAGGAATTTCCTGAAGTCAGCCTTGTGGTTGCACCTCCTTCTATGCGGCCCTCCTGGGGACTGTTCTTCTTTTTTAGACTCATTTAAAATCCTCAAGGGGCCCCTCTGCTGTAAGAAAGCACCAAGGGAAGGGCCCTGCCTGTCCAGTTTCCCAGCACCTAGCATGCAGTGAGTGCTCAAATATAATTTATATTTGGAATGAGTGATGATTCTCCTCTGCTTCCCCTTTGGGACTGACCTTGATGCTCATTTCTACCTGATTTTGCTTATAAATTGCGAGAAGCGTTCTCTACACTACAATTTATCTCAGTATCCCTCCCCAACTGGTGGCTCTCATATGCTCACTGGAGCAGTTTGGGACATCAAACATGAAGAATGACATAGTGAAAGAAGAAAACGCCTGGGGAAGAGAATGGCACTATCTGGAGCAGGGAGCCTGCCATCTAAGGAAATGGTGAAAAGAAGGAGGCTCCTTAGGGCAGGTTTCAAGGGGCCAGAGGAAGCCCCAAATGCAAAGAATGACAGCCAGGTGCTCAGGAGGGGCAGCAGAAGCAGCCCTCAGGAGGAAGGGTAGTGGTCATCGTGCAAGGCAGACAAGGACCCTAGGGTGCAGGCAGGCTGGGAAGATCTCCAGAAAATGAGGTGAGCCATCTGGGGGCACCACTTTGACCTGTAGACAAGGTGAAGGGAGGGGGGAGGGTCTGGTGATGACAGCCTCAGATGCAGACTCTTTAAGCCTTCTCAAGGCTTTCCAGTTTTTGCAGCTGCTGAGGAAACTTCATTCTCACCCTTCTTGTTCCATCTGAAATGCACTTCTCTCCAGAGCTCTGGGAGACTGTGAAAGGCTCTCTCATTGCCCTGAAATATTTTTTTAAGGAATGAGTATGATCTTTTCTATTCTCTACTTCTGTCCCATGCAGACCAGATGTAGAGGACCAGGGGTACTTCAGAGATGAGAACTGTCTCTTCCCTCAAGAAAGTTATGTTCCAGAGGTAAAGAAGCAGAACTTCAGTAACACAGAAAATAAAATTGGTCCTAAGTAGGGATATGTGGCTCTTGTGATTGGAGCAGAGGGAGAAAGACTTGATTCAGGTTCTTGCCTCGCAGCCTTGGAATGGGAAAAGGGAATTAAATATATAGAACATGGGTATTAGTTCATTCTCGCACTACTATAAAGACATACCTGAGAATGTGTAATTTATAAAGAAAAGAGGTTTAATTGACTCGCAGTTCCACAGGCTGTTACAGGAAGCATGGCTGGGGAGGCCTCAGGAAACTTACAGTCATAGTGGAAGGCAAAGAGGATGAAGTCATGTCTTACCTGTCTGCAGAAGGAGGAAAAGAGCACAAAGATGGAAGTGCTACACACTTTTAAACAACGAGATTTCATGAAAACTCACTCACTTTCATGAGAACAGCAAAGGGGAGGTCTGCCTTCATGATTCACTCACCTCCCACCAGGCCCCTCCTCCAACACTGGGGATTACAATTCAACATGAGATCTGGGTGGGGACACAGGGCCAAACCATAATATGTATAATACATACAAACCATATATTTATGTATATATTTATGTATATTATACATAACCATATTTATGTATATTATATACATATATTTATGTATATTATACATAACCATATTTATGTATATTATATACATATATTTATGTATATTATACATAACCATATTTATGTATATTATATACATATATTTATGTATAATACATAAAACCATAATAACATGTATAATACATATGGATGCAGGTACTGGAATATCAAGTTTCCTGGAGGAAGTAGCTTTTGAGCAGGGCCTAGAAGCATGCCAAGGATTTGGATGTGTTTGTTGTGGGTGGATGAAGTCCATGACCAGCAAGCAGCCTCAGGAGAGTTTTGCAGATAAGTGTGTCCAGAAGCAAAATGGGCTGGGAGGAGTGGTGGTGCTGGAAAGGTGGTGGATGCTGAATGATGAAGGACCTTGAATTCCATAGTAGGGAACTTGGCATTTATTGTGTAGCTGTAGGAAGCCGTAGCAGTTTTTCACCAAAGAGATAATTTACATCAATTATTCCAAGCCCTCAGATTCACTCCACTTGCTAGTTCAGTTGTTTGGTTCAAGGAAGGGTCAGAAAGGAAATGAACCAGAAAGGACGAGTGATCTTAGAGTCCAGGGTGTCCTTGGGGTCAGAGGGAGGACAAAGCCATATGTTCTCTGCTCTTTTCCGGGAGGAAGAAGTTGTAGTAATATTCCAGGACACTGGATGGACCTGTTTTTCTTTGGAAACAAGGTTATTGACCTTTCTGCGGCAGTAAGAGAAAAATGATATATATGTTGGAACTTGAATATTTTTGTAGAAACTTAATATTAAAGGCCTTATGTTCAAATGTGCAGTATTTCACAGTGCTGGTTGAATTATTTGGGCTAGGTTGCCACATGGTATTCCATGTACAATTCTCCTTGGTAGGCTGGGTTTTAAAATGTGGCTAGGTAAAATGTGAGATGAGAAATAAAAAAGGATCTTTGTTTTTTCATGCTTGTGATACTTAAATAGGCTACTGTGACCCAATTAAGAAGCTCCTAGAGGCCAGGTGTGGTGGCTTATGCCTGTAATCCCAGCAATTTGGGAGGCTGAGGCAGGCAGATCACTTGAGTTCAGGAGTTTGAGACCAGCCTGGCCAACATGGTGAAACTCCGTATCTCCCAAAAATACAAAATTTAGTCGGGCATGGTGGCACACACCTGTAATCCCAGCTACTTGGAAAGCTATGGCAGGAGAATCGCTTGAACCCAGGAGGTTGCAGTGAGCCAAGATTAGGCCACTGCACTCCAGCCTGGGTGACAAAGTGAGACTGAGACTCTGTCTTAAAAAAAAAAAAAATTATCCAGGTGTGGTGGTGGATGCCTGTAATCCCAGCTACTTGGGATGCTGAGGTGGGAGAATTGCTTGTACTTGGTAGGTGAAAGTTGCAGTGAGCTGAGGTCAGGCCACTGGACTCCAGCCTGGGCAACAGAGGCTTTGTCTCAAAAGAAAAAAAAAAAAAAGTTCCCAGAAATAACCTCTAAGCCACCCATCTAATTGGTCCCAGAGAGATCAAAAAATGCAGCATTGAAAATGGCATGGAGGCAATGACTTAGGGTTTATAGACAGGCATCTTCCCTGTCGTCATCCCTGACATCCTCCCCAAGTGGGCTGCCACAGGTCCTAGGTGATGATTGGTTTGGCCATGAAGCTGTTCAGAGGGACCAAGAGCTGCAGAGTTTGGGGAAATCCACCCCCTGCTTGCCCAGAAGGAGAAGATGCCTACTAATCTGTTTTGGAAACAATGCGGAATACTGATTAGCCAAATATTTGCTGGTGGGTGGGGATCACTGTGTGTATTCGTTTTCTATTGCTGCTGTAACAAATTACCAAACACTTAATGGTTTAGAACAACACAAATCCATTATCTTATAGTTCTGAAGGTCAGGAATCTGAAAAGATCTCACTGGGCTAAAATCAAGGTACTAGCAGGACTGTGTTTCTTTCTGGAGGCTCTAAGGGATAATCTGTTTTCTTGCTTTTTCCAGCTTCCAGGAGCCGCCTGCATTCCTTGGCTTGTGGCCTCTTCCTCTGTCTTCAAAATCAGTAAAGTCCCATCTATCTGACCCCTTTTCCATCATCACATCTGTCTCTAACCAACTATAGCTGGGAAAGGTCTTCTGCTTTCAAGGACTCATGTGATTCACTGAGCATACCTGGATAACCAGGGTCATCTCCCATCTTAAGATCCTTAGCCTTAATCACATCTACAAAGTCCCTTTTGCCATATGAAGTCACATATTCACAGATTCCAGGGAGTAGGACATGGATCTCTTTTGGGGGAACATTTTTCTGCCTTCTATAGTGTGTATTAAACTTTGATGCTTATGGCATGGCCCCGTTTTCTGTATCTTCTTCCACTCAGCTAAAGCCTTAGGTGAGCTGGGGCCTCCCTGGCAGCTGCCCTGGCCAGCTGATGTGGGGATCCATGGAGCCAGCTCTGGTTCATGCCAATAATCTCATTTATCCAACAGTCTCACTTGGCCTTGAACAATTTACCCTTCTCAAATATCAGCATGTTTTTCTGTAATGGAGGGATGGTTTCCAACAAGAAGAGGTTGACACACTCAAATTCAGGTAATTTGAGGAGATTAGAATAAAAGGATTTTAGGTCTTCTGCAGTTGCTAGAATATTTCATTGGCCAGTATCTATTGTCCTCATCTGCACTGTTGCTGTCCATCTGCAGTCAGAGATTCCTCAGTCCAGGGCCTAACCAAAAGGACTTGCTCCACTTACATTGCAAAGCAAACAACAGATTCTTAAACAAGAAAGATGATGCCTTCTGAGGCTTGGCTATTCCAGCCAAGCTCAGGGGAAAGACATTTTCCCTAAAGTATCAACAAGCCATTTGATCTCAGACTTAGAAGGTCATTCTTGTCTGCTTTTCTCTCCCATTAAATGAAAGAAAATGAAATGTTTTCCATAAGAGTAATTTATGAAACACTCCATATGGCAATATTAAAACTGTAAAAGTAAGCCTCCAGGGGACAAAACAAATAATGCGGCATCATCCGTCTGCCCTGGTACTGTCCCTGGGTAATGTCAGGTACAGTACATTGGGGAACTGGCTCCCCACTCAACTGGTACTTGGATGCCTTTGGAGCTTTTCCTTGAACATTGTTGCTACGGTTCATGAAATCTTCAGATTTTTGTTATGGAACCCATTCCCAAAGCAAAATGATCTTAAGTGTAAATACTAAATTTACTGTAAATTGCAGACATCACTACCTCCAAGACCCTTTTAATATATTGAGTCCCACTGAATGCTGGAATCCAAGATAAAGTTCTTTAAGAATATAGCACTCATGTCATTCATTCATTCATTTATTCATTGATATAGTCATTCAAGAAATATTTACTGAGTACCTATTAGATTCAGTGGTGAGCAAACCACTCTAACGGGTGAGACAAATGCAAATTAGAGTGATCGTTGATGTGGAGAAAATATATAGGGTTTAATAAGAGCTTATAACAGGTTAAGCACTGGGACACCATGGACAGATTTTAGGTAGGGGAGTTAAATGATCATATTTTCCCTTTTAAGAGTATCATATAGGCTGCAGTGTGGAAACAGATCAGAGAGGCTTCAGGGCCTGCCCAACCATCCTTTACGAGTGTTCTTTAACGCAAGGCCTCATGGCAGACAGTGTTACATGGTTAACCCCATTTCCATTCTCCTCTTGCCCTGCTTCCATGTGGTATAGAGGCTGGAAAAGTTAAATACCTTCTTCCCCACCTCCTGTGCAGCTCAATGTAGTCATGTGACCCTGCTCTGGCCTGAGACTTGAGCAGTGATCTGTTGAGGTCTTCTGGGAAGGAATATGCTTTTCCTGATAAAAGGAATGAGTGCAGCTGTTGCCCCTCCCCCTCCTTCCCACCTTTCACAGAGAAGGGATGACTAGAGCTGGGCAGCCATCAGGCAACCACAAGGGAAAGACCAAGATGTTGGCGTTCGTAGAATAGAGCCTCTGCAGCAATGTCAGCACCACCCACATATGGACTGCTTGTTATGTGGAAAATATCAGCTCCCATCTTTGGAGGTTGGATTTTTTGTTGTGGTTACTTTCCATGAAAAGCATTCTAAACAGATACAGTGATTCAAACATAGGCTTAGCTGAAAACAAATTAATAGGCCTTTTGATCATTGTCATAGTTAGCAGGTGGAATCCCCAAATTCCCCTTGTGCCATTGAAATTGCAGCCTTTGAATGGCATGATAAAAGAGGGAAGGAAAGAAGAAGGGAGCCGTGATGGTTTTCTTCCATGGGCCTATGGTGGCATTCCTCAGTGTTTCACTTCCAACCTCCTTGGAACCCATGCTTAGCTCTTCAGCCTCCAACACAGCCTTAACTGTAAGCCTAGATCCCTGAGTCACTCTGAAATGTATTAGTCCATGAGGAAGTAGAACAGATTCTGTCTTCTACCTGTTTTCATAACTGTAGAAATGAACACAGTGTGTGGCACTTGGTAGGTGCTCAGTGAATGTCCACGAAGCCAGTACGTACACACAAATACATGCAAAAGTTGAAAATAGCAATGCATTGTGTCTTTAAAAATAAAAAAGAGAAATAGCCTGATCTTTTGGAACACATATGGGGCAGAGCCTGCTCAATGAAGCATGCACATTTTGGATTAAGAAATATGATTATCATTTGTCAGCTCTGATTTCTGCCTCTGGGCGGATAAGAGGGTGTCCGAGGAGTCATTTTCACTCCTTCACAGACACCAAAACAGAAGGGGTCTTTGCTGAAAGGTAGACTCCGACGTGACAGTCATTAGCAGCTAGAAACAGGCAACTGATTACAAAGTCAAGATGAAGCGCTTCAGTAAAAAGAACCTTCATGCTTGAGGCATACTCTTTGCTTCTTTGTCGAAGTTGTGGTAGGTTTTTTTTTAAAAAAAATCACAATATAGTTTGCTGTACTTAAGTTTTTAACATCTCCACTGGGGAAAAATCGAAGGAGCTAAGTAAATTAGCTCATTGGATCATGAATTTATAGAAAAAAAATTTTATATTTTTATATTTATTTTTAATATTTAAATAAATATTTTTAATATTGCCCTTTGTCGTTTCTGTTAGGAGTGTCACGGGTCAAAGCAGAGACATGAGGCATGGGCTGATGGAGAAGGAGCAGTGTGAGGGCCTCTCCGGGTCATTTCTCTGTCTGGCTTCTGGTGCTATCTGCCCAACACAGTTTCTGAAAACATCGGAAACTCCCCAGTTTTGCCCAACATGCTTCCCCTATCTTGCACCTCTCAGTGCAGAGACATGTTCTGTGAGGATCCACCTGGTAAGACAGACAACGTGGAGAGGAAGAGCTCAGCGACCTGGCTTCCTGTCCTGCCCTTCCCTGGCAGACAGAGTTTTTTTTTTTTTTTTTTAATTATACTTTAGGTTTTAGGGTACATGTGCACAATGTGCAGGTTTGTTACATATGTATCCATGTGCCATGTTGATTTCCTGCACCCATTAACTCGTCATTTAGCACTAGGTATATCTCCTAATGCTGTCCCTCCCCCCTCCCCCAACCCCACAACAGTCCCCGGAGTGTGATGTTCCCCTTCCTGTGTCCATGAGTTCTCATTGTTCAATTCCCACCTATGAGTGAGAACATGCGGTGTTTGGTTTTTTGTCCTTGCGATAGTTTACTGAGAATGATGTTTTCCAGCTTCATCCATGTCCCCACAAAGGACATGAATTCATCATTTTTTATGGTATTCCATGGTGTATATGTGCCACGTTTTCTTAATCCAGTCTATCGTTGTTGGATATTTGGGTTGGTTCCAACTCTTTGCTATTGTGAATAGTGCTGCAATAAACATACGTGTGCATGTGTCTTTATAGCAGCGTGATTTATAGTCCTTTGGGTATATACCCAGTAATGGGATGGCTGGGTCAAATGGTATTTCTAGTTTTACTTTGTGAAGTCTCCAGTTTCAGAATGAGAAACCTCAGTTTAGCAACCAGGCCTATCACTGTAGGGATGAGAAAAGTGGAGCTCAGATAGGTGAAGCAACTTGTCCCAGGTCAACACAGCACGTCAGAGAAGTCGAGGCCAGCCAGTCTCCTGGGTTCTTCCCCATGTTCTTCCTACTGCCCCTCTGTGGCTTCCATTTGTAAAGAGAGGATTGCTTCTTCTCACTCGTCTCACACATTCTTGGGGCTATTTCAGTGAATTGTATCTACCTTTTTATATTTCTCATTTAAAAGAAAACCCACTCTATGGCATAATGGTTTCCAGTGTCCTGCTGTTTGGAAGAATGTTTTACCTACCTGTCAGTGCTGAGCTTTGAGCTCCTTGAAGAAGGACATTCCCGTGGTTGTGGCCCATCCAGGCAGAACCAGCCTAGCTGGCCAAGTGGTTTCTCTGCATCGTTTGGCTGTCAGATAAGGGCCACCTGCTTATTGATTGGCATAGTGACGTTTAAGTCCAGACATCCTCCCTAATGACACAGAACTTCATATTAAAGGATGTCAGGGAATTGATTTTGCTCTTCTTCAGGAACAAAAGGTGTCAGAAGTTAGAAGGAACTGAACAGTCAGGAAAATGTTAAGTCTCTATACCTTCCCATCACCCCATCCCTGACCGAGAAGCCATGATCGGCCAGTGGAAGATAAATCTAACCAATCCCGTGGGACAGAGGGAGAGAGCCCTGCACAGCAAGACAGCAGCAGTCATTGGGCAGAAATAAATCATGAGATGGTTGAGAATCTGATTATCTGGATCAATTTCTCTGCATCCTCCTCTGCCCTTTTAGGCCTGTGCTAAACTTTCCCTTCAGTGCAAATGGTATTAGGTGCCTTGTGTCTGAAAAGGTTGTTGGCAGGCTTTGGTTGAGAACACAAAGATGAATCTTCGTTCCCTTGTCTATAAAATGGGGATATAATAATCTACCTCCTGTGAGAATTCAATAATTTTATAAGATAAAGCTCTTAGAGCAGTGCCTGGCCCAGAGTGGATACTCAACTAATGTTAACTAAGAAAATGAAAATGAAAACCCAGGAATAGTCTCTGCCTGCAAAACGTTTTGAATCTAAGGAGGGAGATGAGGCGCTGTGTAAATATGCCTCTGTTCTGTATTTTTAATCAACTACTAAGGCCATAGAGAAGAAAGAGTTATCCCTTTTGTAAGGTAAAATAAATTATACTCATTGGCCAGCAAGGAAGAAATGAATTGAAAATACTAGAGGCAGAAAGGTTCAGAGTTTGGAGACTACCAGGTGGCACTGAGACTAAAAGCTTTATTTGCCATGTTCAGCTCAAGATTTAATGAGTTGTATAGTGTAAGGGGCCAACTCCAGGCTCCGCTGGAACTCACCCTGGGATCCACAGCAAACAAAGCACTAACTTTGGCATATGGCGCTGTGAGAAGTAAGTTTCCTAGGATCAGCCAGGCTCTGGGCCACTCACTGGGTTCATGCCTGTGAACATTACCTTCCGGGAGCTGCCTCCATTGCTGAACCTAATACACTACTCAGAGAAGGGTTGTAACCAAGGTTTTATAAAAGTCTGAGAAATAGAAGATGAACTTTAGATTTGATAAACAGGGCCGTACATTGGAGTCAGGTAGGGGTGAGTAGGAATCCTGGCCTTGCCACTTACTAGCTGTTTGACCTTGGATAAATTGCTTAACCTTTCTGAGCCTCAATTTCAATGTCTTTATTAAATAACTTTTATGACTGGGGAATCAATTAAATAATTTATTTAAAATACTTAGGGCAGTATTGATCATGAAATAGATGTTCCGAAAATACTTGTAATGATTTTGATCAGTTCCTGAGGGCCCACTTGTAATTTTCATTGGGTCTGTACTCTTGGGACTTCTCCAGAAACCACGACAAGGAATTTCAGAGAGTATTACCCAATATTGTAGTGGACTGTGCTCAAGAATCAAATACAACAATGTCAAAAATTTGTCTGACACAACAAAGGAATGGACTACCTGAAATATAGTCATATAGTCATATATACCTCATATAGTCCCTATGAGTTTTAAAATAGATGGTGGATGGTAATAAATTGAATGTCTGCGTTCTTAGAAAGGGTGATTCAGAGATACCCCAATTCTAAGATTCACTGACTCTGAATGTCAAGTATTTTTTGTGGCTTCAGAAATTTCTGATAAACGCATTTTTTCAGAGCCTTGTTGTATCATAATTTTGCTGTAGAGCAAACCACTTCAAACTTGGTGATCTATAAAAATAAACATTTATGGCCGGGCACGGTGACTCATGCCTATAATCCCAGCACTTTGGGAGGCCAAGGCGGGTGGATCACAAGGTCAGGAGATCGAGACCATCCTGGCTAACACGGTGAAACCCTGTCTCTACTAAAAATACAAAAAATTAGCCAGGCGTGGTGGCAGGCGCCTGTAGTCCCAGCTACTCGGGAAGCTGAGGTAGGAGAATGGCATGAACCTGGGAGGTGGAGCTTGCAGTGAGCCGAGATCGCGCCACTGCACTCCAGCCTGGGTGAAGAGTGAGACTCTGTCTCAAAAAATATATATAAAATAAAAAATAAATAAACATTTATTTCTTGCTCATGAGTCTATAGGCCAGCTGAGGTTTGGCTGATCTAGCAATGGGTTCAGTCCCATTTGCTCCACATGTCTCTCATCTTCCTTGAAATAACAACTGTCTGAGGCATGTTCTTCTCATGGTAAGAGGGCAAGAGAAGAGAGTAACTGCAGCCATGCAGGTACATAGCAAGTCCCTGTTCATATCACATTCAATAACACCCCAGTAGCCAGGCAAATCCTATGGCCAAACCCGAAAGGGAAAATGTAGACACTGCTCACTAGGAGGCCAAGGCAAGGATTCAGGTGTATATTAATACCATGGGGGAGTCAGGAATTGGGGGGCAATAATTCCTTCTTCCACACCTGTGATGTTGCAGACTATTGCTGGAGTGTAGTCTCCTTTCTGTTAGTTGAGGGGATTCTTTTTTTGATCTAGCTGTAACCCCTGATGAGTGATGTATCTCTTAGTCATTGTGGGCTGACATAAGGAGATAGGACCTCTTTAGTAAATGAGCCTTCTAAGATTCAGTCATGGTGAAATAACTAAACTGAGTGGAGGAAAAAGAAGTCACAGAGCCAATCCTTCAAATCCAGCCCGCAGCAGCAGAGGTGTAAATCATTACTATCTAATGTCCACTCAGGGGTCTACCTGAATTGAATTGTTGGTTTCCTTCCAATTCTCAATGATTTTCTGGCCATTTTCATAGAAACCATCAAGGTAACTGATACTTCTGGTTTCAAATAATATGCTAGATCAAAAGCATAAATTACCTTGAAAATGTGACCAATTTTCTAGCTCTCCTTAGCTATCAATAAATAATACTCAAATTGCTCTAAATTGTTGGATTGAGTTTAGGAGACAAAGGCCAGCAGTATCTGAGATTATTAACATGAATTGGGATAAAACTCCCTCTTCAGTTTTCATCTAACAGAATGCAAGTCTTCAGAGAATGACTCTTTTTTCTAGCATAACACTCATCTACCTCCTGAAGGGCTGGGAGCTTAGAATTATTTCTCACTCTCAGTACTTCTTAGAGAAACCCAGAAGAGTTCAGTGAGAATGGTTTCCCTGTTTGGCTGATTTTCTGGGAGGCAGAATGGCTCAGGGGTTAGATGCCATTCTGGGATCTATGGCTGGATTCAAACTTGGTTGCACACCTGGGTAGCTGTGTGACCCTGCGAAGGTTGCAAAGGTTGCTCAACCTCTGCAGTTGTCACTGATGTTGATCACAGATCTTTAGTTCCCCTTTCCTCCTGGCACCCAGAGGATCTAGTCCCTGGCTCCTTTGTGGTTGGGTGGTGCTATGTGACCAGTTCTGGCCAAGGATTGTGAGCAAACATGTTCTATGTAACTTCTGGATTACACTATTTAATACCCAGTGAGAGACTCTCCAGAATTCTCTCTTGTCCCCCCGGCACATTGACCAGCAACATGCAAGGTGATGTAACTCCAATGAGTAGAGTTACCTTGTTGACCTGCACTAGACATGTAGCATGAGAGAGAAATAACCTTTGTGCTAAGCCACTGACATTTGGGGGGTTATTTGCTGCCATAACTTAATCCACCCTACCCTGATTGATGTACCTCACTAAATCTTTGTTTCTTTATATGAAAAAATGGAGATAATAGTAGAATCTATTTCATCAAGTAATTATGAGGACTAAACAGAATAATGTATGTAATACTTAGAATAGTACCTAGCACGTAATAAATTTTTAATATATTTGGGCTATTTATGATGATGATAATGTTATGCCATGCCCTAACTTTGCCTCTAACAAGTTATCTGTTTCTATCAAACAAGTTATTAGTCATGTGTCTTCAAGAAAATCACTTATCATCAAGTTGCAATAGTAGTATGTTAGAATAAATGAGCTGTAAGACTAATTTCTAGCCTTATGATATGAGCCTCTATTAAGAACTCACTCAGAGACTCCATCCTGGTGTTTCAAAGATATTTCTATTGGTTAGGAAAATAAAACGCGATAATACTAAACATTATTTTCTCCCCTTCAGTTGCTCTCACTTACCGAAACAAAAAGATGTATCCTTATTACAGAATTCTTTCTGTATCCTATTCTGAAGATTTCTGCTCAGGAAATTACTCTGGCTCGTAAAATATTAGCTACAAATTGGTTTTCCGGTTTAGGCACCGACACCCTCATCAGTCCATCCCCATTCTCTGTTCTGTTTTCACCAGTAGGATGTCACAGTCCACCATGATCTTTTCTCCTGATAGCATGGTCTTATCAAAAGGAGAAGTTCCTGTCCTTGACCACCTCAGTCCAGGCCAAAATAGCTATCCACACACCACCACTCATGACCACTGAGACCTGTTTTCCAGCTTCTTCAGATCAGAGCTTTCCATATCTTGTTTTTCTGTCATGTGACTCTAGATGTATCCTTCTCTAGTCCCAAAGGTAGCCCTGACTGCAATTCCCAATAGCAGCATGTTAATCTATGTTAATATATTATATTGAACCATAAGAAATTGCCTTTGTGGACGGGGTGGGGGTTGAATATAGAAATTTCATATGGCTCAACCTATATGTAAACCCAATTTGGAAAAGAAGGAGACTGTGATCACATACCTATTAAATTACATGTTGGATCCCATCAAGAATCCTAATGTATTTCTTCCTCCATACCTTATTGAACTGGGATCTTGTTCCAGGACATGACTTATGCTCATATAACTTTCAGACCTCCCTATACCCAGCACTTGGTAGATAGCAGATACTGATGCTGTATTTATTGACCAACTAGATGGGAGCTTTTTGTGATATCTATTATTGACATCCATGTTTACACATTTGGGCTGTGTAAAAAGGTACAACTTATAATTACATTATGGGAGAAAATAACACTTCTTTAACCTCTTTCAGATTGAAGACATCATTACAAAGATGCAAGATGACAAGACAGGAGGTGTGCCCATCAGAACAGTCAAGAGCTTTCTCTCCAAAATCCCCAGTGTCGTCACAGGTAACACCCTCCTTGCAAGATGTTGGTAACAATCAGAACTACCAAAGAGTTATAAGTCTAGATTGCGGCCTGAGGGGTGTCTGAAGATCTGTGAATAGTAAAAATGAAACATTCAGTGTGTTTCTTGACTCAGGTCCCATCCTAGTCTTAGTTTCTAGGAAGAAGCTACTTGTTACCCATCATTAAGAATGACCTTACCGTGACCAGCCCTTCAAGTGCATGTGGATTGAGGCCTCTGGGAATAAATAAACCCATTAATAAAGTGGCCCATCAGCAACTTTGCCTGTGGCATATACACAAGCACAGAAATATTAAAGAAATTAAGTTTAAATAGGTTTTTAAGAAAGTGTTATATTCAAATTCTACAAAATGCTTTTATTTTCAGTTTTTTAACTCACTGTACTGGAACTCCTGAAAGAGAGATTTTAAAATATTTTTCTTCATTCCTGATATTGTGTTTTGTGTGCTCATCTTTCTTTTAAAATTTTTTATTGTGAAATATATTAAAACACATCGGTAGTTCAAAAATAATAAAACACATTACATGTACCTACCATCCTGCTTTATAAAGAATGTTATTATCAATATCTTAGAGCCCCCTTGGGTACCTACTGTATTGCATCCACTTCCCTAAACACTATCTGCTTGTATACTAATCAATTCATTGTTTTTCTTCATAGTTTTACTACCTAGGTATGTATTTTTTGCTATCCAAACAAGTAACCAAATAAATTAAGATAACATTTTAGATGATTCTCTTAATCTGCCTGTATGCTTTTCAAAATTCAGGAACCAAAGGACTTAGTTTTCACTATATACCTTTTAGAATGGCTAAAAATAAAAATATTGACAGTACCAAGTGGTGGTAAGGATGTGAAGCAACTGGAACTCTCACATATTGGTGATAGGAATGGAAAATTGTGCAGCTACTTTGGGAACTAGTTTGGCAGTTTCTTACACAGTTAAACAATGCTTACCACATGAACCAGCAATTCCACTCCTGGGTATTCACCCAAGAGCAATGAAAACTTGTGTTTGTACAAAAACTTGTATGTAAGGGTTTATAGCAACTTTTTTTGAAGTGTACTGAAGAATATAGCAACTTTATTCATCATCTCCAAAGACTGGAAACAACCCAAATGTCCTTCAGTGAACGGGTAAATGGATAAACAAACTGTAGTCTCTCCATACTCAGCAACAAAAACCAGGAAACTGTTGATACTGGCAGCAACTTGGATTAATCTCTAGGTCATTTATCTGAGTGAAAGAAGCAGTCTCAAAGGTTACATGCTATGTGGTTTCATGTATACAACATTCTATACATCACAAAACCATAGTGATTAAGATTAATTCAGTGGTTTCCAGCAACTGGCAGTTGTGGGGCGAGTGTGACTACAAAGGACAGCAGGACGGAGTTTTATGAGATGATGATGATGAACAGTTCTGTATACTGATTGTGGTGATGGTAACATGACTCTATATATAGGCCAAAATTCATGGAACAGGCCGGGTATGATGGCTCATGCCCGTAATCCCAGCACTTTAGGAGGCTGAGGCAGGGGGATCACTTGAGGTCAGGAGATTGAGACCACCATGGCCAACATGGCAAAACCCCATCTTTACTAAAAAATACAAAAATTAGCCAGGCGTAGTTGTGCGCCCCTGTAGTCCCAGCTGCTTGGGAGGCTGAGGCAGGAGAATCACTTGAACCTGGGAGGTAGAGGTTGCAGTGAGCCGAGATTGTGCCACTGCACTCCAGCCTGGGCAACAGAGCGAGACTCTGTCTCAATAACAACAACAACAATAACAACAGCAAATTTCATGGAACAGCACACACACACAGAGTCAATATTACTGTATATTAACTTAAAAGATAAATAGACCCAGTTGAAGTAAGTATTCCAGCTCATTATCAGGATTGTCACTGTTTGAACTCAGGTACTGTCTTACTCAGCTCAGGCTGCTAGAACAAAGCACCCTACACTGGGTGGCTTATAAAGCACAGAAATTTATGTCTCACAGTTCTGGGGGCTGGAAGTCTGAGATCAGGTACCATCATAGGTTCTGATAAGATCCCATTCCAGGTTGTAGACTGCTCACTTCTTGTTGTATCCTTGTTTGGTGGAAAGAAAGCTAGATAGGTGGCCGGGCACCATGACTCATGCCTATAATCCCAGCACTTTGGGAGGCTGAGGTGGGTGGATCACCTGAGGTCAGGAGTTTGAGAGCAGCCTAGCCAATGTGGCGAAACCCTGTCTCTACTAAAAATACAAAAAAATTAGCTGGGTGTGGTGGCATGCGCCTGTAGTCCTGGCTACTCAGGAGGCTGAGGCAGGAGAATCACTTGAACTGCGGAGGTTGCAGTGAGCAGAGGCCACGCCACTGCACTCCAGCATGGGCGACAGAGTGAGACTCTGTCTCAAAAAAAAAGTAAGCTAAATAGCTCTCTGGCCTCTCTGTAAAGGGTAATAATTCCATTTGTGAGGGGGCCTCCTTCATAAACTCCCCCAAAGGCCTCCTAATGCCATCACGTTGGGGACTAGATTTCAACATATGAATTTGGAGGAGACATATTCAGTCCAAAATAGAGCCCAGATAGATTTGGGTAATGAAGGATACTTGTTAGTGTTCTCTAATTTTAAAATTTATGTAAATGAAATTTTACTATATATATTATTCATGTATAATATATAGTATAATATAGACTATGTATGTAATTTTACTATATTATTTTTCACATTCCTGGATTTTGTTCAATAATGTTTAAGATTTTTGTATCTATTTCACGGGCCACATTGATCTGTGGTTTTTCTTACCATTGTTGCTGGTTTGGGTATCAAATTTATGGTAGCCTCATAAATGAGCCATGAAGTATCTCTCTTTTGTTGATGTCCTGCTTTTCTTTGAAAAATAATTGTCCCTTTAGTCCAAGTTTTAAGTATGTAATTTCAATTATTTTTTATTTCTAAAATTTCCTCTGGTTCTTTTATATTTTTAGACGGAGTCTTGCTCTTGTCACCCAAGCTGGAGTGCAGTGGCATGATCTCAGCTCACTGAAACCTCCACCTCCTGGGTTCAAGCAATTCTCCTGTCTCAGCCTCCTGAGTAGCTGGGATTACAGGCGTCCGCCACCACACCTGGCTAATTTTTTGTATTTTTAGTAGAGACGGGGTTTCACCATGTTGCCCAGGCTGGTGTCGAACTCCTGACCTTAGGTGATCCACCTACCTTGGCCTCCTAAAGTGCTCTGGTTCTTTTTACAATATGCTTGGTCATTCATTTTTTTAAATTTATTCATTTAGATATTTATTGAGTGTTCACTGTTTTCTAAGCATTGTTAAGGACCTGAGATTCAGAAGTAAATGAAACAGATAAAAAGTTCTACCCTCGAGGGGGGAGCCAAGATGGCCGAATAGGAACAGCTCCAGTCTCCAGCTCCCAGCCCGAGCGACACAGAAGACTGGTGATTTCTGCATTTCTGCTTGAGGTACCGGTTTCATCTCACTAGGGAGTGCCAAACAGTGGGTGCAGGACAGTCAGTGAAGCGCACTGTGCGCGAGCCGAAGCAGGGCGAGGCACTGCCTCACTCGGGAAGCGCAAGGGGTCAGGGAGTTCCCTTTCCTAGTCAAAGAAAGGGGTAACAGACGGCACCTGGAAAATCGGGTCAGTCCCACCCTCATACTGCGCTTTCCCAACGGGCCTGGAAAACGGCACACTAGGAGATTGGATCCCGCACCTGGCTCGGAGGGTCCTATGCCCACGGAGTCTCGCTGATTGCTAGCACAGCAGTCTGAGATCAAGCTGCAAGGCGGCAGCGAGGCTGGGGGAGGGGCGCCCGCCATTACCCAGGCTTGCTTAGGTAAACAAAGCAGCCAGGAAGCTCGAACTGGGTGGAGCCCACCATAGCTCAAGGAGGCCTGGCTGCCTCTGTAGGCTCCACCTCTGGGGGCAGGGCACAGACAAACAAAAAGTCAGCAGGAATCTCCAGAGACTTAAACGTCCCTGTCTGACTGACAGCTTTGAAGAGAGTAGTGGTTCTCCCAGCACGCAGCTGGAGATCTGAGAACGGACAGACTGCCTCCTAAAGTGGGTCCCTCACCCCTGAGCAGCCTAACTGGGAGGCACCCCCCCAGAAGGGAAAGACTGACACCTCACTGGGCCAGGTACTCCTCTGAGACAAAACTTCCAGAGGAACTATCAGACAGCTGAATTGGTGGTCTCACGAAAATCCGCTGTTCTGCAGCCACCGCTGCTGACGCCCAGCCAAACAGGGTCTGGAGTGGACCTCTAGTAAACTCCAACAGACCTGCAGCTGAGGGTCCTGTCTGGTAGAAGGAAAACTAACAAACAGAAAGGACATCCACACCAAAAACCCATCTGTTCATCACCATCATCAAAGCCCAAAAGTAGATAAAACTGCAAAGATGGGGAAAAAACAGAGCAGAAAAACTGGAAACTCTAAAAAGCAGAGCACCTCTCCTCCTCCAAAGGAACGCAGTTCCTCACCAGCAATGGAACAAAGCTTCATGGAGGATGACTTTGACGAGTTGAGAGAAGAAGGCTTCAGACGATCAAACTACTCTGAGCTACGGGAGGAAATTCAAAACAATAGCAAAGAAGTTAAAAACTTTGAAAAAAAATTAGAAGAATGGATAACTAGAATAACCAATGGAGAGAAGGGCTTAAAGGAGATGGAGGAGCTGAAAGCCAAGTTTCGAGAACTACGTGAAGATTGCAGAAGCCTCAGTAGCAGATGCGATCAACTGGAAGAAAGGGTATCGCAGATGGAAGATGAAATGAATGAAATGAAGCGAGAAGGGAAGTCTAGAGAAAAAAGAATAAAAAGAAATGAACAAAGCCTCCAAGAAATTTGGGACTACGTGAAACGACCAAACCTACGTCTGATTGGTGTACCTGAAAATGACGGGGAGAATGGAACCAAGTTGGAAAACACTCTGCAAGATATTATCCAGGAGAACTTCCCCAATCTAGCAAGGCAGGCCAACATTCAGATTCAGGAAATACAGAGAACGCCACAAAGATACTCCTCGAGAAGAGCAACTCCAAGACACATAATTGTCAGATTCACCAAAGTTGAAATGAAGGAAAAAATGTTAAGGGCAGCCAGAGAGAAAGGTCGGGTTACCCACAAAGGGAAGCCCATCAGACTAACAGCTGATCTCTCAGCAGAAACTCTACAAGCCAGAAGAGAGTGGGGGCCGACATTCAACATTCTTAAAGAAAAGAATTTTCAACCCAGAATTTCCTATCCAGCCAAACTAAGCTTCATAAGTGAAGGAGAAATAAAATACTTTACAGACAAGCAAACGCTGAGTGATTTTGTCACCACCAGGCCTGCCCTAAAAGAGCTCCTGATGGAAGCACTAAACATGGAAAGGAACAACCGGTACCAGCCACTGCAAAAACACGCCAAATTGTAAAGACCATCGAGGCTAGGAAGAAACTGCATCAACTAATGAGCAAAATAACCAACTAACATCATAATGACAGGATCAGATTCACACATAACAATATTAACGTTAAATGTAAATGGGCTAAATGCTCCAATTAAAAGACACAGACTGGCAAACTGGATAAGGAGTCAGGACCCATCAGTGTGCTGTATTCAGGAAACCCATCTCATGTGCAGAGACACACATAGACTCAAAATAAAGGGATGGAAGAAGATCTATCAAGCAAATGGAAAACAAAAAAAGGCAGGGGTTGCAATCCTAGTCTCTGACAAAATAGACTTTAAACCAACAAAGATCAAAAGAGACAAAGAAGGCCATTACATAATGGTAAAGGGATCAATTCAACAAGAAGAGCTAACTATCCTAAATATATATGCACCCAACACAGGAGCACCCAGATTCATAAAGCAAGTCCTGAGTGACCTACAAAGGGACTTAAACTCCCACACAATAATAATGGGAGATTTTAACACCCCACTGTCAACATTAGACAGATCAACGAGACAGAAAGTTAACAAGGATATCCAGGAATTGAACTCAGCTCTACACAAAGTGGACCTAATAGACATCTACAGAACTCTCCACCCCAAATCAACAGAATATACATTTTTTTCAGCACCACACCACACCTATTCCAAAATTGACCACATAGTTGGAAGTAAAGCTCTCCTCAGCAAATGTAAAAGAACAGAAATTATAACAAACTGTCTCTCAGACCACAGTGCAATCAAACTAGAACTCAGGATTAAGAAACTCACTCAAAACCGCTCAACTACATGGAAACTGAACAACCTGCTCCTGAATGACTATTGGGTACATAATGAAATGAAGGCAGAAATAAAGATGTTCTTTGAAACCAACGAGAACAAAGACACAACCTACCAGAATCTCTGGGACACATTCAAAGCAGTGTGTAGAGGGAAATTTATAGCACTAAATGCCCACAAGAGAAAACAGGAAAGATCCAAAATTGACACCCTAACATCACAATTAAAAGAACTAGAAAAGCAAGAGCAAACACATCCAAAAGCTAGCAGAAGGCTAGAAATAACTAAAATCAGAGCAGAACTGAAGGAAATAGAGACACAAAAAACCCTTCAAAAAATTAATGAATCCAGGAGCTGGTTTTTTGAGAAGATCAACAAAATTGATAGACCGCTAGCAAGACTAATAAAGAAGAAAAGAGAGAAGAATCAAATAGATGCAATAAAAAACGAAAAAGGGGATATCACCACCGATCCCACAGAAATACAATCTACCATCAGAGAATACTACAAACACCTCTATGCAAATAAACTAGAAAATCTAGAAGAAATGGATAAATTCCTCGACAAATACACCCTCCCAAGACTAAATCAGGAAGAAGTCGAATCTTTGAATAGACCAATAACAGGTTCTGAAATTGTGGCAATAATCAATAGCTTACCAAGAAAAAAGAGTCCAGGACCTGATGGATTCACAGCTGAATTCTACCAGAGGTACAAGGAGGAACTGGTACCATTCCTTCTGAAACTATTCCAATCAATAGAAAAAGAGGGAATCCTCCCTAACACATTTGATGAAGCCAGCATCATCCTGATACCAAAGCCTGGCAGAGACACAACCAAAAAAGAGAATTTTAGACCAATATCCTTGATGAACATTGATGCAAAAATCCTCAATAAAATACTGGCAAACCGAATCCAGCAGCACATCAAAAAGCTTATACACCATGATCAAGTGGGCTTCATCCCTGGGATGCAAGGCTGGTTCAACATACGCAAATCAATAAATGTAATCCAGCATATAAACAGAACCAAAGACAAAAACCACATGATTATCTCAATAGATGCAGAAAAGGCTTTTGACAAAATTCAACAACCCTTCATGCTAAAAACTCTCAATAAATTAGGTATTGATGGGACGTATCTCAAAATAATAAGAGCTATATACGACAAACCCACAGCCAATATCATACTGAATGGGCAAAAACTGGAAGCATTCCCTCTGAAAACTGGCACAAGACAGGGATGCCCTCTCTCACCGCTCCTATTCAACATAGTGCTGGAAGTTCTGGCCAGAGCAATCAGGCAGGAGAAGGAAATAAAGGGTATTCAATTAGGAAAAGAGGAAGTCAAACTGTCCCTGTTTGCAGATGACATGATTGTATATCTAGAAAATCCCATTGTCTCAGCCCAAAATCTCCTTAAGCTGATTAGCAACTTCAGCAAAGTCTCAGGATACAAAATCAATGTACAAAAATCACAAGCATTCTTGTACACCAATCACAGACAAACAGAGAGCCAAATCATGAGTGAACTCCCATTCACAATTGCTTCAAAGAGAATAAAATACCTAGGAATCCAACTTACAAGAGATGTGAAGGACCTCTTCAAGGAGAACTACAAACCACTGCTCAATGAAATCAAAGAGGATACAAACAAATGGAAGAACATTCCATGCTCATGGGTTGGAAGAATCAATATCGTGAAAATGGCCATACTGCCCAAAGTAATTTATAGATTCAATGCCATCCCCATCAAGCTACCAATGACTTTCTTCACAGAATTGGAAAAAACTACTTTAAAGTTCATATGGAACCAAAAAAGAGCCCGCATTGCCAAGTCAATCCTAAGCCAAAAGAACAAAGCTGGAGGCATCACGCTACCTGACTTCAAACTATACTACAAGGCTACAGTAACCAAAACAGCATGGTACTGGTACCACAACAGAGATATAGATCAATGGAACAGAACAGAGCCCTCAGAAATGATGCCGCATATCTACAACTATTTGATCTTTGACAAACCTGACAAAAACAAGAAATGGGGAAATGATTCCCTATTTAATAAATGGTGCTGGGAAAACTGGCTAGCCATATGTAGAAAGCTGCAACTGGATCCCTTCCTTACACCTTATACAAAAATTAATTCAAGATGGATTAAAGACTTAAATGTTAGACCTAAAACCATTAAAATCCTGCAAGAAAACCTAGGCAATACCATTCAGGCCATAGGCGTGGGCAAGGACTTCATGTCTAAAACACCAAAAGCAATGGCAACAAAAGCCAAAATTGACAAATGGGATCTCATTAAACTAAAGAGCTTCTGCACAGCAAAAGAAACTACCATCAGAGTGAACAGGCAACCTACAGAATGGGAGAAAATTTTTGCAACCTACTCATCTGACAAAGGGCTAATATCCAGAATCTACAATGAACTCAAACAAATTTACAAGAAAAAAACAAACAACCCCATCAAAAAGTGGGCAAAGGACATGAACAGACACTTCTCAAAAGAAGACATTTATGCAGCCAGAAAACACATGAAGAAATGCTCATCATCACTGGCCATCAGAGAAATGCAAATCAAAACCACAGTGAGATACCATCTTACACCAGTTAGAATGGCCATCATTAAAAAATCAGGAAACAACAGGTGCTGGAGAGGATGTGGAGAAATAGGAACACTTTTACACTGTTGGTGGGACTGTAAACTAGTTCAACCATTGTGGAAGTCAGTGTGGCGATTCCTCAGGGATCTAGAACTAGAAATACCATTTGACCCAGCCATCCCATTACTGGGTATATACCCAAAGGACTATAAATCATGCTGCTATAAAGACACATGCACACGTATGTTTATTGCGGCACTATTCACAATAGCAAAGACTTGGAACCAACCCAAATGTCCAACAACGATAGACTGGATTAAGAAAATGTGGCACATATACACCATGGAATACTATGCAGCCATAAAAAATGATGAGTTCGTGTCCTTCGTGGGGACATGGATGAAACTGGAAAACATCATTCTCAGTAAACTATCGCAAGGACAAAAAACCAAACACCGCATGTTCTCACTCATAGGTGGGAATTGAACAATGAGAACTCATGGACACAGGAAGGGGAACATCACATTCCGGGTACTGTTGTGGGGTGGGGGATGGGGGGGGCGGGGACACACACACACAAAAAAAAGTTGTGCAGTTATTTGTATATCAATTGTACCTCAATAAAGAGCTGTTAAAAAAAAAAAAAAGTTCTACCCTCATGGAATTTATATTCTAGTAGAGGAGGAAATAAGTAAGGAAAACTTGCAGAATTGTAGGTAGTGATAAATGCCAAGGAGAAAAATAAAATACACAAAAGGATGGGAAGTGTTGGAGTGTTGCAACTTTGGAATAAGTGCTCAAGAAAGAGCTCCTTGAGATGACATTTGAGTAAAGACGGAAAGGAGATGAGGGATTGAATCATATGGATATTGAGGGAAAGAGCATTCCAGACAGCCAGAGCTCAGTGCCCAAGGCAGGAGAGTTCCTGGAACATCGAGGATCTGTGAGGAGGAGCCAGGGCAGCTATAGTAGAGTCAAGAAAATAAGGAGAGTGGGGATGAAGCCACGTGAGAATGGTGAGCTTGATCACTTAGCCTCTTATCACTGCAGGATTTTGCACATGGCCTGACATGCTCTGACTTAACTTTCAATGAGATCACTCTATTATATTCAGAATTCCCTGGGGGATTGAGGGTTTAGATGCCAGATAGGAGGCTATTATTAAAATGGTGGCTCAGACTAGGTGATACGGTTTCACTCTGTGTCCCTACTGAAATCGCATCTCAAATTATAATCCCCACATTGCAAGGGAGGGACCTGGTGGTAGGTGATTAGATCATGAGGGAGGTTCCCCCATGCTGTTCTCATAATAGTGAGTGAGTTCTCACAAAATCTGATGGTTTAAAAGTGTGGCACTTCCCCTTGCTCTCTCTCTCTCCTGCCACCATGTAAGACATGCCTTGTTTCCCCTTTACCTTCTGCCAGGATTGTAAGTTTCCTGAGGCCTCCCCAGCCATGTAATTGACTGTGGGTCAATTAAGCTTCTTTCCTTTATAAATTATCCAGTCTCAGATCATTCTTTATAACAGTGTGAAAATGGACTAATACACTAAGCTATCAGCACTGGAGATGTGTTAGGTAGTCAGATTCGGATTCAAGTCTGAAGGTAGATGATATGGTTTTGCTGAGTCCCCACCCAAATCTGATCTTGAACTGTATAATAGTTCCCATAATTCCCACATATCATGGAAGGGACCCGGTGGCAGGTAATTGAATCATGGGGGCAGTTACCTCTATGCTGTTCTCATGATAGTGAGTGAGTTCTAACGAGATCTGATGATTTCATAAGGGGCTTTCCCCCTTCTTTGCTCTGCACTTCTCCTTGCTGTTTCCATGTGAAGACAATGTATTTGCTTCACTTTCTGCCATGATTGTAAGTTTCCTCAGCCATGCTGAACTGTGAGTCAATTAAATATCTGTCCTTTATAAATTACCCAATCTTGGGTATGTCTTTATTAGCAGCATGAGAATGGACTAATACAGTAAATTGTTACTAGGTAGTGGGGCACTGCTTAAAGATACTTGAAAATGTGGAAGCAGCCAGGTGCAGTGGCTCATGCCTGTAATCCCAGCACTTTGGGAGGCCATGGCAGGTGGATCA
This sequence comes from Hylobates moloch, assembly GCF_009828535.3. Classification (NCBI taxonomy): domain Eukaryota; kingdom Metazoa; phylum Chordata; class Mammalia; order Primates; family Hylobatidae; genus Hylobates; species Hylobates moloch. Next base: position 32,995,617 of record NW_026652291.1, on the reverse strand, counting down.
TTTGAGGTCAGGAGTTCAAGACCAGCCTGGCCAACATGGTGAAACCCCGTCTCTACTAAAAGTACAAAAATTAGCTCAGTGGTAGTGGCATGCACCTGTAATCCCAGCTACTTGGGAGGCTGAGGCAGGAGAATGACTTGAGCCCAGGCAGCAGAGATTGTGGTGAGCTGAGATCACACCACTGCATTCCAGTCTATGAGACCCTGTCTCAGAAAAAAAAAAAATAGAAAATGTGGAAGTGACTTTGGAACATGGGTGACAGGCAGAGGTAGGAACAATTTGAAGGGCTCAGAAGAAGATAAGAATATATGGGAAAGTTTGGAACTTCCTAGAGACTTGTTGAATGACTTTGACCAAAATACTGATAGTCGTATGGACAATAAAGTCCAGGCTGAGGTAGTCTCAGATGGAGATGAGAAACTTGTTAGGAACTGGAGCAAATAACCCTTGTTATGCTGTAGCAAAGTCTGGTGGTATTTTGGCCCTGCCCTAGAGATTTGTGAAACTTTGAACTTGAGAGAGATGATTTAGGATATCTGGCAGAAAAACATTTGTAAGTGCAAAGTGTTCAAGAGATGACATTTGACCTCTCTGGACACGAGAGCATAAAAGTTTGGATAATTTGCAGCCTGACAAACCAGTAGAAAAGAAAAACCCATTTTCTGGGGACAAATTCAAGCTGGCTGCAGAAATTTGCATAAGTAAGGAGGAACCAAATGTTAATTGCCAAGACAGTGGGGAAAATGTTTCCAGGGCATGTCACAGACCTTCAAGGCAGCCCCTCCCACCACAGGCCCAGAGGCCTAAGAGGAAAAAATGTTTTTTTCTTTCCTGTTAGGTCCAGGGCCTCACTGCTGTGTGCAGCCTAAGGACTTAGTGCCCTGTGTGCCAGCTGCTCCAGCTATAGTTAAAAGGGGCCAAGGTACAGCTTGGGCCATGGCTTCAGAGGGTGCAAGCCTCCAGCCTTGGCAGCTTCCACGTGGTGTTTGTCTTGTGGGTGTGCAGAAGACAAGAATTGAGGTTTAGGAACCTCCACCTAGATTTCAGAGGATGTATAGAAACATCTGGATGTCCAGGCAGAGGTGTGCTGCAGGGTCAGAGCCCTCATGGGAGCCTCTGCTAGGGCAGTGCAGACGGGAAATGTGGGGTTGGAGCCCCCACACAGAGTCCCCACTGGGGCACTGCCTAGAGGAGCTGTAAGAAGAGGGCCACTGTCCTCCAGATCCCAGAATGGTAGGTCCACCCACAGCTTGCACTGTGCAACTGGAAAAGCTGCAGACACTCAACATCAGCTGTGAAATCAGCCAGGAGGGAGGCTGTACCCTGCAAAGCTACAGGGTCAGAGCTGCCCAACTTAGTGGGAGCCCACCTCTTGCATGAGCATAATGTGGATATGAGACATAAAGTAAAAGGAGATTATTTCATAATGTTAAGGTTTAATTAGTGACCTGTTGGATTTCAGACTTGCATGGGGCCTGTAGCCCCTTTGTTTTGGCCAATTTCTCCCGTTTAGAACAGGTATATTTACCCAATGCCTGTACCCACATTGCATTTAGAAAGTAACAAGCTTGCTTTTGATTTTACAGGCTCATAGACAGAAGGGACTTGCTTTGTCTCAGGTGAGATTTTGGACTCGGACTTTTGGGTTAGTGCCAGAATGAGTTAAGATTTTAGGAGACTGTTGGGAAGGCATGATTGTGTTTTGAAATGTGAAGACATGAGATTTGGGAGGGGCTGGGGTAGAATGATATGGTTTGGACATGTACCCACCCAAATCTCATCTTGAATTGTAATTCCCATAGTCCCCACATGTCTTGAGAGGGACGCAGTGAGAGGTAATTGAATCATGGGTTGGTTACCTCCATGCTTTTCTCATGATAGTGAGTGAGTTCTCATGAGATCTGATAGTTTTATAAGGGGCTTTTCCCCCACCTCACTCTTCATATCTCCTTGCTGCTGCCATGTGAAGAAGGACGTGTTTGCTTTCCTTTCTGCCATGATTGTAAGTTTCCTGAGGCCTTCCCAGCCATGCCGAACTGTCTGTCAATTAAACCTCTTTTCTTTATTTCCCAGTCTTGTGTATGTCTTTATTAGCAGCATGAAAATAGACTAATAGAGTAGAACAGACAGTATTAGGGCATAGATCAGATATAGAATGTGAGAGGAAAAAAGGAATTAGCCATGATCCACACCTTTTGGCTTCGGCAACTGGAAAAATGGAGTTTCTGTTAATTTCAACAGGGAATACTATGATGGGGGCACCAGGGGTTGGGGTGGGGGGCAGTTGTTAGCTGAAGGATAAGAAATCAAAAGACACATTTTAGACAGGTCAAGTTTTAGCGATCTGTTAGACATTCAGTTGGAGATGACAAGTAGGTGTTTCAGTATGTGGATTTAGATTTTAAATGTGTGTCTGAGCTGGGTTCATAAGCCATCAGCATGTAGACAGTATTTAGAGTTATGGGAATAATGAGGTCACCAAGGGAGTGAGAGTAGATAGAACACACAGTCCAATTCCTAAAACACAAGGTACTCCAATCTATAGATGTGAGGGAGAGAAGAAGAAAACAGCAAAAGAAATTGAGAACAAGTGGCTGGAGACAAGGAGGAAAAATCAAGAGGATATAATTTCTTGGATGCCAACTTTTCTAGAAAGTGTTTTAAGGGAGAGTGGAGTGACCTACCATAGCTGTGCTGAGAAGCTAAGGGCTGAGAATTGATCATTGCATTTAGCAATACTGAATTCATTGCTGACCTTGGTAAGTGCACATTCTGTGAAACATTGGGAGCAAAAGTCCTTATTGGGTGTGTTCCAATCTGAGATGAGGAGAGTGATTCGAGGTGCTAAGACAGTTAATCTTGGGTGGAGTTTCCCTTGTAAAATGAAGAAATGCAGGCATATCTAGAGGGGTGCATTAGGTCAGAACAGGTAGATTTTTAATTTAATAAAAAGATAATATGTTTGTATTATAGAAATGACTCAGTAGAGGAGGGGAGATGATGCAGGAGAATGGGAAAACTTCAAGGAGTGATATCAATGAATAGATAAGAGAGGACTGAATCTAACATGCATATTGGTGAGTAGTTTCAGCTAGAAACACATGCAGTTTATTCGTAGAAAGAAGAAAGGAGGCAGCCAGGCATGGTGGCTCACGCCTGTAATCCCAGCACTTTGGGAGGCCGAAGCGGGCGGATCACAAGGTCAGGAGATTGAGACCATCCTGACTAACATGGTGAAACCCCATCTCTACTAAAAATACAAAAAAATTAGCCAGGCGTAGTGGCAGGTGCCTGTAGTCCCAGCCACTTGGGAGACTGAGGTGGGAGAATGGCATGAACCCGGGAGATGGAGCTTGCAGTGAGCTGAGATTGCACCACTGCACTCCAGCCTGGGCGACAGAGTGAGACTCCGTCTCAAACAAACAAATAAAACAAAACAAAAAAAGAAGAAGAAAGGAGGCATAATAGATGCACAGAGGTACAAATAAGTAGGCAGGTGTGATGGGAGGTGGTGGAAGCTTATAGAATTTCTCATTGTCTCTATGTTCCTTGTAATCTGGAAAGCAAAAGTGGTAGAGATTTTGCAAGTTTGAAGAGAGATCATAAGTTATAAATTAGTCAACTAGGAGAGTAGAGATTGACTGGATTAGGGAAATAGAACTTTGATTGTGACTGATATAGTTTGGCTCTGTGTCACCACTCTGATTTCATCTCAAATTGTAATCCCCATAATCCGCACATGTCGAGGGAGACACCTGGTAAGAGGTGATTGAATCATGGGGGTGGTTTCCTCCTCCTGTTCTCATGATAGTGAGCAAGCTCTTATGAGATCTGGTGGTTTTTATAAGTGTTTGACAGTTCCTTCTTCACACACTATCTTGCCTTCTGCCGTGTAAGACATGCCTGCTTCCCTTTTTGCCATGATTGTAAGTTTCCTGAGGTCTCCCTAGCCATGCAGAACTGTGATTCAATCAAACCTCTTTGTTTTTTAATTAATTACCCAGTCTTGGGCAGATATTTATAGCAGTGTGAGAATGTACTAATACAGTGACCTTCTTAGGATGATTAATATTTTTGAATTTAAAGACAGATAATTTTTTCCCCATCACATTTAGCTTTGTGGATTTGGGCATGCCTCAGGTAGAAAGTGGACTTAATTGATGTTATAGCAAGTTTGAGGGTATAATAGATCAAGATAGAGGCAGAGTAACTAAAATGATTGGCCATTACATTTAATTGAGTAAGGATGAAAACAAGAACATGAGATGGATGAGGAAACATGAAGAGTAGTAATTACAACAAATTGTAAGTCGAGTGGCAAAGGAAATTTGGAGTCTTCAGAGGCAAGAGTAAGAGAGCTGAAAATATGGGAGATGGTGATTAGATAGTGGCACGTTTGAAATTGAGATTCTGGAAAGATTGTGATTATTGGCAGGGACAATAATATAAGGTATAACCATAGGAACAAGGGATTGAAATGGGAGAGAGGGTAAGATTTTTGGAGGCGAGGACGTTAAGGAACTGAGAGGCCTTGACACTGGAAGACTGAGCTGTGTGAATATTGAAATCACTACTTGGGGAGTATTAGAGAAGGTGATTGTGAGTTAAAATATTTATGGAATGAGAAGCAAAGGACCAGGGATCAGCGGATGACTTTCACAGTAAGAGGTACAGGTGGTTTAATCAGATGGTATGGGAGTCAAAGCTGAGTGTGTTTTAGAGAAGAGGGAGGGGATGAAGGTAGTCTGAAAGTAGCCATTAGAAGCATGACAGTCACTTACCTACCTGTAAATCCCATGGTATATAAAGTGTGGGAGGGAAAATAGCCACCACCTAAGAGGGCTGCAGGGAAGCAGGGCCATTGGGGAAGAACAAGAAGATGAAAGGAATATTAACTGGTTTTACTTATGATTCATCGTGAGTCCAAGAGGGCAAGTGAAAGGGTTTCAGGGGGAGATGGTGAGTTTATGACATGAGTAATAAATGCCTGCTATTGCTATGTGCCAGGCTCTAAAGTAGTCACAGACGATATAAAGATGAATAAAGACTTGACCCCTGCTCTTAAAAAGCTATTAATCTAGTGAGAGAAACAGACACAGGTAGATCAATGATTATATGAGCTATGTGCCATAATAGAAGAATGGACAAAATGCCGTTTGAGTCCAGGAGAGAGCATCATGAATTTTTATTGGGTATGTCTAGAATATTTCTCTGAGAAGGTATATCAGTTATCTACTGCTGCATAACAAACCACCACAAACTATAATTGCTTACAACTACAGTGATTTATTGTTTCTTATGATTATGATTCCATGAACTGGCAATCTGGGCAGTTCTGCTGGTCTCGGCCATGAGGCCATAGTCATCTGATGGCTCAATTGAGGCTAGAGGGTCTACAGTGGCTTCATTTATTTGTTTGGCCTTGGTGCTTACTCTTAACTGGGGTCTCAGTTCTTCTCCATGTCACCTTGTATCCACCAATAGGTTAGATTAGGCTTCTTCACAGCCTCTTGGTCTTAGGGTTCCAATCAGGAGAGGATAAAAACTACAAGACCTCTCAGGGTCTAGGCTCCAGAATTCATACAATGTCAAGTCTGCCACATCTTGTTCTTCAAGGCAAATCACAAGGCAGAGTCTGGATTGAAGAGGATGGAGAAACCAACTCCACCTCCTGGTGTAGGAGTGGCAACATCATGTTGACATTGGGAGACATGATTCATTGGAGGGCATTACCATAACAATCTACCACAGACAGTAATTTAGAACTGGGCCTTAAACATAAGTAGAAATCCAGGAAAAGTCATTCCACGTAGAGAAAATAGAATGTTCATAGGCTCAAATACATGAAAAACATGCCAGGTTTCAGTAAGGATAAGCTTGTTTGTGTGGTTGGAGTTTATTATGTGTGTATGTGTTTGTGAAGAGGAGCATGTTGGCAGAACAGCCACAGGAATGAAAAGGATACAAGAATTACACCTAATAACAGATTATAAAGGAACACTGACTTGTAGACTTAGTCTCAAAGGTGGGTTACTTTCATCTCAAAGGTAACCCATCTACCCTGTTCAGATGGACTGCCATCAGAGGTTTTAAATATGAGGGAAATCACATCCATGAAGTGGATGGAAGTGTAAGCAGGAAGAAATGAGGAGTGTGGAGACTAGTTATGGAGTCTAGATGAGGGAATGTGTGTGAGAAATAAGGCCGTATTAATGACAACCACAGCATCAACTGAAACCATGGCTGTATAGCCATCCATCATTAAATCCTTATAAAAACCCTGTGAGATAGAAACTTTTATTATCTCTACTATGTAATGGAGGAAACTGCTAATTCAAGAGTCACTTTTCCAAGGTCACACAGCTAGTAAATAGCAGGATCTGTTCCTCTGGGCCACCTGTGTAAGGACGGTAGCGGTAGGGTTCAAGAGATCAGAGGAAAAAGTAGAAGGTATGACTGACACAACCTGCTGACTTGAAATAGAGCAGAGGGTAACTCATCCAAAATGGATACACCTTAATATCATGGATTGAATACATTCATTTAACTTTTTCTCTTCTGAAACCCCACAAAAATTATAGTAAAAGATTTTTATTTTAAAAGCATGATCTAAAAGTTGGAGGTCTCTATTAGAGTGATCTACCATGGGAAATAAACATCCTTAAAAATCTTGAAAAGATAGTCCAGTACAGGGCAGTCAGTGCCTCACTCTCAAGATGTGCAGGTGTGTGAAAGACTCATGGAGAATAGTCCCCCAACACGGAGACAATTGCAACAAAACTGAAGAATCTGAAAAACAGCTGGATGAGTGGTAACTGACAATAGCCCTGAAACAACTTAACCATCAATTGTCAGTGGACAAAGCTAAAAAAAAAAAAAAACTCTATTTATATGATGGAGTTCTCAATGGGCTCAGAAACTGGTAGCATCAGCAGACTTTTCTATCTAGTTAGAATGCATTTTGCCAACACTCTCACCTACTTAACTATGCAAAGACCAATCACTAGCTCAGTGTCTATTGTTTAGCAATATCAGGTCCTGCACTTGGCCAGCCCAGCTCAGGCTGGTGTTGAGGTGGTTCCTAAGACCAGTCAAGCCCCAGGAGAGAAGACAAATCTCATGCTTATCTCTAGTTGCTGGCACTAGAGTAGAGAACTACATAGAGAAAAAATCCAGGTCACTGAGACCCATGGGTACCAAACCTAAAGTTGAAACGCATTAATACATGGCCACCCTGTTACTGTGGCAAGAGAGGCTGTATGTACATGGGACAGTAATCAGCCCACACTTCAGCCTTTCCACCAGCTCAGCAGCCTCCATCAGACTTTCTAGCCATTTGAGAAATAGCCAGTTTCCCATCACAAACCAGCAGATACCAGCAGATACTCCAACATTGGAGCTTCCATTTCAACAGCAACAGCTGGGGGAATAACTTTTTCTCTTCTGCGTTGGGAACCCAGTTCTTTAATAAAAATTGAAAGTAAAGATGAAAGAATAATGGACATTATAAGGCTGGTTAATCAGCAGTGTCTTTATTTCTTGCACTGCTGTATAACACACTGTCCATACCTACATGTGACTTTGCTGAATAAACAGCAAGTGATTTCAATGGAAGAAGGCAAGAAGATGGAGACCAATGGCATGATGATGACAGTCTGCTGGTGAAAGCTTCTTTCCAAAGATGATATTGATGAGGAACACATGAGCATCTCCCAGTGCATCCAAGACTCCGTCACTCTCAGAAGCTCTGGGAAGCTGCTTGTCACCACTTTCTCAGCAACACGGTGAAAGTCGGAGAATAACGTTGATAAAAAGTAGTATCTTGCTGTAAGGCCCATCTCTATGCTGTCAAGTTACTACATTGAGTTGAAAATTTCGCCAGCATATCCAGATCATCCCAAAGGCAAAAAGAGAAGCAACTGTTAATGACCTACACCAAATAAATCAACAAACACTTAGCAATATGCAGATGTGTACCTTTATAGTGGATCAAACGAGCCTGGACAAGAAACTCTAAATGGAAAGTTTTAGAGCATAAAGAGAACATTCTAGAAAAAGAATGTACTTGCCAAAAAAGTCAAAACTGAGATAAAGGAAAAAATGTAGACCTGGGGAATATGAATTTGGAAAAAGAATTTATGGGTAATGAGGATAGAGATAACGGGGGAGGTATAGTTATAAGCAGAGCAGAAAATTGATATGCAGTTTTCCAGAATTCACAGGTGACATAGAAGGGAACCATTGTACCAAGTGATACAAAAAGATCAGAGTTGAAGGGATGTGATTTCGTCCACATGAGTCCCTTTAAAGCAGGCTTTGTGGTGTGTTTGTTTACAACCTTCCTAAGGTGTCGATGTCTACCAGTTGGAACAGTGACACAAGAGGTGGTAGGCATTTCTTGACCTTCCATCTCACAAATTAAATTTGTCTGGTGAATTCCTGAAGGACCCAGGCAGAGCCTGGACTGAAAGCACCTGTTTCGATCTTATGTGCTGAAAGCAAAACCTTTTCTCATCAAATGTTTCTCTTCTTTGTCTTTCTGGCTTTCATATGTCTGATCTAACTTCATTGCTTACATCTTTATTAATGATAAATATCTAATAAAAATGTTAATAAATTTAAATAAATACATTGAATAAAAATAACCTATATTGATCTAACCTGTTTTGGGTAAAGGAGGTTCCTATACCCAATATAAGGACTTGAGGAAGTTATGGGTTTGGGAGAGAAGACACAAGATCAGTCTTGATTATGCTAAGCTTGAGGTATTGAAGGGGTATTCAGGTAGCACTGTTTAGGAGAAGCTTGGAAGTGAGGAGTCAAAGTCCTGGAGAACATTTTATGTAAGAGATATGTATGGATTTGGGAGTCATCAGAGTCTGAGTGACCCAACACTCCAGGGTCATGACTGGGAACTACAATTTTCACATCTTCTTCTATAAGCCATGTATTAGTCTATCTGCTACCCAGGCTTGAGATAACATGCTCACCCACCCCACATCTTCTATGATTTTGAGTTTGAAATTTTCCCACCAATATGTAAGGGAAATTATCTTACCTGCTCAGATCAGGACAAACTCATAGGTGAATTCACAGGTATTGCTGGGATGAAGAGGGAGAAGGAATGCCTGTTGGTTCACCTGCGGGTTTGAAATGTTGGGATTGGGAAGGCTGGCCCAGGGAGTAAATGCGCTGAGTTAGGGGATAGATATGTTTGGGAGAAGGCCAAACACAAGAGATAGCCATTAAAATATAATCCCTTTCTTAGAAAGTGAAAAATTAAGAGCTATAAGGGGTGAGGTTTAGAAAATAAATACTTCTGAGAAAAATAGAGAATTGGAGACAGAAGGAAATACGGAAGAAAGAAGAACCCAACATTAGATCAAAGTCCAAGGCTCATTGGCTTTTGCAGGGGAAGTCGCATGCAAACCATCTCATCTGCCAGAAGCTTAAGATTTCTGAGCAAGGTGCCCACAGAAAGGGTACTTCAGAGCCACCCTACCAGTCCCTTTTCAGGACCACAGACCAACCTCCTCAGACCCTCTTTGAATAGTAAGTAGGTAACAAAGATGATCACTGGAGCCAAGATGGTGAGTCTTCGGAGTTTCCAACCTAAGCGTGCCAGCTCTATCCATGCCCCACCTGCCCTGCAGGTGATAGACATATCCTGGGCAGAATGCCTGCCAGCCCCAGGAAAGCAGCCAGATTGTGCAGCTTTGCCCAGCTGTCATAGACAGTCGTTCCAGGATAATTCTCCATGACCTGAATGTCATGAAGTATTTTCCAGGGACTTTGGAGATTGATTTCTTCCAGACCACCCTCAGAAACACAAATTCCTAGCATGTAAGAGCCATAAGATACATCTAGTCTCACTTATTCCTGCAGTCAGGAAGATTGAGTCCCAGAGACATGATGTAATGTCCTCAAAAATCACAGTTAAGGAGAGAACCAAGACTGGAATCTGGATTCCTCACTACCATTGCAAACTGTTTCCATGATCTCATGCACAAAATTATAGACTCTTGGATTGCAACAGTTTCTTAAAGGTGTTTGATGCATTCTCCTTGAACATGAGAATCACTTGCGTAACTTGTTAAAAATAGATTCCCAGGACATCCCCATGAGTCTGGACTCAGGATCCTCTATTTTCAGCAGCTTCTCATATTTATCTCCTACAGCCTCTATGAATTTGGGAATGTGTAAGACCCCTACAGAGTGCTCTCTAGCCTCTGTTTTAATAATCTGCAATGATGGATGTCATCTCTCATTGCATCTTTGGACAACTTTGACCTTGAGAAACTTTTTTTTAAATAATAAACCTACCAGCCCCCTCTTGCTTCACTGCATTAGTCCCAATTCTACCTCTGTCTCATGAAGAATAGAGGAATGGATTTGATTAAAATTATGCCCACCTAGCTCTTCCTTATGAAATTTTCTTGCACAAAGAATTTTCAGAAAATATCCAAGGTATATACATGCATTTTTATTTTACTTAACACATTTTTTCATGAATACATTTCTGTCTCTTCATTATCCACAAATTTATTTTTAATAGCTTTAAGTTTACCTAAACATTTAAAAGTATTTTTCTTACAGTTTCTTGGCAATATAGTTTGGAGTCTAGGCTCCAAACAACCTATGTGAACCTGAGTTGGTCACTGTGTGACCTTGAGCTAGTCACCAACCTCTTTGGGCCTCAGTTTTCTCATCTGTTAATTGATAGGTTTGGATTAAATGATATTTGTAGTCCATTCTGACTCTGAGCTTCTGTGATTCTTCACAGGATATGTGTAAAGGCCTGTCTGAAGTTAATGCTTTTCACTTTTTCTCAAGATGTTCTAACTGAATCTACCTCTGAGTTAATCTAGGCCACCGGTTTTGTCTTAAGATGCATGTCTCAGTCTGTTTTCTGCTGTTGTAACAGAATGCCACAGACTAGGCAAAGAATAGAGAAATGTATTTCTCACAGTTCTAGGGGCTGGGAAGTCCAAGAGCATGGTGCCAGCATCTAAGGAGGGATATCCCATGGCAGAAGGCAGAAAATGGAAGGTGGAAGCATGTGTATGAACTGGGGATGGTGGGCGCGAACTCAGCCTTTTTATCAGGAACCCACTCCTTGGATAGCTAACCCACTCCTAGGATAACTGCATTAATTCATTCTGAAGTTAATGCTTTTCACTTTTTCTCAAGATGTTCTAACTGAATCTACCTCATGGAACCCTCCTGATCTAGTCATTCATTAATGATCCCATCTCTTAATATTGTTACTGTGGTAATTAAATTTCAAGATGAGTTTTGGAGGGGACATCCAAACCATTGCACTGTGTTACTTCCAGATTAGAAAACCAAAGAACAAGAAACAGCCTCTGTTTTAATAACTTGCAATGATGGATGGCATCATCACTCATTCCATCTTTGGACAACTTTGACCTTTAGAAACTTTTTTTATAATGAACTTCCCTGCCTCCCTCTTGCTTCAATTCATTCATCCCAATTCTCTTTCTCACAAATAGAGAAATAGATTACCCAAATTAGTAATTCCCTGAGAATTGCCCAAAGTTAATCGGTATTCTTAGTCTTTGTTACTCTTCTTCTGCTTCTGTATCATTGGAAGGAAGAACTTTAAAAGTGCCTCAAAATAGAGATAATTTGTTGGATGCATGTAGAGGGCTGAATAATGGCCCCCCAAAATATCGGCTTCTAGTTCTCTACATCTGTAAACATTTGTTGATAAAGGGTCTTTGCGGGTATGGTTACATTAAGTATCTTGATACGGGCAGGTTATTCTAGATTGGGGTGTCTAATCTTTTGACTTCCCTGGGCCACACTGGAAGAAGAATTCTCTTGGGCCACACATAAAATGCACTAACACTAACAATAGCTGATGAGCTAGAAAAAAAATCACACACACACACACACACACACACACACACACACACACACACAAATCTCATAATGTTTTAAGAAAATTGACGAATTTGTGTTAGGCTACATTCAAAGTCATCCTGAGCCACATGTGGCCCATGGGCCATGGGTTGGACAAGCTTGTCCTAGGTTATCTGGGTTGCCCTAAATGCAATGACATGTATCCTTACAAATGAGAGTCTGAGGAAAATTTAGTATAGAAAGAAGAGGAGAAGGCCATATGGCCTCAGAGGCAGAGATTAGAGTGATGTGGCCAGAAGCCAAGGATGCCAGCAGCCACCAGAAGATTCCTTAGCACCTCCAGAGGAAGTATGGCCCTGCCAACACCTGGATTGTGGCCTGGTAAAACCAATTGTGGACTTCTGGCCTCCAGAACTGTGAGATAATAAATTTCTCTTGTTTTAAGCCACAAAGTTTGTGGTAATTTGTTGCAGCAGCCGTAGAAAACTAATACGGTGCCAAAATTACACTAAACACATTATAGTTTAAAGTAAATGATACAATGATTTTTTTTTAGAAAAATTGAGATTCATTAACTGAAAAAAGAAACAAGCAAAAGTTTACAGTTTTCTTCCAAAGTTTTATTGGAAAAAATATAAATTATAATATTAATTTTGAAAGCAAATTATACTAACATGAACTTATGTAGTAGAATTGTTTAATAAGCATTCAGCTTAAATTGCTTAATAAAGTTATAAATTGTATTTGTCCAGGTCTAATGTAGTTTAAAATATCTTTTGGATATCATAACTAATCATATTTCCACATTTGTGATGGAATTAAATCAGTTATAAAATAAAATTTATTCTTAATTAGTATGCCAGAATTTATACATACATAAAATAATCTCTTCAAATATTCACTTTGAAAAGTGGTATATTTATTTCAATAATGCTTCCATTGCTTTGATTTTTTCAGATTTTTTTCTCCAGTAAGAACTTTTAGAACTTGTTTAAATATCCTCAACAGAAGCAAAGCCATGAATTCATAACCATATATACATTTATATAATCAAAATTGATTTGGAGATTCTGCTTTGGAGAATGGCAGACTAGCCTACTCAGACCAACTGTCTGAATGAGAACAATTACAAAATCTGGTAAAAAAAATTCACTTGATGTCACTGGAGAGTTAACAAGAGAATAACGAGTTACTGGGCCAAGATTCATGCTAACATAAACATCCATAGATATGATGGTGGCTTTGGGTGCTGTTTTTGCCCTGGGGACATTTGGTAATCCAAGAGAGCACCTGTCAGACGATGCCTTTATTAAGTCCCATGGACGTTATCCCCTATGCCATAGGGGTTGTGGATTTGCTAGTTTAAAGAAAACACATGCAAAGATGAGAGCTTATTTACCTGACTCTGGTATTGACTATTAGGTTTTACCATGGTCAGCAGCTGTGGCTGTGTCGGGATTGGGTCAGGGAGATGAGGAACAAGGAGGCTACATCTCAACTGCCCAAGGAGGGGACGTTTTAACCAGGCAAAAGGTGATGAGGTACATCAGGGTTAACATGTGTTAGGCCTAAAAATGGATGCCAAGGCAGCAACTATATTAAACAAATTTATAATGGGCAGTGATTACTGTTTACCTCTAAGGGGAAGGGAGTATATTGTAATTGGGGCAGTACCTGCAAGAGACTACCAGAGTGTTGAAAAAAAATTTTTTTAACATCAATCATGGTAACATGATTAAAAAAAAAATAATGTAAACTGTTCCCACAGTATTTCTTCTTAACACTTTTCTGTTTGTATAATATTTCACAGTAAAAATAGCTTTGCTTTTCCTTTTTCCTTTTGTTTTACAAAAAGTAATTTGAAGTCAGTTTGGTGAATAAAGTCTGTAGTTAAACAGGGAAATGCCAATTGTGGTTTAAATAAGATGTGACTCTGGGCAAATGAAGTCAGTTTTCTTGTTGTCTTTAAAAGCTGTTTCATTTATTTCCAAAGAGGATTTCCAAAAACATTTGTAGCACAGCCAATACTGATGGAAAGAAGGGTGTGGCTTTTTTAGGGCCAACTCTGAAAAAGACAATGCTTAATTAAATATTGATTATGCTGTGGTTGCCTTAACAAATATAACTTCACTGTAGCATGTTTTATTTAAATGTATGAATTTTTCTCCTTATGAGATTCACTTTAGTAACAACCTCTTGAAATCCTGTCAACTTATAACTGTGAAAGCAAAGGCATATCTCTGATGTTCCTGGCCTTTGTGTCATTAAAATCTTACTCTAAATGTCACATTAATTCATCTTTTCAACATTTTTCCTTGTTTGACTTTTTTCTCCTGGGAGAAAAAATGCTGAGTGGAATGAAGGAAGGAAAAGACAGGCAGTTTTTTAAAAGTCAAAATACACCATACAAACCCCTAATTGTACTCTAAAATTTCTTTTTAAACGTTTCTATTAAAAAATTCTGGACCGGGCATGGTGGCTCATGCCTGTAATCCCAGCACTTTTGGAGGCCAAGGCAAGCGGATCACCTGAGGTGGGGAGTTCAAGACCAGCCTGACTAACATGGAGAAACCCCATCTCTACTAAAGATACAAAATTAGCCAGGTGTGGTGGCGCATGCCTGTAATCCCAGCTACTCAGGAGGCTGAAGCAGGAGAATTGCTTGAACCTGGGAGGCAGAGGTTGCATGCAGTGAGCTGAGATCGCACCATTGCGCTCCAGCCTGGGCAACAAGAGTGGAACTCCATCTCAAAAGAAATTAATTAAATAAAACATTCTGTTTCCAGTAAGATAAAATTTGAGAAGAGAATGAAATCCAGATTTAGTGTAGCCGACCTGGGGTCACTGACTATTTTTTAGAGAAGGAATTGGGAAACTGCAGTGTGCATCATGCTCTGGAACAACAGTGACTATGGACTTCACTGCATCATCGGATGCAGCACCGAATTCTACATGCTAAAATGGCTGGATAAGATGCTGGTGGGAAGACCCTAACAAAATCATGTTTCTGACAGAAAGTCTATACACAGTGTGAGCAAGGAGAACATTAGTTTTCAGCTTAGCTCCTTGTGCAGTTGAATTTGTTACTCTGTTCTGCTGAAGACAGTGGTGCCAGATAAAAGCTTTAAACACAAAACGTTGTTACTGGCATGTTAAAATAATTATGCCACGTATTATATATACAAAAATTTAAAAGCTAAATTTAGAAGTTATCGTTGTGTCATTTATATAGGTTTTGTTCTCCTTAAACACATTGACTTTAATAAGGCATGTTTTCTACATATAAAATCTAATTCTACCATCAGTTGCAGCCACAGGAAATTTGAAGTCATTTTTATATAAAATTTGAATTCCAACACTTAATTCAAGTTCTGGGACACCATTTTCTAGATCCAAGAAGGATATCATTGGCTCAGGATTTTCTACAGTGATCTATCCTGTACATTCCTCAGATGATATGACCATAGAATATTATTTGTTATGAGAATTAATGACAGAAACATTTGTTGAGCTTATCATTGATGACATTTGTTGACTATCAAAATTGTCTAAAACCTCCCACGTTTATCCAGGTATAAAAGTAAACTTCTAGGTTGGGTGGAGGGTAGGTTGGGAGTCAAAAGAGGACACTCTATAGAGTCACAGTTCATAGGTTTTCCTAAAGAGCACTTTCTCAATCTAAATTTTTCCTCCCACTAAGCCAAATGAGGAGGGCTCCAGGGGAATCACTGGTGATGATTAGGGGTCCTACAAGAAGCAGGGTGTTAACCTTCTCACTGACTGGATTCTTGCTGAGCTGTTGAACCCATAGCTCATCCTTGCTTCTGCTGCCAGAGAGGAAAATGTGGAAAAGTTCATGGGCCATTTGCCAGGTCCCTCTTAGAGTTTGTGGATGTATATGAACTGAGACTGGTGTCTGCTTCTTGAGGCTAAGAGGCTGCATGGGGCAGCCCACACCAAAAGGCTAATAGGGCCCATATTGTAGTGTGATGTTTAAGGGGAAATATGTGGAGCACTGGCCTCCCCACCCCCAGGATCCCTGTGACTCTTGGAGGGTCAAGGGAGCATCATCATGGAGACAGAAGAAGAAGACAGAGAGGAAAAGAGGGAGCCGAGTCCACCCTGTTCCTGTCTAGGTCCTCTAGACAGAGCTGTGAAGGGGGGAAAAAAAGTTAAAATGGGACTTAAATTTTAAACTGGACTAAATTGCAAGTGACCAGAAAGCTAAAGGGTCTGCCCAAGATGTCATAAGGGAAAAGTAAAATTGTTTCCTATTGGTACCTCACTGAGTTCATATTGTTCAAGAAACTGGATATAATACCTAGTGACAAAGAGACTAGGACTCTGTTTTGTTCTTGTCATACAGCCAAATATTGTTCTGGTCACGCAGCCAGAACAATACCCATTGGGGCAGATGGGGCAGAACACTGAACTGGTAAGAAAGTAAGGGAAATTTTTAGAGGCCTTAAAATAGAAAGTGAGAATTCAGGAAAGTAGACTCGTTTTAGATTAGTCTTTTCTCAGAGGACATCTGTCCATCCTGGGTAGTCTAGGGCATGAATTTTAAAAGCCTATGTATATGAGTATCAAGTAAAAAATTGAGTAGGGTGGCAGTCAGTTCAGAGACTCCTGAAGAGCAATACGATTATTAGATGAGTAGGGGAAAAGGCTTTAGAGAAGGAGATGATGAAAATAATCGCTTTGTCTTTGGCTATTAAGAGAGTGAAAGAAAGGAGAAAAAGTCTCCTTAGAAAATTCCTAATTCCAAATTCTAAGTCTACTGTTGCTGGCTGTGTCTCACTAAACCCCATGTGGCCCAAAAATCCAAGCAAACAATTTAAACTTTCTCTCTTTCAGTACTGCCCCTAGCTACCTGGAAGAAGCAAACACATCTCCTCTCTGGAGAAACACACATTAAATACAGACCACAAAAATTTCCAGATAAAAACAAAAGTCACTGGAAGCATAAGAAAACAAAACACGAGGATAAGTCAGCAAAGAGCACAAATGGCAGAATCCAACACATAAAGATTGCAGACATTGTAATTATATTCAGATTATAGAATAATTATTAGATCATATGAAATTGCCATTTTTATAGGTCAAAGCTGGTAACTATCTGTAGTTTCATACACTTAACATGTTTTTAAAGAAATAAGAGAGTACTGGAAGTATGTTGAAGAACAGAGGAGGAAGGATTCTCAAAAAGAACTAGAAGCTTTGATAAGTAGCCAAATGGAATCTCTGCAAATGAAAAATATAATTGAAATTACAGACTTAAGAGAAACATTAAACAGCAGATTTGACACAGCTAAACAAAGAGTTGATAAACTAGAAGATAAAGCAGATAAAAGTACTCAGAATGTTTCATGGAAAGGCAGAAACAATATGAAAGAGAGATTAAAAGACTTGAAGAAAAGAGTGATAAATTCTAATATCTAATCAAATTTTGAGAAGTAAAAAACAGAAAATGGGAAGAGCAATTCTTCCCCATTGTCTTTATTATTTCCTTCCAAATTTAAAGATCTAATAGTTGACAGTTTTTCAGAGTGGATTAAAAGCATCAGGTTCCAAAAGCCAAAAAAATTCCAAGGAGGATAAAATGAAAACAAATCTATATCTAGCTACATTGATGTCAAATTTCAGAACACTAAACACAAAAAGAATCTTCAAAATGACTAGAGAGGGCCAGCCGAGCAGACTTCTGCCTGTGTTCCAAGCCTGAGAAAGAGCACCATGGGCCGCCCCTGGCAGGAACATCCCTAGGCTGGCTGAGCAGCTGTGAACCCATGTCCTGGGCCTGAGAAAGAGCCCCACAGACTGCCCCTGGCAGGCATGCCCCCAGGCCAGCTGAGAAACCATGCGCCCCTAGACAGAGTAACAGCCCTGTGGTCCTAACCCCAGTGAGCCAGACCCCAAGTAAACTGACCCACTGTGTGCAGACATTTGCCCCCAATCTGAGGAACAGTTCAGCAAGCCCACCTCTGGGAAAGGTGCACTTCTACCACCACAGACTGTCTAAGCCTAGGCCACTGAGACATTCATAAATGTTGCTAGTATGGATTACAGCTTAAGAAACTACTAGAGACTATACTACTGTGTCCACCCAGAACCAAAGCCAACGCACTGCATTGAACCCACACCCCAAGACCCACATAAATGAGTAAGTCTTTTGCTATTAAACCTACTCCATAAAATTGGAAGAGGTGACTGTTTCATCAGATGTGTAGAAATCAATGTAGGGACACAATAAACATGAAAAAGCAAGGAAACAGACCTCCAGAGGAACACAATAATTCCCTAGTAATAAATCCGAATCATAAGGAAATATATGAAATGACAGAAAAAGAATTCAAAATAATAATTCTAAAGAAATTCAGTGAAATATAAGAAAATATATTCAATTCAATGAAATCATGAAAACAGTAATTCATTATTTGAATGAGAAATTCAACAGAGATAGATATCATTTAAAATGAACCAAATTCTTTTTTTTTTTTTATTATTACAATTTAGGTTTTAGGGTACATGTGCACAATGTGCTGGTTTGTTACATATGTATCCATGTGCCCTGTTGATTTCCTGTACCCATTAACTTGTCATTTAGCATTAGGTATATCTCCTAATGCTGTCCCTCCCCCCTCCCCCCACCCCACAACAGTCCCCGGAGTGTGATGTTCCCCTTCCTGTGTCCATGAGTTCTCATTGTTCAATTCCCACCTATGAGTGAGAACATGCGGTGTTTGGTTTTTTGTCCTTGCGATAGTTTACTGAGAATGATGTTTTCCAGTTTCATCCATGTCCCTACAAAGGACACGAACTCATCCTTTTTTATGGCTGCATAGTATTCCATGGTGTATATGTGCCACATTTTCTTAATCCAGTCTATCGTTGTTGGACATCTGGGTTGGTTCCAACTCTTTGCTATTGTGAATAGTGCTGCAATAAACATACGTGTGCATGTGTCTTTATAGCAGCATGATTTATAGTCCTTTGGGTATATACCCAGTAACAGGATGGCTGGGTCAAATGGTATTTCTAGCTCTAGATCCCTGAGGAATCGCCACACTGACTTCCACAATGGTTGAACTAGTTTACAGTCCCACCAACAGTGTAAAAGTGTTCCTATTTCTCCACATCCTCTCCAGCGCCTGTTGTTTCCTGATTTTTTAATGATGGCCATTCTAACTGGTGTGAGATGGTATCTCACTGTGGTTTTGATTTGCATTTCTCTGATGGCCAGTGATGATGAGCATTTCTTCATGTGTTTTTTGGCTGCATAAATGTCTTCTTTTGAGAAGTGTCTGTTCATGTCCTTTGCCCACTTTTTGATGGGGTTGTTTGTTTTTTTCTTGTAAATTTGTTTGAGTTCATTGTAGATTCTGTATATTAGCCCTTTGTCAGATGAGTAGGTTGCAAAAATTTTCTCCCATTCTGTAGGTTGCCTGTTCACTCTGATGGTAGTTTCTTTTGCTGTGCAGAAGCTCTTTAGTTTAATTAGATCCCATTTGTCAATTTTGGCTTTCGTTGCCATTGCTTTTGGTGTTTTAGACATGAAGTCCTTGCCCACGTCTATGTCCTGAATGGTATTGCCTAGGTTTTCTTGTAGGATTTTAATGGTTTTAGGTCTAACATGTAAGTCTTTAATCCATCTTGAACTAATTTTTGTATAAGGTGTAAGGAAGGGATCCAGTTTCAGCTTTCTACATATGGCTAGCCAGTTTTCCCAGCACCATTTATTAAATAGGGAATCCTTTCCCCATTTCTTGTTTTTGTCAGGTTTGTCAAAGATCAGATAGTTGTAGATATGTGGCATCATTTCTGAGGGCTCTGTTCTGTTCCATTGATCTATGTCTCTGTTGTGGTACCAGTACCATGCTGTTTTGGTTACTGTAGCCTTGTAGTATAGTTTGAAATCAGGTAGCGTGATGCCTCCAGCTTTGTTCTTTTGGCTTAGGATTGACTTGGCGATGCGGGCTCTTTTTTGGTTCCATATGAACTTTAAAGTAGTTTTTTCCAATTCTGTGAAGAAAGTCATTGGTAGCTTGATGGGGATGGCATTGAATCTATAAATTACCTTGGGCAGTATGGCCATTTTTACGATATTGATTCTTCCAACCCATGAGCATGGAATGTTCTTCCATTTGTTTGTATCCTCTTTTATTTCATTGAGCAGTGGTTTGTAGTTCTCCTTGAAGAGGTCCTTCACATCCCTTGTAAGTTGGATTCCTAGGTATTTTATTCTCTTTGAAGCAACTGTGAATGGGAGTTCACTCATGATTTGGCTCTCTGTTTGTCTGTGATTGGTGTACAAGAATGCTTGTGATTTTTGTACATTGATTTTGTATCCTGAGACTTTGCTGAAGTTGCTAATCAGCTTAAGGAGATTTTGGGCTGAGACAATGGGATTTTCTAGATATACAATCATGTCATCTGCAAACAGGGACAGTTTGACTTCCTCTTTTCCTAATTGAATACCCTTTATTTCCTTCTCCTGCCTGATTGCTCTGGCCAGAACTTCCAGCACTATGTTGAATAGGAGCGGTGAGAGAGGGCATCCCTGTCTTGTGCCAGTTTTCAGAGGGAAAGCTTCCAGTTTTTGCCCATTCAGTATGATATTGGCTGTGGGTTTGTCATAGATAGCTCTTATTATTTTGAGATACGTCCCATCAATACCTAATTTATTGAGAGTTTTTAGCATGAAGGGTTGTTGAATTTTGTCAAAGGCCTTTTCTGCATCTATTGAGATAATCATGTGGTTTTTGTCTTTGGTTCTGTTTATATGCTGGATTACATTTATTGATTTGCATATGTTGAACCAGCCTTGCATCTCAGGGATGAAGCCCACTTGATTATGGTGGATAAGCTTTTTGATGGTGCTGCTGGATTCGGTTTGCCAGTATTTTATTGAGGATTTTTGCGTCAATGTTCATCAAGGATATTGGTCTGAAATTCTCTTTTTTGGTTATGTCTCTGCCAGGCTTTGGTATCAGGATGATGCTGGCTTCATAAAATGTGTTGGGGAGGATTCCCTCTTTTTCTATCAATTGGAATAGTTTCAGAAGGAATGGTACCTCCTTGTACCTCTGGTAGAATTCAGCTGTGAATCCATCAGGTCCTGGACTCTTTTTGGTTGGTAAGCTATTGATTATTGCCACAATTTCAGAACCTGTTATTGGTCTATTCAGAGATTCGACTTCTTCCTGATTTAGTCTTGGGAGGGTGTATTTGTCGAGGAATTTATCCATTTCTTCTAGATTTTCTAGTTTATTTGCATAGAGGTGTTTGTAGTATTCTCTGATGGTAGATTGTATTTCTGTGGGATCGGTGGTGATATCCCCTTTTTCATTTTTTATTGCATCTATTTGATTCTTCTCTCTTTTCTTCTTTATTAGTCTTGCTAGCGGTCTATCAATTTTGTTGATCTTCTCAAAAAACCAGCTCCTGGATTCATTAATTTTTTGAAGGGTTTTTTGTGTCTCTGTTTCCTTCAGTTCTGCTCTGATTTTAGTTATTTCTAGCCTTCTGCTAGCTTTTGAATGTGTTTGCTCTTGCTTTTCTAGTTCTTTTAATTGTGATGTTAGGGTGTCAATTTTGGATCTTTCCTGCTTTCTCTTGTGGGCATTTAGTGCTATAAATTTCCCTCTACACACTGGTTTGAATGTGTCCCAGAGATTCTGGTATGTTGTGTCTTTGTTCTCGTTGGTTTCAAAGAACATCTTTATTTCTGCCTTCATTTCATTATGTACCCAGTAGTCATTCAGGAGCAGGTTGTTCAGTTTCCATGTAGTTGAATGGTTTTGAGTGAGTTTCTTAATCCTGAGTTCTAGTTTGATTGCACTGTGGTCTGAGAGACAGTTTGTTATAATTTCTGTTCTTTTACATTTGCTGAGGAGAGCTTTACTTCCAACTATGTGGTCAATTTTGGAATAGGTGTGGTGTGGTGCTGAAAAAAATGTATATTCTGTTGATTTGGGGTGGAGAGTTCTGTAGATGTCTATTAGGTCCACATTGTGTAGAGCTGAGTTCAATTCCTGGATATCCTTGTTAACTTTCTGTCTCGTTGATCTGTCTAATGTTGACAGTGGGGTGTTAAAATCTCCCATTATTATTGTTTGGGAGTTTAAGTCCCTTTGTAGGTCACTCAGGACTTGCTTTATGAATCTGGGTGCTCCTGTGTTGGGTGCATATATATTTAGGATAGTTAGCTCTTCTTGTTGAATTGATCCCTTTACCATTATGTAATGGCATTCTTTGTCTCTTTTGATCTTTGTTGGTTTAAAGTCTATTTTATCAGAGACTAGGATTGCAACCCCTGCCTTTTTTTGTTTTCCATTTGCTTAATAGATCTTCTTCCATCCCTTTATTTTGAGTCTGTGTGTGTCTCTGCACATGAGATGGGTTTCCTGAATACAGCACACTGATGGGTCCTGACTCCTTATCCAGTTTGCCAGTCTGTGTCTTTTAATTGGAGCATTTAGCCCATTTACATTTAACATTAATATTGTTATGTGTGAATCTGATCCTGTCATTATGATGTTAGTTGGTTATTTTGCTCGTTAGTTGCTGTAGTTTCTTCCTAGCCTCGATGGTCTTTACAGTTTGGTGTGTTTTTGCAGTGGCTGGTACCGGTTGTTCCTTTCCATGTTTAGTGCTTCCTTCAGGAGCTCTTTTAGGGCAGGCCTGGTGGTGACAAAATCACTCAGCGTTTGCTTGTCTGTAAAGTATTTTATTTCTCCTTCACTTATGAAGCTTAGTTTGGCTGGATAGGAAATTCTGGGTTGAAAATTCTTTTCTTTAAGAATGTTGAATGTCGGCCCCCACTCTCTTCTGGCTTGTAGAGTTTCTGCCAAGAGATCCGCTGTTAGTCTGATGGGCTTCCCTTTGTGGGTAACCCGACCTTTCTCTCTGGCTGCCCTTAACATTTTTTCCTTCATTTCAACTTTGGTGAATCTGACAATTATGTGTCTTGGGGTTGCTCTTCTCAAGGAGTACCTTTGTGGCATTCTCTGTATTTCCTGAATCTGAATGTTGGCCTGCCTTGCTAGATTGGGGAAGTTCTCCTGGATAATATCTTGCAGAGTGTTTTCCAACTTGGTTCCATTCTCCCCGTCATTTTCAGGTACACCAATCAGACGTAGGTTTGGTCTTTTCACATAGTCCCAAATTTCTTGGAGGCTTTGTTCATTTAAAATGAACCACATTCTACAGCTCAAGAACTCAATGAATGAAACAAAAAATACAATTGAGAACTTCAACACCAGACTAGACCAAACAGAAGAAAGAATTTGTTCTTACTTGGAGACAGGTATTTTGAAATAATACAGGCAAACAAACAGATGAAATTAAATAAATAATAAAAAGGAATTAAGTCAAAGGATTTATGGGATAGCATTAAGTGAACAAATATTTTCATTATGGACATTCTGGAAGAAGAGAAGGGAAAAGGTGCAGAAAACATATTTAATGAAATAATAGGTGAAAACTTTCCAAGTCTTGGGAGAAAGATCCAGGAAGCTCAAAGAACCCGAAATAGATATAACCCCCACAGGTCCTCTCTGAGGCACGTTTTAGTCAAATTGTTCAAAGTTAAAGATAAACTGCAAAAGAAAAGCTTCAAGTCACATATAAGGTAATCTCTGTCAGATTAATAGCAGATGTCTCATCAGAAACCATGTAGGTCAGGAAAGAATAGAATGATAAAGTCAAAGTAGTGAAAGAAAAAAAAATAAAACCTGCCATTCAATATTATGCCCTGCAAAGCCATTCTTAGAAATGAAGGAGAGATAAAATTTTTCAGACAAGCAAAAATTAAGAAAATTCATCACCACTAGACCAACCTTACAAGAAATGCTCAAGAGAGTCTTACATCTAGTAGTGAAAAGACAATAACCACTGTCATGAAAACATGCAGAGCTATAAAACTTATTGGTGGAGCCAATACACAAAGGAGAAAGAAACAGGAATCAGACCGTATCACTACAGAAAAACACCCAACTGCAAAAATAAGAGAGGAAGTAAGGAACAGAGGATACACAAAACAAGTAAAAAAATCAATAGGATGATAAAAGTCCTCACCTATCAATAATAACCTTGAATGTAAATAGATTAAAATCTGCATTTAGATATAGACTGACTGAATGGATTAAAAATACAAGATACAATATACAGCCCACAAGAAACTCATCTCACCTATAAAGACACAAATAGACCGAAAATGAAGGGATGGAAAGAGATACTCCGTGCAAACAGAAACCAAAAGCAAGCAGAGTAGCTGTACTTAATATCAGAAAAAACAGACTTCAAGACAAAAGCTACAAAAAGACAAGGGCATTATATGATGACAAAGAGGTTAATTCAGCAAGAGAATATAACAATTGTAAACGTATGCACCTAACACTAGGGCATCTAGATATATAAAGCAAATATTATTAGATCTAAAGGGAGAGATAGACTACAATACAATAATAGTTGGAGAC
The DNA here is from genome assembly GCF_009828535.3 of Hylobates moloch. Lineage (NCBI taxonomy): Eukaryota > Metazoa > Chordata > Mammalia > Primates > Hylobatidae > Hylobates > Hylobates moloch. Next base: position 32,971,252 of record NW_026652291.1, on the reverse strand, counting down.
TTTAACACCTCACTCTCAGCCATGGACAGATCATCTACACAGAAAATCAACAAAGAAACATCAGATTTAAACTGCTCTATAGACCAAATGAAATGAACCTAACGACATTTACAGAATATTTCACCCAATAGCTGCAGAATATGCATTTTTTTCATCAGCACATGGAATATTCTCCAGGCTTGACCATATATTAGGACACAAAACCAATCTCAAAAAGCTTTTCAAAATCAAAATTATGGCCAGGCATGGTGTAATCCCAGCACTATAATCCCAGCACTTTGGGAGGACAATGCAGGAGGATTGTTTGAGCCTAAGAGTTTGAGACCAGCCTGGACAACATAGTGAGGCTTTGTCTCTACAAAAGATTAAAAAATTAACCGCCTGTGGTGCTGCACACCTGTGGTCCCAGCTACTCAGGAGGCTGAGGTGGGAGGATCTCTTAAGCCCAAGAGGGTTGCAGTAAGGATGCAGTGAGCCATGATCATGCCTCTGCACTCCAGCCTGGGCAATAGAGTGAGACTCTATCTCCAAAAAAAATTGAAATTTTATAAAGTATTTAATCTGACCACAATGGAATAAAACTGGATATCAATAACAAGAGGAACATTTGAAACTATACAAATACATAAAAATTAACCTGCTCCTGAGTGACCAATGAGTGAAGGAAAAAAATTTAAAGTGAAATTTAAAAATTCCTTGAAACAAATGTAAATAGAAACACAACACACCAAAACGTACGGGACACAGAGAAAGTTATATTACAGGCAAGTTTATAGCAATAAATTCCTAGGTTGAAAAACTAGAACGATTTCAAATCATCAACTTGAGATGCATCTCCAGAAACTAGAAAAGTGAGAACAAACCAATCCAAAGTTAGTAGGAAAGAAATGATAAAGATCAGAGCAGAAATGAACAATATTGAAACTGAAGAAAAAAATACAAAAGATCAGTGAAATAAAAAATTGGTTTTTGAAAAGATAAAATCTAAAAAACCTTTAGCTACACAATGAAAAAAAGAGAAGACCCAAATAAATAAGAAATGAAAAAGGAAACATCACAACAAATACCACAGAAATGCAAAGGATCATTAGAGACTACAATGAACAACTCTATGCCAGTAAATTTAAAAACCTAGAGGAAATAAATTCCTGAACACATACAACCTATCAAGATTGAACCAAGAAGGAATAGAAGTCTTAAATAGGTCAATAACAAGTAATAAGATTAAATCAGTAATAAAAAGTTTCCCGGGGGGGCGCCTGTAGTCCCAGCTACTCGGAGAGACTGAGGCAGGAGAATGGCGTGAACCCGGGAGGCGGAGCTTGCAGTGAGCCGAGATTGCGCCACTGCACTCCAGCCTGGGCGACAGAGCGAGACTCCGTCTCGAAAAAAAAAAAAAAAAAAGTTTCCCAAAAAAGAAAAGCCCAGAATTGGATGGCTTCACTGCTGAAATCTACCAAACCCTTGAAGAAAATTAATGCTAATTCTTCTTAAACTATTCCAAAAATTTGAAGTAGAGGAAATTTTTTCTAACTCATTCTATGAGGCCAGTGTAACTAGATAAGGACACAACCAAAAAATGAAAAAGGCTGTACAGGCTAATATCCTTAATGAACACAGACACAAAAATCCTCAACAAAATACTAACCAAATCCAACAACACATCGAAAAGATAATACATCATGATCAAGTAGGATTTATCTCATGAATGCAAGGATGATTTAACATATGCAAATCAATAAATATAATATATCACATCAATAGAATGAAACACAAAAATTATACGATTGTCTCCAAAGATGCAGAAAAAGCATTTAATACAATTCAACATCCCATCATGATAAAAACTCTCAATTAAGATGGTATAGAAGGAAAGTACCTCAACATAATAAAGGCCACAGATGATAAACCCACAGCTAACATCGTACTGAATGGGGAAATCTTAAAAGCTTTTTTACTAAGAACTGGAAAAAGACAAGGATGCCCACTCTTACCATTCTTATTCAACATAGTAATGGAAGCCCTAGCCAGAGCAATTGGCAAAAAAATAAATAAAGGGCATCCAAATTGGAAAGGAGGAATTCAAATTTTCTCTGTTTGCAGACACATGAACTTACATATAGGAAAACCTAATGGCTATATCAAAAAACTCTTAGAACTGATAAGTGAATTCAGTAAAGTTGCAGGTTACAAAATCAACATACAAAGTTCAGTAGTGTTTCTGTACTTGAACAATGAACTAATGAAAAAGAAATCAAAAAGGCAATCCTACTTACAATAGCTACATTTAAAAAAAACCTTAGGAATAAACTTAACCACAGAGATGAAAGACCTTTGTAAGGAAAACTACAAAACACTGTTGAAAGAAGTTGAAGAGGATACAAATGGAAAGACATCTCATGCTCATGGATAAGAAGAATTAACATTGTTAAAATGACCATACTACCCAAAGCAAACTATGGATTCAATGCAATCTCTACCAAAATAATAATGATATTCTTCACAGAAATAGAATCATAAAAATGTACATGGAACCACAAAAGACCATGAATAGCCAAGGCAATCCTCAGCAAAAAGAACATAGCTAGAGGTATCACACTACTAGACTTCAAATTATACTACAAAGCTGTAGTAACCAAAACAGCATGGTACTGTTATAAGAATAGACATAGAGACCAATAGAGCAGAAGAGAGCCCAGAAATTAATCCACATATCTATAGTCAACTGATTTTTGACAATGATGTGAAGAACACTCACTGGGGCAAAACAAAACAAAACAGTATCTTAAATAAATGGTCCTGAAAAAATCAGATATCCATATACAGAAGAATGAAACTAGACACTCATCTCTCATCCTATACAAAAGCCAACTCAAAATGGATCAAAGATCTAAATGTAAAATCTGAAGATATAAAACTAGTACAAGAAAACATTGGAGAAATGCTTCAGGACATTGGCCTGGGAAAAGATTTTATGAATAAGACCCCAATGGCACAGACTACAAAAGCAAAAATAAACAAATGGGATTATATCAAACTAAAAAGCTTCTGTACAGTAAAGGAAACAAGAGTGAGAAGACAACTTATAAAATGGGAGAAAATATATTCAAACTTTTCATCTGACAGGAGATTAATATCCAGAATATGCAAGGAACTCAAATATCTCGACAGCAAAAAAAAAACCCAAACAATCCAATTTTAAAATAAATAATCTAAACAAGCATTTCTCAAAAGAAGACATACAAATGACCAAAAAATACATGAAACAAGTGTTCAACATTGTGAATCATCAGGAAAATGCCAATCAAAACCACAATGAGGTATCATTTTACCCCAGTCAGGATGGCTATTATCATAAAGACAAAAATAACAACTGCTGGCAAGAATGCAGAGAAAAGGGAACTTATGCACTGTTGATGGGAATGTAAACTAGTGCAGCCACTATGGAGAGCAGTATAGAGGTTCCTCAAAAAACTAAATAGAACTACTATAGCATCCAGCAATCCCACTACTGGGCATTTATGCAAAGGGAAGGAAATCAGTATATCAAAGAGACATCTGCACTCCCATGCTTATTGCAGCACTATTTATATAGCCAAGATATGGAATCAACCTAGGTGTCCAGCAATAGATGGATGAACAAAGAAAATGTGGTATTAATATATAGGTATATGTGATGGAATACTATTAGGCTAAGGAAAAGAATAAAATCCTGTCATTTGTGACAACATGGATGGAACTGGAGGATATTATGCTAAGTGAAATAAGGCAGACACCACATGTTGTCACTCATATGTGGAAGCTAAAAAATATTGATCTCGTAGAAGTAGAAGGTAGAGCAGAGGATACTAGAGGTTGAAAAGGGTAGAGAGGGGGAGAGAGTTGTTAAAGGATACAAAATTACAGACAGGAGTAAGTTCTAGTGTTCTATAGCACTGTAGAATAACTCTAACAATAATATATAGTTTCAAATAGCTAGATGGAGAATATTGAATGTTTTCAACACAAAAAAAATGATAAATGTTTGAGATGATAGACTATGCTAATTACTCTGATCTGATCACTATACATTATATGTATCAAAACATCACTATGTACCCCATAAATATGTACAATTTTTACATGTCAATTTTTTAAATAAAATAGAACAACTAGAAATAAAAGACAGATTGCCTATCAAAAAATGACTGACAGATAACTTCTACTTAAAAATGGAAGCTACAAGGCAGTAGAAGACAGTCTTTCATGTGCTCTGATAAAATAACAGTTAGAATTCTACATGTAATGAAACTATCTTTCAACAAGAGCAAAATTATCATGCAAAACAAGTGAAAGGAATGTATCACTACCCTATCTTTACCAAAGAAATGTCTACAAAATATATTTTAAGAAGAAGAAAAATTATCTCAGGATGAAAGTTTGGGATATCAAAAGGAATGATAAATAATGTAGTAAGTGTGGCTTAATCTAAACAATCATGGACTGTTAAAGCAAAAGCAATAATGTCCACTATGAGGAGTTAATGAAAACCCAAATGACTTCTAACTACTGGAAAATAAGAACATGCAAATTGGGAAAGGATATAAAGGTCCTCTGTTGTTTGGAAAAATGGTAAAGCTACTTAGTAGTTTTAGACTGGTAAGAACACTCATTGGGGCAAAAAAACAGTGTCTTAAAATAAATGGTGCTGGGAAAACTGGATATCCAGATGCAGAAGAATGGCTTCTTAAAAAGCCATGCAGAAGAAGCCATTCTTCTGCATGGCTTTTTAAGTTGGAATTAACTAAAGTCATGTAAAATATTTAAATTTAGTTCACCTGCATTAATAAAATTTAAAACTTCGGCTCATCAAAAGATACTATTAAAGTAAAAAGAAGCCACAATTGGAAGAAGATATTTGCAGCACACACCAATAAAGCATTAGAATCATGAATATATAAAAGACTTCTAAAAATTGAGAAAGCAACAAACAATGCCATAGAAAAATGAGCAAAACCATGAACAAACATTTCATAGAAGAGAAAATATACGTGACCAATAAGCATATAACAGTTGTTCAATGTCATTAATAATCATGAAAATGCAAATTAATTAAAACTACAGTGAGATATCATTTTAATTCACCAAACTGGAAAAAATCAAAGACTCTGACCATGCCAAGTATGCACAAGTGTGTGGATCAAAGGGAATGCTAATCTAATGCTGGTGGAAGTGCACATTCGCAAACCACATTGGAAAAAGTTGTGGTGATGCCTGTTGAAGTTGAACTCTTACATATTTATGACTTGGCATCTCCACTCCAAGGAATATATTATAGACTAGAGAAGCAATTGTGCAAGTGATTGAAGACACTCATCTTAGCAGCATTGTTCATATTAGCAAAATTCTGGAATAATCCAGGCATGGCATTTGGCTCTAGAATGGAAAAAGAAAGCACGTTATAGTCATATGGTAGAATTATACAAATGAATCAGCTATAGGCTTTAACGAGGATACAATTCAAAAACAATATTCATCAAAATAAGCACAGATATCTCATGATCCCGATTATATAAAGTTTAAAATCAGGCAAAAGTAAGCATTGTATTATTTAGTGATTCATGCATATTTGGTTAAATGGTAAAAATACATACTTGAAAAGAAGGACTAACTTTTGTGGGGAAAGTAGAGAACAAGAAATGTTAAAGCGTGGAGGTACTCGGTATCAATCTCAAAGTATACTGATAATGTTTTCTTCTTTTTACTGGGTGGTGGGTACCTTTATTATTTTAGAATACATCTTTATACTTTTACATATATGCTTATGCATTTTGCAATGAAAAGTTTTTCAAGAGTTTACAGTTATATAAATATATATATATACTATATTTACAGCCATGAAAAAATGTATATAGATATATATATACTAGTCTGTGTGTGGATGGGAGAGGGAGAAAGATTGATTTTAAAGGAATATAAAATAAAAGTGTATCACGAGGTGGGACTCAATGAACACATTTACTTGTAGAAGATGAATTTGACTTTACTGTACTTTTTTGGATTGTGCCGACTCATAAATCTAACTGGGCTTTTAGTAGACAGGAGACGATTGAACATTATTCCATCTTATGTATTTTCAAACAGACTATTATTTTGGGTGTTGTGTGTCTCACCCACACTGTCAAGACTCTGTAAACCTGCAACGTGATCCATTCGGCTGCGCTCTAGTTATTATCCAATTATCATCCATTCTGCTTATTAACAGGCATAAACAGACAGTATTTCTGCATGGAGCTGATATCCTCCCTTATGGGTCACCGGTCCAGTTCTTAAGTAGGATTGTGAAGGAAAAAAGCAGAGAACTTCGTCTTCAGTACTAATTTCTCTCAATTCCTTCTGTTTTACTATTTCTCAAGAATGGGCGTTTATCCTCACTGGTGAAGAAAGGGCAGAGTTGTAGGAGCCATCTATGGCAAATGCAGGCTTTCAAAGGGTTGGGGGAGGACGGTAGAGAATTTAAAAGTAATAATAAAACTGAACAAAATTTGATCTGCTGTATGTTATCACTATGCAATTCTAAACAATGTTAGCATGAAAATATTCCTCCCCTAGAAATTATTTTGTTGATCTAAGAGTACTGAATTGCTACGGTTACTTTTGCATTTTAATAATATATATGTAAGCTTCTAGTTAGCATATTATATTCTACATGGATGTTAACTCAGAGAACCAAGAGTTGCGCAGGGACTGCCAACACACTCAGTGACACACACACACATTTTGATCGTATAATAAGTGCCTAATGGGGTGGAACTGGGCACAGGGCATGTCTCAGACCCGTATGGTACTTTTTAAAAAATAAGTTAAAATAAACACTGGGGCATGGTGATAGAAAAGATGAAAAAACAGAATGTAAGTTATTTCAATGTTGTCACTCTGTGTGGCCAGTTGGAGTTTATATTTGCATTTTACTATTGCATTTGAAAATTGTGAAAGTGGAAGTGACAAGTGCAAACACACTCTTTTTGTTTGGTGAATATACATTTCAATCCCCACATGAGAATAGTTATTGAATGTTAGAAATATCTTTTAAAATGAAATGTATACTTTTTCCTATCTTTTGGTTTTAAAAGTGAAAGAAAAAGAAATTTTAGAAAATGATACCTTATGTTACTTACTAGTATAATTTAGTGGTTGCCTAAACTGTACTGTTTGCAGACGTTTCAGTTTTATTAAAGATCACTTATTGGCTATTGTCAGTAAAGAGAGGATGTTAAAAATGATGTGTTCTGAGTGTCAAATCCATAGGTGTACTCTGTGATCCTCTTTTCCGATCAGCTCCCCGAGTGTCAGTAGGAAATCTAAACAGCTAAGGACCAAGCACGGGAGGAGATTTAACCAATGGACTTTTAACTGAGGGGACATGGTTTGCATTTTTTTTTTATTTTTATTTTTTATTTTTTGAAACAGAGTCTCACTCTGTCACCCAGGCTGGAGTGCAATGGTGCAATCTCGGCTCACTGCACCCTCCACCTCCCGGGTTCAAGTAATTCTCCTGCCTCAGCCTCCTGAGTAGCTGGGATTACAGGCCCCCGCCACCATGCCCAGCTAATTTTTGTATTTTTTAGTAGAGACAGGGTTTCACCATCTTGGCCAGGCTGGTCTCGAACTCCTGACCTCCTGATCCACCCGTCTCAGCCTCCCAAAATGCTGGGATTACAGGCGTGAGCCACTGTGCCTGGCCAGTTTGCATATTTGTAACGGTGTCTTTAGCATCTGCACATCTTCTTTCCTAAACTTGGTCTGCCTGAGAACACACCTTGCTTGCCATGTAGTTTATAGGATAATCTTCCATGAATGGAATTATTTGAATCTCAAAGATTTTGTCAAAAAATATATTCAAAGCTTGGGTGTAATAGACATTACACCTGAAATTACATCCTTTGCGGTTATCTCAATGTACTTTAAAATGTTTAGACGTTATGCTAAAAATATGTTAAGAGGGGGCGTCATTTTTTCAATTTCTCTTAGGGATCACACAAGGAAGAAAAGTTTTTCAAGACTGCTGCTGTAAAATAGTGTTATCAGACAGTGTGCACATTTGGAGGGATTGTTGGTAGTAGCCAAGTCGCCTTGGTGTTTTTTGTGAAAGAATTATTGAGAAAGAAAATACCAGGCAATTGGGGTATATTCCTTAAACATACAGTAGGGAATGGGGCTGGTGAATCAGTTCTGAATGCCTGTTTTCTTCTTTAAAACTCCAGACAATGATATGTGGGGGCCTTTTGATGACAGTGAGGGTGAGACTAAGGAAGCTGACCTGCCCTGCCCAGGGACATAAGGCTGCCTAGCAACAAAGCCAGGACATTAATCAGTGTGTCTGGCTCTGAAGCCCCCATGGGGGACACTGTCTCCCATCTCCTTTCTCCTGTGTTTAGCCCCGGCTTTCACCTTCGACATCATGCCAGACAAAGAGTTGCTATGGGGCAAGTGGGAAAGGCAAAACTTTTTCTGAACTGCTCTTTAATTTGTAAATGTAGCCCAGATCTAGTTTCAATCTGGTACACTTTCAGTCATGAACGAGGGTGGAAGAAAGCTAATGTCACATGTTGACCTTTCATTTTGCCACCAAGAAGCTCTCCTTGAATGTTCTGAAGGAGAACACGTTCTTGCTGGGGGCTGGATAAACCTTAAAAATTTCATGCTCCTGAATGAGCATTTGCCCTCATCAGACTTGTCCCTGGGGCTTTCTTAGGCATGGGCAGGATGTGGATTGAAGGAAGAAACCCAATGTCGTGGGCAGCAAGGGTTGCATGTCTTCTGTGTCTAGTCCTAACACTGACTTGGAGCCCATTCCTCATCATTTTATCTTACTTTCTCCCGTCTGAAAATATTTACGAAATCATGTTTGATGTCAAAATAGTAAATAGTATTTGGGGGGGCCGGGCGTGGTGGCTCACATTTGTAATCCTAGCAATTTGGGACGCTGAGGTGGGCAGACTGCCAGAGCTCAGGAGTTCGAGACCAGCCTGGACAACACAGTGAAACCCCCTCTCTACTAGAATACAAAAAATTAGCCAGACATGGTGGTGCACGCTTGTAGTCCCAGTTACTCAAGAGGCTGAGGCAGGAGAACCACTTGCACCCTGAAGGCGGACGTTGCAGTGAGCCGAGATTGTGCCACTGCACTCCAGCCTGGGCGACAGAGCGAGACTCCATCTCAAAATAATAATAATAATATTTGGGGGATTTTCCCAGAGCATTTGGGAAGCATTTGTACACAAATGAGTCTGTGAGCAAAGGGCCAAGGCAAGGGGCAGGAGCTCAGACACAGGCTGTGTTGATGGGGCTCAAATCCACATGTTTTCCACCGACCATCCTTTATTTTTTGAGTTTTTTTTTACATTCCTATAATAAAAGTAGCAGTGATTATATGAAGTGTAGTCTGCTGTATCCTGATGGTGAGGGTGGTTACACAGCTGTATATGGTTACCAACACTCATCAAACTGTGCACTTAAAACACTGACTATGCAATACCCTTATGCATATATCTTTTTATAATTTAAAGAAAATAGGGAGAAAAAGAAAAAATACGTATTTTGTAATATACATATTAATATATAAGATATATATATTGTATTAATAAATAGTACCTTATTTGGAAATAGGATTTTTGCAGATGTATATAATTAGGCCCACCCTAAATCTAATG